>NC_140970.1:22305377-22385377 GCF_056783735.1 Eptatretus burgeri
GTTCCTGCTTGTGATCAACATACCAGATTTGCCATGAGCCTGAGATCAATAAAATGCAAAAAATTCAAGGTACATTCGTAATGTTAAGAATATTTATTTTTGGAGCAACACCATCACATCATATCTTGTGGTAATTGGTGCATTTGTTTTTTGTGCTCTGCTGTTCATAGGACTAAAATGCTCACATATCTGCAAGAGGATAAACGATCATCTGTGTTCCTGCAAACCTGGATTCAGTCTGCTTGCTGACGGAGTCACCTGTGCAGGTGCAAACCTTCTCCTTTCTCACTTGCTCATTGATGTTTGCAGATAAAAGTTTACCCATCTGTACCAACATCAATAATAATAATTCCCCAAAATACCTTCTAAAAGAATTAAAGTTCAGAAACAGAGAAAATCCTTTTCATGGAGTACGGAGTACTCCGGGATGGCATGGGATAACAAGAAGGGCACTCGGTAGAGTGCTTACCTCCGCTCTGTAATGCCTGATTCACAAAAAAAAAAATCTGTCCGAATACATTTTTGAGATGTCGTGCTATTTATCATTTTTAGCCCAATCTCTCAATGGTGAAGAATTACTTTAAAAATTCTGTTTGTCGGATCCGGATCCGCATCTTCAACAATATCGAATGCTTTCTTCCTTGTCACACACCCAACATGTCCACCAAGTTTCATTTGATTCCGTCCACAACTTTTTGAGATATCATGCTCTATATCATTTTTGGCCCGATCTCTCAATCGTGAAGAATCACTTAAAAAATTATAGCAGTCGGATCTGGATCCAGATCTGGATCTTCACCAAAATCTCATGAGTTTGGCCTTGTCTCACACCGAACATGTCCACAAAATTTCATCTGAATCCGTCAACAACTTTTTGAGATATCCAGTAGACAAACAGACAGAAAGGGGTGAAAACATCACCTCCTTCACTTTCGGTGGCAGAGGTAAAAATGGCCCATAAAATGTGTACGAAATTATCTGCTGAAATGATACTCTGGAGTGAAGTCGTAAGCCTTTAAAAGCCATACCTTTTATTACCTCCACAACTGGAGGTTTAGGAGGTTTTGTTTTCACCCCTCTTTGTCGATTTGTGACTTGCAAAATCGAAGATTTTTCAAGTATATTGGTTCGTCGATTTTGTTATTCTGTCGGTCTGTTTATCGCCAACAGGTCACAATTTTAAACCGATCTTCACGAAACTTCACCACATGGTAGAGTTTGTCATTAGGAAGAAGCCTATTATTTTTGAGGTCAAAAGGTCAACATAGGCCAAGGGTAAACAATTTGGTGAGATTTCTAAAATCCTCAATTTTCATCCGATTGACATAAAATTTGAAGACTATTTATATTTCAGGTCACTGAATTCAATGACCGTTTATTTCTGAGGTCGACATCGACCAAATGGTCAACATAGGCCCAAGGTCAACAACTAAGGTGGTATTTCTAAAATCCTCAATTTTCATCCCATTGACTTGAAATTTGATGAGGATTTGCATATCAGGTCACTGAATTCATCCAGCCACTTATTTTTGGGTTCAACACAGGCCAAAAGGTCAACGTTGGCCAAATTTCTAAAATTGTCAATTTTCATCTGATTGACTTGAAATTTGAAGACGAGTTGCATATTTGGTCATTGAGGAGTTCAACCACTAATGATTTTTGAGGTCAAATTTGTTTTATGGATTTTGCAAGTATCGTGCTCTGCACGCCGTCTTCTTGTTATTCTGTCTGTTTGTCTGTCTCCTACAGGTCAGAATTTTAAACCAATCTTCACAAAACTTCATCACATGGTAGAGTTTGTCAATAGGAAGAAGCCTATTGTTTTTTGAGGTCAAAAGGTCAACATAGGCCGGAGGTCAACAACATTGGTGGTATTTCTAAAATCCTCACTTTTCATCCGATTGACTTGAAATTTGGAGAGGATATATATTTCAGGTCATTGAATTCAACCACCATTTATTTTGGAGGTCCACATAGGCCAAAAAGGTCAACATAGGCCGAATTTCTAAAATTGTCAATTTTCATCCGATTCACGTGAAATTTGCAGTGGAGTTGCATATTTGGTCATTATTTTGAACCAGCAATTATTTTTGAGGTCAAATTTGTTTTATGGATTTTGCAAGTATCGTGCTCTGCACAATGTCTTGGTTGTTGGGTGGTTGCTGGACTACCATTATTCTCAGGTTTTCCATCTGTCTGTATGTATGCAATGGACAGCTCTGGAGGCCAGAGGAGTCAACCGATTTTGATGAAACTTCACTGGTAGGTTCATACCAGGATCTAGTTGTATGCTTTTGAGCACCATTGCTATGGACACCACCTTGCCTTCCAACGGGATTTTGAAATTTTTGGAAAAATCCGAAAAATATTTTTATTTTATTTCTTATCAAAATCAAAAATCGGCTTCTGCGCTTTTATGCGCACTATAATCAACCTCTGTCAAAAATTTTCAGCCCAATCCGTCAAAAACTGTATGACGAGTATGCAATTATATAGCGACCACCCATGTCGCCTACCGGCTTGTTTATCTGTTTGTTTGTCCACACAGATAGTGCTGTGGCCATTCCCCATAAGGGCCCTAAAAAGCAGGGTAACCCCTCCCCAAGGTAGAACAAACCACAACCATAATTTTTTGGTTTATTGGGATGTCTGAAGTGGGAAATGGATGGTTGTGAAAAAATATATTGGGGATAGCATGTATTTTGGTCATGATTTGTGTTAGTCGTCTCCAATAACTGGGCGAATGTTGCGAAATCACGAAAATGACTTTTAAACCTGCAATTTTCAACCGATTTGCACAAATAAGGTGTCATTTTGTAGGAAATCTGAAAGGGCAGTACATAATTAGGTTGTGACAGTATTGTTTTGCCTAAAAAAATATAAGAGTGTGTATGTGTCAAATCCAATTCCGAGGAACATGTTTTTCGTCCCTGTTATTTTACCAGTCCTTCTTTGTCTTTGTAGGGCAGAGAAACTTTCATCATTGAATACAGTACAAGAAAAGCATAATGGATGGTGAACCTCTTGATAAGAAACCTCATTTGAACACTAAACAATGTATATTGTGCTTCAAATCCCTTACAAAAGGAGGAGCTGTTGTCAAGAATCCAACACAAAATGGCCTTAGGACTATCATGAATGTATGTAAGAAACACAAAGATGATGTCTATGAATTATTTTCACCCTTAGAAGACCAAATTCTCTCCAGCGAGAGTCATGTGAGCTTCCACAAACTTTGCCGCGCAAAATATACAAGTTCCTCAAACAATTACATCGATGATGATGCCGCAGATCCATCTACACGTAGTCCCTCATTGTGGCAAAGCAGTACATCACATTCCTCCAATTTCAATATCCGTACTCAATGTTTTGTTTGTGGCAAAGGAGACAAGAAGTCAGAAAAATCGACTCCAATTACAACTGGAAGTGGTAAATCCACCAGACAGAGAGTTCTGGAAGCAGCTGCCAAACGAAATGATGAAGAGATTCATACTCGAATGCTTACACATTCAGACCTCTTTGTCTTTGATGTAAAGTATCATCGGAGTTGTTATGGACATTATATCAGTGATCGCAACATTGAAGCAGCATGTTCGAAGGCAGCCACATCTGACAAAGAACAGACTTGTCACGAGAAAGCATTCCACATTGTTCAGAATGAGCTTGAGAAATCAGTGCTATCCCAAAAATTGACTGTGACAAGCCTCTCTCTCCTGAAAGAAAAGTATGTCCAAGCTTTGGTTGACATAGGGGTGACTGATGCACAACAATATTCGTCCTGGAAGTTAAAGACAAAGCTAAAAAATTATTATGGAAACAGACTAATCTTCGTGTAATGTCGTGAACAATCAGACTTGGTCTGTTCAGACAACATGACAATTGGTGATGCATTCCAACAAGCATCACACATGGAAACTGATGAAAACATTGAGTTTTCTGATTTACATTTAGCAAAAGATCAGCTTGATGAATATCAGATCTTGCATATGGCAGCAGCAATCCTGAGAAGCCAAATGAGTAATATAACTGACAGTGACAACTACATATCTGGTTTTGATCTGGAGCTAGAGGAGTGTGGAAAATTTGTGCCAGATTGTCTGTATGATTTTCGATTGTGGTGTGGGAGCAAACAAGCATTTGACTCTGTATCTTGCTTTGCCAATGGTGACTCTCAAACTTGGGAGCTGAAGATCATTGCTATATGCCAAAATATCATTGCTCAGAGTCGGTGAATACGGACACCAATAAGTCTTGGTTTAGGAATCTCTGTGCATCATTTGTTTGGGAGTAAGAAACTGGTTGATCATCTTCATGACTTGGGCTACTCTGTGTCCTACGATGAAGTACGGAGGTTTCTTACGTCAGTTGCACTTGACCAAAAAGGGACAGATGTGTACATTCCGAGTGGACTTCAAAGTGTGAATGACCTTGTTATGGTGATGCTTCTCCAAGAGATACATGAAGCACAGTTCAACACTTTCAGGAATATTGCACAGCTTATCTTGCGCAAAATTGTTGCCCTACTCAATAATTCATGGAACATCAAGTCCGTAGTCCTTGTTTTTGATCGTTATGATGTTCGCCATTCTGTCAAATATCAAGAAAGACAATGCAGAGGTGGCACTTCTGCAGTTGCAAGTCATGTAATTGCTCCAGACAGAGTTGTGCCACATTACAGGAATTTCCTAAAGAATTCTGCTAATGAGGCAAACCTTGCAGCATTCATATAACAGTCATTACTAGATGACCCACCTGGACTGATCAATGGCCAGAGTATAACTCTTGCAGGTGGATTTCCAGAAGCTGAGAGAGTTGTAACCATTGACTCAAATGGAAAAATAAATCTTCTCCGGCTCTTCAGCACACAAGAAGAAGCAGACACTCGGATGCTTCTTCATGCCATTGACCTAGCATCATCTCTTGAAAGGCTGATATTGAAGTCAGATGATACAGATGTCCTTGTCTTGCTGGCCCAAGTCGAAAAACCAGTTAAAACCAGTACACATTTTCAACTGGTCTCTATTGGTTCTAATTGGTCTTTAACTGGTCTCTATTGGTTTCAACTGGTACCAGTTAAATTCAGTCAGAATTCCAATTTCCCAGTTGAAAAAACCAGTAGCTCATATTTGTACCAGTTAAAGTCTTACTGGTTCCAGTTGATACCAGTTGCAATGTACTGGTCTCCCAGTTGATACCAGTTGCAATGTACTGGTCTCCCAGTTGATACCAGTTAGTTAAGTACAATTGTATTTCAACTGGTAATACATCACTCTATTCCAATTTCCATATTAAAAGCAGTAAGAAACCAACTGGCTTTACTGGTACCAGTTGGCTACTGGTTTTCAACTGGTACCAGTTGACCAGTAAGCTACTGGTCTTTACTGGTTTTTTGACCTGGGGGTTTACTATCTAAATGAAACAAACTGCCAAAGTTAAAGTCAGATGATACAGATGTCCTTGTCTTGCTGGTTTACTATCTAAATTAAACAAACTGCCAAAGTTAACATACATGCATTCTGGACACACTGGACAAAGAACAAATAGGGAAAAGATTTATACCGGTTCATAGTATCTGTCAAAATGTAGGAGAAAATGTAGCATGTGCCTTACCATCTGCACACACCCTTACTGGGTGTGATAGCACCAGTAGTCTCTACAAGATTGACAAGAAAACAGCCTTCATTAAGCTAGTTCAATATGCAGAGGATCTTCCTGCTCTGAGCACCCTGAGCACAACTCCTGATTTGACAGAAAACCTGCAGGATGCTCGTCGGTACACATTAGCATTGTATGGAAATCCAATCGCAACTTATGTACTACGTTAGATGAGTTACGGTATGAATTTGCTTGCAAGAGTGACAAACCTGCATCAGCATTTCCTCCAACTGAGGATGCTTTCCTTCAACATGTGTTGCGTGCCAAGTACCAGTTAACTATATGGATGCAATGTGAAGTTTCGAAACCACAACAGTTGCGCCCAATTGGTAATGGCTGGAGATGGGATGAGGACACATCTTCCATGCAACCTGTTTACTATGTGAAAGAGGCTGCACCCATTGAAGTCCGAGACCGAACTCACATGTACTGTATGGATGCTGAATGCAAGACTTCACAGAAGTGCCACTGTTTGGCATTAGGATTGCCTTGCACTGACTTCTGTTCATGTCTCGGTATAGAATGTGACAACAAACGTGAAGCCTCTGTTGCTGCAGATGAGAGCGACTTGGACAGTGATGATTTTGTTTAAATCTCTTTGTGAATTTCATATTCAGGACCATTTTATGCAGAATGTTTTGTTAAATATATTTGCTAGTTTCAGTGTTAAAGCAAAAAATATTAGTATACAACAAAATGTAAGATAGCATTTCGGAATAAAATTCGTTTGTAAAATCACATTTTTTCAGTTTTGAAAACTTAATGATTGAGATTTAGCTACTGAGATGATCTGAAAGCAACATACTCTTGATTCTGTACAAAATGACATTTTACTTATCAAAATTGGTTGATAATTGAAGATTTAACAGTCATTTTTATGATATTTATGATTTTCCGAAACGCACAAAAATTTCAGCCATTTTAATTACAAATTCCACCAAAAATACATGCTATCCCCAATATATTTTTTCACAACCATCCATTTCCTACTTCAGACATCCTAATAAACCAAAAAATATGGTTATGCTTTGTTCTACCCTGGGGAGGGGTTACCTATTTTTTTTCCAGCCATGCCACAGCACTAAGAACTTTTGTGCTTTTCTCCGCAACCGCTTGTTGGATCGAGACGACATTTTCACCATTGGCGCGACTCTCATGTGGAATGTTTCAGTGATAATTATGATGCCATAGTTCACGTGGTGGGGCAGCCATGTTCGAAAAATGGAAAAACTTTGGACCTCTGTATCTCTGAAACCACACCAAGGAAAATATTGAAACTTGGCACGTAGAAAGTTCTCGTCATGGGGAATGAGTTTGATTTTAATGACGTCATTTGTACCTTTGTTACGACGTCATAATTGCATATGTAGAACGCTACATCCGATCAGTATGAAATTTTTTGAGGGTCATCCAGGGATAAAATGGTCCACAAAATTTTTTTGGGATGACGTCACCGGTCAAATGATTCGGCAGCCATATTTTCAAAAAAAATCCTTCAAAAATCTTCTTTTGTGAAATTCCTCAACCGGTCATCACTGCCGGCAGTTAAAAGTGGCAGTTCTAATTGTGTCTCTTATTAAGTACGTAACACACCAGGACACAAACACCACACAACGTTAATGATCAGGTTTCTCCAAACCCGATCCTGCACTGCTTCCTGAAGCCCTGGCAGAGACAAGTTGGTTGCAGCCTTTGCCCTCATCCAACCAGCACATGGTCTGCCTCGTCTTATTCTCCCTCAACTATACGCAGCATGGTTAACTTCTGCAGACTTTCATTTTCTGCATGCATGATGCAAAACCTGTTTTCGTACAAAACAGCAAATATCTATTTTGGAATGCTTTCCTGCACTTTCTGGAGAAATTCCATTGGGTGGTTGTTCCATACATTCTGCAAGGTTTCACTTAATTTCTCTTTTGATTTCATTGTTTTACGTTTCGTTCTTCAAATATAAGTTGAGAGGTGATAATAGACCGTCATGTATATAACTCCATGGTGGTCGAGTATCAACTCCCATCTTATTTCTCACCGACTTTGTGAAAATGGATTTTATTTATACAGTACTGTAATGACCAGATTATTTATGCAAATCTAATGTAAATTATTAAGTGCAGCTAAAAACTTTAAAAATACCAGTTACTAAAGAAATAGCATGACAATCTTTCATCTCAGTTATCTCAAAGAAAAGTTGGGTATTCTTGGCAACTTAACTTCGTCCAATATAGGACTTTCAAATTGACGTAATCCACCCCAGAATGCTTGGGGTGCACGTGGAAAAATCCTCAGCAGCAACGGGGGTCATCAGGGCAGCTGAATGTGTATTGTGTGTGTGAGGGATAAGGATTGTTACCGAAAGTGGCTCACAAAGCTTCTGAAAGAAACCAAAAATACTTGAAAACATACTGACGAGAAAGGGGTGTGTCTCGCTCAAAACTAACCCAAAAATCTGATAGCTTGCAGCTCTTGTACTGCAAACACTTGAAGATATTAACCTGTGCGAGACCCGAAGGTAGACGGGTGAGTTCTACCAAAACTTTCAACCATCACTGCCAGTGTGTGGGCTTTGAACCTTGTGGGATTACCTCGTGTGAACATGGGTCCTATTGTTGCGGGCTGGGTATCGGCGACGAGCACGACCGCTAGGTGGAGCAGCAGGGTCGAATCTTCCGAACACTCGGGATCTAGATCATCACCCTCGGACAACTCCGAGGGTACGGGTCCCTTACAGGACCGTGAATCGTCAATAAATCAACCACGTGGTACAGGGTTATTTGCCAAACTTCAAAATACCTAGAGGCCCAAGTGGCGAACTACCGAGTATTCACACCCTCGACGGAACTCGAATGGGACGAGTCGTTTCCGTGCTCGACCCGTGCATAACCCGAGTGGATGGTTACCGAGGTCCCGTCGGTCCAAATGCACACAACTACGGCAACAATGGCCTTCTTAAATTCCCCAACACGCACCGTATTAAACCAATGAAGGAAATACAGAAACGAGCTGATACATTTAACAGCGGATATATTTACAATAGGGAAAGGGGAGACACAGAGCAGAATTAACCCTGAATATAGTCATGCAATATACAAAGGGCAAGCACTTAACAATTTCTACTTACAGACGGGCCCACAGACAGACACACACACAGAAATGGACCCCAATGGTCTTTATTGAAGGCCTCCAGCTCGAGGACAGGTGAGCTGGAGACCAGAGCCTGCGCTTGAACCTGTCCACCTCGTGTGGTCTTTGACAATCTGGCTCGGCGGGACTCGAACCCGCAGCAACGATGCCACTCCAAGCACCAGGGACAGAGGAAAAGTGTCGGACGCCAGGTGGACGAGACTAGAGATGACCCGAGCACTGCCAAGCTGACCAGACCAGATGAGTCGATCTCCGGCACCTCAAACCCGATCGCTGCCAAGCCGACCAGCCCAGACGAGTTGATCTCCAGTACCCCGAACCCGATCGCTGCCAAGCCGACCAGACCAGATGAGTCGATCTCCGGCACCTCAAACACGATCGCTGCCAAGCCGACCAGACCAGACGAGTCAATCTCCGGCACCTCAAACCCGATCGCCCAACCGTGATGCACTGCCAAGCCGACCAGACCAGACGAGTCAATCTCTGGCACCTCAAACCCGATCGCTGCCAAGCCGACCAGACGAGTCGATCTCTGGCACCTCAAACCCGATCGCCCAACCCTAACGCTGTTTCCAAGGCCCTGGCATTCCTTATATTGCATTTCTCCTGCAGGCTGGGGTGTCGTGGGAAGGATCTCTGTTTGAGACGTCTCGCCTCCCATTGGTCCGGGGTTCGTGGGAAAGTCGGTGTCTGAGACGTCTCGCCTCCCATTGGTCAGGGGTTCGTGTGAAAGTCAGTGTCTGAGACGTCTCGCCTCCCATTGGTCTGGGGTTCATGTGAAAATCAGTGTCTGAGACGTCTCACCTCCCATTGGTCCGGGGTTCATGTGAAAGTCAGTGTCTGAGACGTCTCGCCTCCCATTGGTCCGGAGTTCATGTGAAAGTCAGTGCCTGAGACGTCTCGCCTCCCATTGGTCAGGGGTTCATGTGAAAGTCCGTGTCTGAGACGTCTCGCCTCCCATTGGTCCGGAGTTCATGTGAAAGTCAGTGTCTGAGACGTCTCGCCTCCCATTGGTCCGGGGTTCATGTGAAAGTCAGTGTCTGAGACGTCTCGCCTCCCATTGGTCCGGAGTTCATGTGAAAGTCAGTGTCTGAGACGTCTCGCCTCCCATTGGTCGAGAAGCTGTGGGAAAGTTCGCCATCTGAGACGTCTCGCCTCCCATTGGTCCGGGGTTCATGTGAAAGTCAGTGTCTGAGACGTCTCGCCTCCCATTGGTCGAGAAGCTGTGGGAAAGTTCGCCATCTGAGACGTCTCGCCTCCCATTGGTCCGGGGTTCATGTGAAAATCAGTGTCTGAGACGTCTCGCCTCCCATTGGTCCGGGGTTCATGTGAAAGTCAGTGTCTGAGACGTCTCGCCTCCCATTGGTCCGGGGTTCATGTGAAAATCAGTGTCTGAGACGTCTCGCCTCCCATTGGTCCGGAGTTCATGTGAAAGTCAGTGTCTGAGACGTCTCGCCTCCCATTGGTCCGGGATTCATGTGAAAGTCAGTGTCTGAGACGTCTCGCCTCCCATTGGTCCGGGGTTCATGTGAAAGTCAGTGTCTGAGACGTCTCACCTCCCATTGGTCCGGGGTTCATGTGAAAGTCAGTGTCTGAGACGTCTCGCCTCCCATTGGTCCGGAGTTCATGTGAAAGTCAGTGTCTGAGACGTCTCGCCTCTCATTGGTCGAGAAGCTGTGGGAAAGTTCGCCATCTGAGACGTCTCGCCTCCCATTGGTCCGGGGTTCATGTGAAAGTCAGTGTCTGAGACGTCTCGCCTCCCATTGGTCCGGGGTTCATGTGAAAGTCAGTGTCTGAGACGTCTCGCCTCCCATTGGTCCGGGGTTCATGTGAAAGTCAGTGTCTGAGACGTCTCGCCTCCCATTGGTCCGGGGTTCATGTGAAAATCAGTGTCTGAGACGTCTCGCCTCCCATTGGTCCGGAGTTCATGTGAAAGTCAGTGTCTGAGACGTCTCGCCTCCCATTGGTCGTGGGGAACATTCCATCTCTTTGGGGCGGAGTCGGAGCTCTGGTGGCCGAGGAAACTCCGCCCATGTACGTGCTGACACGCAAGTGTTTAATGGTGCCGATGAATGATGGTGGGACGAGAAACGAAGGAGGATGTTTTTGTTGTTGTACTTTATGTAACCAAAGGTCTAACTATAAAATAATTCACAGTGCACGTACAATTATTCACCCATTAAACAAAGGGGAAGGAACCCTGACTAGAAACACAGACTTATCGATACAACTGTTCTATGGGGACTGTAGCTGTTGTGTGTGATGGGTTCCAGATTCATAACACTTTCTGGGGCTTTTGAGTGCACAGGGTAAGTTTAAAATTATTATATTTACTGCTGGTAAATACCAGCTGCCACTTCGCTGATGGGAATAGAAAGAGGGGGGGGAGAGAGAGGGGGGGAGAATGAGGAGGTAGAGGTGGAGGTGGGAAGAGAGAGGAGAGAGGGGAGTGAGGAGGGTGTGGGAAGGGAAGGCAGACATGCGGTGGAGCATTAATTATGTTTCATACTGTCTCATCAAAATTATTCTGCAGAGAATAACAGTGAAGATGGAAACAAAATAATGTCTGAAATACATTTTGTTCCGGTCATTCTATAAATACCGCCCAGAGACAAACACTGCCAGGACACGTCTGGAGATAAACACTGTCCGGAGACAAACACCTCCCAGACATGTCCAGAGCCAAGCCATCTGGAGACAAACACCACTCGTACATGTCCGGAGACAAATTTCTGTCTGATACGAGAATGGGAGGGTGTGGGGTCGGAGTGGGAGCTCTATGGACCATGAGCGTCATTATAAATATATTTATTTTGTTTGGTTCCGGGGCTATAAGATAGATTGTACCAGATACTTGCACCTATTGGTGAAAGGAGAAGAGTCCGTGTGTGTGTGTGTGTGTGTGTGTGTGTGTGTGTGTGTGTGTGTGTGTGTGTGTGTGTGTGTGTGTGTGTGTGTGTGTGTGTGTGTGTGTGTGTGTGTGTGTGTGTGTGTGTGTGTGTGTTACATCCACTAATGCCACTCACTTGTACTAACAGGAAATTGTAGGAACTTGACACCTCTCATCCACGAATATTTCTCGTATTTCCTATACTTCGTTTCTGTGAGTCTGATTTGCATTCAGGAACATAAGAATTATGGTTCAATATTTTGATGTTGTCAGTCTTTCATCTCAGTGCTGAAAATTCTGCTGTAAAGACTTTTAAATACAGATTTTGCGCAAGCAACGGCAGGTTAAAAGTTCTTGGCGAGCAGAACTGAGTCACTGAAAACACACACAGTGCATGTGCAAAAGGCCTGGCTTGCTCGCATTCATACATCATTTCAAAAGTCGTGTCTTCGTTTTCAGACATGCCACTTTGGCTCGTGGTTGCAAATCGGTTGCTGGGAATTCCCCGATTCGCTTTTTACAATGCGAATCACGTCCGGGACATTTCATAACCAAACTAAAGGGGGAGCACTCGGGAGAGTGTAAAACCTCCGCCGCCAATACTGCTGGGTCACTCAAGTGAACCTTATATCTTATTCATTAAATATGATGTCAACAGTGCTGACAGAGTTATAGTTCTTTTCTCCAACTTTTTTTTTTGGGGGGGGGTGGGTTGGAAATCACTTAAAACATGTAAAAATGCAAAAAAAAAAAAAAATCGAAATTTTGTTGAAAAAAAAGTTGCAAAAATTTTTTTTTCTCTAACAATTTTTTTTTGGGGGGGAGGTTGGAAATGACTTAAAATATGTAGAAATGCAAAAAAAAAATTTTCTCTAATTTTTTTTGGGGGGGTTGGAAATCACTTAAAATATATAAAAATGCAAAAAAAAAAAATTTTTTTCTCTAACAATTTTTTTTGGGGGGGGTAACAATTTTTGAGTGGGGGTTGGAAATCACTTAAAACATGTAGAAATGCAAAAAAAAAAATTCTTTTTTTGGGGGGAGTAACAATTTTTTTTGGGGGGGGGGGTTGGAAATCACTTAAAACATGTAGAAATGCAAAAAAAAACATTTTTTTTCTCTAACATTTTTTTTTGGGGGGGGGACCAAGTCCAAAATTTAATGGCATGATCCTTGGACCATACCTAACCCCCCCCCCCCCACCAAGTTTCGTCGAAATCCGTCGAGGAGTTTTTCCATAATACTGTTCACAAACAAACAAACAAACAAACAGAAAGGGGTGAAAACAGTAACCTCCATCCATCTTCGAAGATGGCAGAGGTTAAATATCACCATTTTATTTCAAAAAGAAGGGTTATGAAGAAATAAGAGGCTTTATGCTCCCATGCACAATAGTGTCCCAGATTTATTTTTGATTCGGAAAATCGACCATCCGTGCCCATTGATGGGCCACACCATGGAATTAAAAAAGGGCCAATCAGGATGCGACCTGGGTTCAGTAATGCCACGGTTATTATGGCACCATGATACCTGTGAACGATTATAAATGGCAAAATAACATCAATAATCAGAAAAATGATAGACATACATCAGTGCAATTACTAAGGAATGAGAGGAATGACAAGGTGATAGTAGACATCTGGTCTCCGGCGCACGAATAGGAAGTTGACATGAAAGATGTGCTCAACACAAAAAGATATTGCTCACTATGATAAATATTTATCCTGTCCAGAGTGCCAGGGTGCTTTTGTTGCAATATATATTGATTATTTTAGCAATGTGATAAATTTTGCTGTCATTCATGATCACATATTTTGTGTTTGTACAATCACGGTCTTTCGTCCTCTACAATTTCCTTCCTTCCTCGCACATTATTCCATCCAACATAAATTTTGTCTTATTTTTCACGTTTTATATCGCTGGCAACTATTGCTTTGTTTTATCACTTCCATGGATTGGAGCCAATATAAGCTAAATTTTTAGATACAAGCTAAATTTTTGCTCTTGTTCTTTTGGACAGAAAATGAGGATTATGGTTTGTGTTGCATGCAGATATTGATGAGTGCAAAACTGATGGTTCAACACTCTGCCCTGGAAGCCAAAAATGTCTCAACACAGCTGGATCGTATTATTGCCAGCCGATTTGCGTCCTTGGTTACATTGCCGACCGGGTGCGCGGCTGTGTGGGTGAGGCATGGGTCATCCTTTTGAGAAACAAATGTTATTGTTGGAATATTTGTCATTTCTTTAACTCCGAGTGTTTTTCTTCTTGGAATATTTTTAATTTATTGATTTCTTGATTTGTGTTCTTCTGCACGTTAGCGGAAGTCTCTGATGAATCTCATGTGAAATTGACCATTGCCATAGCTGATAATTTATGCTGCACAGGTTGTTGTTCCATCCCAGGGTACTGGCTAAGCAGCCCTCAACCAGGAGAGGAATTTTGAATTTGGCAAGGGTATGAACACACATTGAACGACTCTTTTCAAGAGGTGATGTCAGGTTTTTTTTCCACATCTTTAAGTCAATCCTAGCAGATGTGACCGCTGACTTAACATCCGTTCTGTGGGATGGCGGACTCACTGGTACAATGATCTGCCTGTGAAGCCACTGGGATTTCAGTTTATAGTCGGGTTGGAAATAAAACCCAAACTGGACTCGTTGAAGGCAAGTGTGCTGCCTGTGAGCTAACTTGTCAACCATTTTTGCTTACGTACATGAGTGACTGATATAATCCATCAGAATACATTGCCATTTCATGATATTCATCGAAGTCTTGACTTAGATTGAAAATGTAGGTCACGCTCAAAAGTGGAAAGTTGAAATGATGAGCTGTGTTTTGGGAATTGCATTTCATCAAAGCCATATTTTTCACTTCTTCATTTCTACTTTTATATAAATTTATCTTTCTATATATTGTTGCGTATTTGTGTCATTTGCGACCTCAAGACCAGGACGAGTGCTTGACTCACAAACACACCTGCTCACCCGAAGAGTACTGTGTCAACACCATCGGCTCTTTCCGTTGCGAACGGGAGAACTTTGTGTGTGTCGGAGGACTTCAACTCGCAGAAGAGAACAAATGTGTCGGTAAGGATGATGGAGAGACCTGTGTGGTGAAAATATCTAATTGATATTCAGGCGTGACTGCAACCTCGCCTGGTTGCAAATGGATTCTAAAAATCTCTGATTGCACTTTTCTTGTTTTTTTTGTTTTGTTTTTTTCGACAGGCTCTAAGGCTCATGGAAGAGCAGGAACATAAATCGCACACACACACACACACACACACACACACACACACACACACACACACCTGTAAACGATTTAGTGATACAACATCAAACTCAACTTAGACAAAAATAGTTACTGAGCTTGGGGGAAGTGAAATCACTTCCCAGACAACTCTGGGTACCAGCAACACTCAGTGGGGGCAATTAAGAAGGAATTTTCTCCTCTCCAAAGATTCCAATCTATGACGTTTGTCCATGTTCTATTGTCGAAATGATGAGTCTTATTCGAGGAAACAGAACATACCATTTTTATAGTGGTTGGTTTGATTTGGCCCAGGGTCAGAATCGAACTGCCGACCTACTAGTCTCGAGGTGGATGCTCTAACAGTCGAACCATTATGTAAGATGCCTTCCATATTAATTACATTCATGACCTGTTTGAGTTCATGTAAAGAGTAAAAAGTGTTGTTGCTCGTCCACATATAATGATAAGGATAAGGTGATACGTCCTTGGTATATTATAATTTTGCTTGTAACACCAAGTGACCCCGTGTTGCCTGGCAAGTTACCTGCACCGCATTTAAGAAGTTGTGTCATATTGCAATATGACATCTGCGTTTTTCTTTTAATTAAGGTACAAAGTATTTTCAGGCCTTTAATGAAATGTAGAAAGTGGCTTTAGTTGGAATTTTTTTGGAGTTATTTTAAGTTTTCTCATTGTTAGGGTAAATACAAATCTATTTGTGTTTTTTTTATGCTTCGGACATCACGTTGCTTTCTGTTTTGGACATCATGTTGCAGATATAGATGAGTGCAAGACTGGTACGCATCGCTGTGGAATAGGGAAACGCTGCCAGAACACGCACGGATCCTATCACTGCCTGACAGATGACCTTCTTTGCCAACTGGGGTTTTACCTTAGTGATACAGGCAGCTGTGACGGTGCGTGAAACCTAAACCGTATTGACTCTAAAATCTGTATAATTTAATGTTTCATTAAACTTTATTTTGAGTTTTCTTAATCAATACAACTTGTACAGGAAATAAATTATTACCTTTAATTGTACAGGAAACAAAAAATCCATTCTAAGCACATCCTCGATCAACAACAGGAGAATTTCATGAGAAACACACCTATGGTTTGAATGTCTTACCAAGTGGTGCATAAGTTTTCATTTATTTATTATGTGGAATTTGTCTACAATAAGTTGCTGTAGATGGTGGCATAAAAATATTTGTGTTTAATCTCAAAATGCTATTAAAAAGCAGTTAAAATCTGGGTTTTTCAGCTGAAATTCTGTGACTTGTAATGAGTTCTGGCATCACAGGCCGATGGCGGCAAAGTCAAAATAACGGAAGTTGAGACTGGCACAGCTCAGCATTGAATCCAAGATCAGTCTGATGATGAGCAAAAAAAAACTTAGACATTATAAGTCAGATGTTTCATCTGGAAGAGTGTTGGTATAAAGTTTGATACGATTCGGACGACTTGAGAAATTTTGGCCCAGTGATAATAATTCGAGTGATGATATTGAACAGTGCATTCACCTTTTGAACATGCACTGATGAGAACAGATAAGATCTTCACAATTTATTGGTTTCAAAACATAAATTGCTTTGAAATAGTGATAAATCGAATGGCCTGGTCGGATGTTTTACCGCCTGCAAGGTCCGATGTGAAAGCTCGCCTTGGATGTGGTCCACCTTCCTGCTTCCGATCTCTCCGACCCATTCCAATATTTTATCGGATATACAAAATGTCCTAATCTTACTGAGTTTCTCGTTTGGCCATTATGGACCTTGACACCATCTTAATGGGTGTTCATACATTTTTTTTTTGGCATTTTGCCAAACAAAAAAAACATTGAGCTTACAAGTACGAGTGGGAAAAAACACAAATGCCGCTCGCACTTCATTTTGTTTTTGGTGATGGTCACTGACAGTAATATAAGTATGAGAATGGCATGCTGTGACGTCACTGGTGAAAGGTGCTGAAAATAACTTTTCACACACTGCCGACCATTTGATTGCAAACTTTATATCTTCGGATTTGAATAGAATAACTTATAACTTGCATTTTGGAAAATCTGAGGTTTTGGAGATCAATTTAACCTCAGTTTTGATAAAGGGATTTAAATTTGGGATACTCCAAGATTGCATTTGTATTACAAAAATGGTGCATTACTTTTCAAGGTATTTTTTAGCTTCGGATACAGGTCAGGTCAGGTCAGGTCAGGTATGAGAGCATGCGCCAGAGCAACACGTCGATGCGTCCACTTACCGCCGGTACTCCAGGGGCCTCTGTCTGGCCATCCCCCAGTCAGATGCCTGGCCCATCCCCATCTCCTTGAGATGCTGATCAATCTGCTGCAACCACAAGGCACGTGGTCGGCTCATTCGCCTCCTCTTCTCAGGAGGCTCCCTCGCTGAGAGAATCTGGTGAGGAGGATCAGCATCATGAAAACGAGCCACGTGTCCATACAGCTGCAGCTGACGCTCACAGACGATCCAGGTAACAAATCTCATTTGAGTCTCTCTCAGCAACTGTTTGTTGGACACAAGGTCCAACCAGCGATAGCCAAGGATTCTCCGAAGAGACCTGGTACCAAAGGAATTAAGTCTCTGTCTCAGATCCCTGGTCAGAGTCCAAGTCTCACATCCATAGAGCAAGACTGGAAACACCAAGGACCTGAAGACTCAGACTTTCATCCCCCGCACAGGAACTGGCAGCATCACACCCCATGATCCAGTGAATCCATGACTCTCCAGGCCCGAACCAGACATCTGTTGACCTCTGGCTCACAGCCAGCAAAGACATGAATATCACTGCCAAGGTAAGTGAATCTCTCCCTGACCTCAACATCCTCACCACAAACAGGTACAGACAGGACAGCAGCATCCAAGATGTCATTGAAAGCCTGGATCTTAAGGCCCAGTCACACCTTGACGTTTTAGCCAGCGATGGCAACGTATTAAAATTTATGTAAAACGCTGGCTTACGTTGAACTTTTGATGTTTTTTTTTTAAAGATTCGGACGTATTCATAGCGACTTGGTCTTATGTATAACGCATTAGTAATGGACACAGAACGTTTCGTTGTGTTATAGATAACTTATACCAACGAATGCTGAACCTGTAGTTGGCCTACACAACCGATGCCCAACGATAGTCTAACTTAGGCATAGCGCGTTGCACGCATCGCCGACGATGTCGTGACGTAGCCTATTAAAAGGCTGACGCACAACGATTCAAATCATAACTGCCATAGAAATGGAAGTGTCAACATCACAGTCACCCCTTGGCAATCTTGCCAACGTATGCCGACCTAAGAAAAATGTGTCTAAAACGTTGGGGCACGTCAAATACGGTATGAGTAAGTTTGGTATACGTGAGTAGAACGCTAAAGTACACTATCATACGTCGTAGTAAGTAGAGTACGTCAAGAAATTTTAAACATGTTCAAAATTTTACGACGTACTCGGCGTATGACACACGTTCCGCATGCGATGGGGATAAGTTTTACACACGATATGTGGACGCTTACACACGTCCACAAAGGCTTCTTATAAGCTACTCATAAGTTGAAACACGTCGCGGTGATGTCTTTTTTACGCGAAACTTATTTCTAACTTATGTTTGACGTGCTTTGAACCAATTCTTTACGTAGTCCCAACACACATCGACGTATGTAGACGTATTCCAATGACGTCTTCCGGTCGACAAAAAAAATAAATGAACGTGTTTCTAACTTACAACTGCCATATAAAGACGTGTTCCCAGCGATTTTGGGAATTGGTATATAAAAATGATGTTCATAAAAGGGGAACCCAACAGTGTTTTCGAGTCCTTTTTGAGTCGATGTCCATGTCAGCAGTAACAGTATCAGTATCAGTATTAGTATCAGTATTAGTATTACTAGCAGTTTGTTCATGTTGGCAGTAGTAGGTGAGTGTGAGGGGGAGGGTGTGGGTTATGATGGATCCTCCTTGTGTCCGCGTGTCCACGGGTAGGAGACATCTTTGCACCATTGTTCGAAGTTCATCGCGGCTAATTTTTTATGGGGCTTTTTCAACAATGAGCTATGGCTTGTTTTTACGATTTAGGTCTATTCATAATGGGTTGGACAAATGCACAATGAACTAATAATGTGCATAGAGCGCTTCGATAACTTATATATACAGTATACCAACGAATAATTATCGTGAAGCCGGCGTTCACAAACAATTCCCAACGATAACCTAACTTATCGATATCGTGCGGCAGTTTATCTTTGCCGGTGACGTAGGGTTTGCTATTCATAGGCTGCCACTCACCGATTTAAATGGCTGCATCTCCACTATTGAAAGTAGACGCTTGCGCTCAACAATTGGATTTTTTTTTTTAAACTCAACGACTTTTAAACGGTACCACTCAGCTATTTTCATTGTTTACAATGAACGATTTAAATTGCTGTCACTCGCCTTTGTTTTTTGATGCTGGGGTTTGGAAATTTGAAGCGTTTCTTCTGAACGTGTTAAAACGCTCAAACTCGACTATTTTAAATAGACGCTGCCGATGGACAATTGGAATCATAGCCAAGCTAGACATCGAAGTGTGAACATCCTCGTCATGCTGAAGAAAAGTTTGAAGAATGCTGCAAATAAGTGTCCTGGCCGTGGCCGTGGACGCTGACGCACGGACGATCCATTATACCGACGTCTTTCAGCCTATGAGTAACTTAAAAGTAACGTCTGTCGATGTGTGGCAACGATCGCGTAACGTGCCAACAACACGTTAATCATAGCTTAGAAATAAGTTTCGGGTACGCTAAACATTACCTCGGCGTGTCTCAACTTATGATTAACTTACAAGTAGCATGTGTTGACGTCTGTCAACGATCGCAGACCGTGCATACAACTTGTGGTCAGCGTAGCGGAACGTGTGAGTCATACGCCGGCATACGTCGTGAAATTTCAAGCATGCAAAAATTTTAGGACAACCGAAAAGTACAACGTTTAAAGCCAGCGTACAACGACGTATGGCAGTGTTTTTCACCGTGCTTTCAATGTTATCAAAACTTACCCATAACGTATTCAACGTGTGCCAGCGTTTTAGAAAAAAAATTCAAAAATCGGCATACGTTGGCTAAAACGTCAAGGTGTGACTGGGCCTTTAGTTTTGACCCAGGAAACCCGAAATCTCAGCGGCTCCGACTCCTCATTCAGCACCTCTAGGTCCCCCAAAAGGATATTTAGAGTCTCCGCAAAGATCACTGCATCATCTGCAAAATTAAAGTCAGAGATCTTGACAATCCCAAACAATGCACCACAGCTTGATCTTTCCAACATCCTCCCCAGAATCCAGTCCATGCAAGTGCTGAATAGTGTGTGGGCCAGTACACACCCCTGATGAACTCCAGTAACAACTTGAAATAAGTCAGAGATAGTATCACCACATCTCACAGCACTGTCAGTACCCGAGTTTCGTTCAGACATCAGATTGATCAGTTGTGGTGGCACCCCACAAATACCAAGAATCCACCAGAGGGCATCCTGATTCACTGAATCAAATGCTTTACAGAGATCAACATATGCAGCAAGCAGACCCTGCTGAAATTCTCATCTGCATTCGGTGAAGACCCGAATGGCAAGGATACGGTCAATCGTTGACCTCTTTGGTGTAAAGCCTGACTGCTCTGGGTGTCGTTGATCAAGCAAATGGTGGCGAACCAGATTAAGAATTATCCGAGCAAAGACCTTGCCCGGCACTGAGAGCAGCGTCACCCCTCGGAAGTTTTTGCAGTCTTGGCGATCACTCTTCCCTTTCCAGAGAGAGACAACAAGGCCTCTGTTCCAGTCAGTTGGGATGATTCCTGTGTTCTAGGCAGAGCGCAAAACTGCATGCAATGACACGAGTGCAGCATTTCCACCAGCCTTGAGAAGTTCAGCATGGATGCCACAGATCCCTGGAGCTTTACTCTATTTAAACCAGTTCACCGCAGCCTGTGTTTCCACAAGCGAAGGTGGACGACAGTTGATTGGAGGGTCAGCAACAGGGATTGTAACACCGCTGACGTCCAACTCGACAGCTGGTGGATCAGCCTGGTACAACCGCTCAAAGTAACCGGCCCAGCGGGCCTTCACTTCGGACTCCTCTGTCAAGAGCCCACCACCCTCTGCTCGAACTACACCGAGGGACGGGATTGGAGGAACACAATGCGTGAATTCCCCTGTAAGCAGGATGAGAATCACCTGTCCACAGGTGATGCTCTTCCCCCTCACAGATTCCTCGCACATAGGCCTCCTTGTCCACCCTTAGCGCACGTACAGTTTTATGCCTCAGCTCTCTGAACAGCTCAGCTCTGCTCTTCAGCCTGGCACTGCGACTCTGGTCAATTGTATCCAGTGTCCCTTCAGAGACCAATTTTTCTTCGCCCGATGGTGAGTTCCAAGACAACTACCGGAAACATCAAGGACTGTGGTCTTGAAGGCATTCCACAACTCCTCAGGATCCTTCACAGCACCCAGACCCTCCAAATCTCCACTCAACCTGTTCACAAACTCCTCAGCTACCCTCTCCTCCTTGAGCTTGCCAACATCCAGCCTCGGCTGGGATGGTGCTATTCTCCTGGATTTCAGTTGCAACTTCAGAGTTGCGGCAGGGACTGCTTGCAGCCGATGTTGATCTCTGTAACGCGTTTGATTCAGTGAATCGGGATGCCCTCTGGTGGATTCTTGGTCTTCGTGGGGTGCCACCAAAACTGATCAATCTGATGTCTGAACTACACTCTGGTACTGAGAGTGCTGTGAGATGTGATGGTATCATCTCTGACTTATTTCCAGTTGTTACTGGAGTTCATCAGGGGTGTGTACTGGCCCCCACACTTTTAAGCACTTGTATGGACTGGATTCTGGGGAGGATGTCAGAGCTCATGCTGCGGTGCATCGTTTGGGAATGTCACGATCTCTGACCTTGATTTTGCAGATGATGCAGTCATATTTGTGGAGACTATATCCTTTTGAGAGCCCTCTAGGTGCTGAATGAGGAGTCGGAGCCACTGGGATTATGCGTTTCCTGGGTCAAAACTAAGATCGAGGCTTTCAATGACATCTTGGATGCTGCTGTTCTGTCTGTGCCTGTTTGTGGTGAGGATGTTGAGGTCGTGGAAAGCTTCACTTACCTTGGCAGTGATATTCATGTCTCTGCTGGCTGTGAGTCAGAGATCAACAGACGTCTGGTCGGGCCTAGGGAGTCATGGATTCACTGTATCATGGGTTGTGGTGCTGCCGGTACCTGTGCGGGAGGACAAAAGTCCGAGTCTTCAGGTCCTTGGTGCTTCCAGTCTTGCTCTGTGGATGTGAGTCTTGGACTCTGACCAGGAATCTGAGATGGAGACTTAATTCCTTTGGTACCAGGTCTCTTCGGAGAATCCTTGGCCATCGCTGGTTGGACTTTGTTTCCAACGAGCGGTTGCTTAGAGAGACTCAAATGAGGTTTGTTACCTGCATGGTCCATGAGGGTTAGCTGCGGCTGTCTGGACATGTGGCTCGTTTTCCTGATGCTGATCCTGCTTACCAGATTCTCTCAGCGAGGGTGTCTCGTGAGTGGATGAGGCCAATGGACTGACCACGTGCCTAGTGGTTGCAGCAGGTTGATCGGCATCTCAAGGAGATGGCAATGGGCCAGGCATCTGCCTGGGGGATGGCCAGACGGAGGCCGATGGAGTACCGGCGGAAAGTGGATGCAGCGACGCGCTCCTCTGGCGCATACTCCCATTCCTGACCTGACCTTCAGAGTTGCTACAACAGGGCTGTGGTCAGTATTGAGGAACTGAGCACTCCGGTAGACCCTGCAGTTCTGGATCATCCTCCAGTGACCATCAACGAGCATATCTCCTTTGCCGCACCGCCAGTGTTGGAATACCAAATCCAGCGATGAGCCTGTGGGCGCTGAAACCATGAAACAGCCACCCTAAGTCCATGACTTCTTACAAAGTCAAGGAAATTAGTGCTATTCTGGTTCAGTTCCAGATCCATGGGGACCAACACATGTCTCACAACCGTCCCTTTCAGTTCCAGTCGATGCATTGAAATCCCCCAAGACGAGAAGAATATCTCACCTGGGGCACTGATCAACCACAGACTTGACCATGGCATCGAGTGCATCCTTCATGGTGAGATCACTCACCTCAGTCGGAGCATGTAGAGAGACCAGGGAAACGACACCCAGAAGTGATGAATCCTTAATCTCATAATTCGCTCGTTGACCGGTGTTACCTCAATTATCATTGGGGTCAGCTTATTGGACACAGCTACAGCAACTCCTTGGGCATGGTAACCATCAGAGTGACCAGACCAATAGTAGGTGTCATCACCCACTATGATCTCACCGCAGTCCGGTCTCCGAACCTCAGAGAGTGCTGCAATACCAACATCCAAACGCTTGAGCTCAGATGATGGCAGAGGCAGGTGATCATCCTCTCTTTGGGATACGACATTCCAGGCACCCACCCGAAGGGACCGCCTCATGTCAACCGAAGGAGACTGCCATCTGGTGGAAAACACCTCAGCACCACCCCGACACACTCTCCCGCAATCTGACCCAGGAAGGTTACCTCGTGGTTTCCCTCCTATCATCAAAGATTGAGAGTCCTGAAGGCTTTGCCCCAATCCCATCATCTGGTGAGCTGCCATGTGATGGGCAGCTGCACAGGAGGTAGTCCCACTAAGTGGGTTTTCAGATTTTTAAAAATGCTTTTTGTGTGATTTGCGGAATGAAGGGTTTTACAGTGGCCAGAGTGCAAATCCTGCCACCAACCTCCTCATAAAAAAGTAACCCAACTGCAGGAGGACATCCACAGATGCAGTTGGTAACGAGATATGGATGGCCGTTGGCTCACAAGGAGCTTCTCCGCCCTTTGACAGGTTTTGTTTTTCATGCTGCTGGGTGTCCATATCATACACCCTCCTCACCAAGAAACTCGGTGGGGGAGATGGTTTAGTCGCCGACAGCCCAACCATGGAACAGGTTATTACAGATTTACATGGTACCTGTAGCAAGTCACAGATCTCATCTGACCTGACCTGGCAGTAAATACACTTGTCCAGTTCGGATACACTTGTCCAGTTTCAGGAGGGGAAGCACTAGGATAGTGCAGGACATCATTCTTAAATTTCCTCATTTGTCAAAACCGTCTTGCCCTTCTCTCCCCCCCCCCCAATACTCTTTAATATGGATGTCCTTGTGTTATCGATGTGCACTTGTCCTTCTCTTACTTGCCACCATTTTGATCTTCAGTGGATATATTTAGCAGGTTGTTAGTTTATTATGATTACACTGAACAACAAATTTCAAAAAAAATTTTTTACTGGAGATGTGTAAAGTGATTAAGACTAATTTGGGTACGCTGATTTCAAAAATCATAACCGTTTTGCTGTATCACGTCAGGATTTTCAGGAACAGAAATATTCCCATTGCCGAGAAGTCAGGATTTCAATGAAATTTACATATGTCTTTAACATGTCTATTTCGTACAATTTTTGTTAACTTGTGTTATGTTTCTTTCTTTCAGATAAAGATGAGTAGGCGTTCCTGTACCAATCATCCTGACAACTTCTGTTATGTCTGTGGTCGGTATACCAAAAAAGATCAACAGCGAAGTATATCTACAGCAGTGAAAATGAAGGCCGCCTACTTTCACTACTTTGGGTGTAAGGTGGGGGACCAAGAACAGAGCTGAGCACCACACATCTGCTGCACAAGCTGTCACACAACCTTGACTCAGTGGTTGGTGGGCAAGCGCGCGAGCATGCCATTTGCGGTGCCCATGATATGGCGTGAGCCGCAGAATCATCATGATGATTGTTATTTCTGCTGCACAAGCATCGCCGGCTTCAACAAGAAGAATAAAGGTCACATCAAGTACGCTGACTGCGTCTCTGCTCGTAAACCTGTGCCTCATGATGACGAGAACCCCGTTCCAACACCTCCGGCTGATCAGAACATAGCTGTAAGCAGTGGTGAAGAGGATGGTGATGATGAACCTTTTGAACCCGACACTCAAGAATCACACATTCTGAACCAGGGAGACTTAAATGATCTTGTAAGAGATCTCTCGCTGTCAAAGGCGAAGGCAGAGCTGCTTGGATCAAGGCTGCAGCAGTGGAATCTACTTGAACCTAACACCAAGATATCCTTGTTCAGAGCACGTCACAGAGACATGGCTGAGTTCTTTGAGATGGAAGACACGATGACATTCTGCAGTGACATCAACGGTCTGTTGAAAGAACTTGGGTGTGATCACGATCCTGCAGACTGGCGCCTCTTCATCGACTCGGGGAAGAACAGCTTGAAGGCTGTTTTGCTCCACAATGGCAACGAGAAACCATCAGTCCCACTGGCTCACGCGTTCGGCATGACAGAGACCTATGAGACTATGCGGCAGCTGCTTGATTCCATCAAGTACAATGACTTCAACTGGCACATCTGTGGAGACTTGAAAGTGGTGGCGCTGTTGTTAGGGCTGCAGTCAGGCTACATGAAATACATGTGCTTCCTTTGTCTCTGGGATAGCAGAGACGACAAGAATCACTGGACGAAGAAAGATTGGGAAGAGCGAAAAGAGCATGTACCTGGTCGACACAACGTGAAGCATGTCGCCCTTGTCGACCCAGCCAAGGTTTTCCTTCCACCACTCCACATAAAGCTCGGCTTGATGAAAAGTTTTGTACGGGCAATGGATCTGAATGGGCGTGGGTTTTTATACCTCAAGGAAAAGTTTGGCAACACCTTGTCGGAGGCCAAGATCAAGGCTGGTGTCTTTGTTGGACCGCAAATCCGACAGATTGTGAAGGACGAAACTTTTCCGACAACTCTAAACCCCAAAGAGCTGGCAGCATGGAGGAGCTTCAAAGCTGTGACGGACAACTTCTTGGGGAACGAGCGCGCGGACAACTATGAAGAAATAGTGCAGCAGCTGCTGGAGTCCTTCAGGAAACTTGGCTCCAGGATGTCCCTGAAAATCCATTTCCTACACCAGCACCTGAACTTCTTCCCTGACAACTTGGGAGCAGTCTCGGACGAGCACGGCGAGCGATTCCACCAAGAGATTTCACTCATGGAGACGCGTTACCAAGGGCGGCACAACCCGAACATGATGGGCGATTTCTGCTGGTTCCTGCATCGTGAAACTGACACAGAGCAGCACAAACGCAAAGCCAAATGCCTAAAGCATTTTTAATTACATTCTAGTGGAGTTTTTCTGTAATTTCTATAATTTTGAAGCATTCATGATGAAATAAATGAATAAATGAATTTTTGTAAATTTCATTGAAATCCTGACTTCTAGGCAATGGGAATATTTCTGTTACTGAAAATCCTGACGTGATACAGCAAAACGGTTATGATTTTTGAAATCAGCGTACCCAAATTAGTCTAAATCACTTTACACATCTCCAGTAAAAAATTTTTGTTGTTCAGTGTTATTAGTGGTGTCTGTGAGTTATTCTGTGGGAAGGTAATGGTAAACCACCCAGCATAACTCTTGCCGAGATGTGCCGAAGCTTTGTAAAGAGTACGGTGCATTGATGAAGTTGATTATAGCAGAAAACGTGTGGTTATGTGTATTGGTTACCATCACTATAAAGGACAATTTAATCATGAAAATTTCTCTCTTTATAAACATTATTATTCCTTTTATAAGCAAGAATTTGGCTAGAATTTTAACCACACTCATTAAATACAAATGGTGTATGAAAGGAATGCATTGTCTCTGTGTAAAAGGTAATGGGGTCCTTCAACCTGTGTGCACTTCTCAGATATCGATGAGTGTGTGCAGTACTCTGGGAGACTTTGTGCACACCTCTGCAAGAACACGTATGGCTCATATTCCTGCTCTTGCACCCAAGGGTTCAAACTTTCTCTTGACAAGCATCACTGTGATGGTGAGTTCAACTTTCCTGCAGTATCTGCTGTCCATAAGACCACAAAATATTGTGGACATCTACAGGCCATTTGTTCTTCTTTTCCAGGGTCAAACATGTCATTCAAACCAAAAAGAGGAAATGCTTTTAGGAATATTAAGTAATTGATTTATGGGGCCAGTGAGGAAGGTTTTGGAAGAGCAAGATGGTCAGTCATTCTTTCAGACTGATCGTTGTTAAGAACTTTAAGTCTTGGTAATTACAGTCCAAGTCTTAGATGTTCTGGTGTGAAATAACCCAACAATAGGCTTTGGTCTTTCCCTGTAAATGGTTCAGATATTGATGAATGCCAGGGACATCCCTGCAACCAAGAATGCATCAACGTGCATGGCTCCTACCAGTGCTATTGCCGTCGTGGCTTTCGCCTCAGTGAAACGGATGGCTCCACTTGCACAGGTCAGGTCCTTGCCTGTTACCAATTTGTCATCTGTTGTCTGGCCTTTGCACACCTCCAAACAAGCTAACTTGTAGACAAACACTCCTTGTCAGGGCTGGTGTCGACGGACAGTTTGAATGATAGGTTTTATTTTTTTTTTTTTCTCGGACAAATAAGGACGGACTGTTTAGATTTTGCTGAAGATCATGATCCGGATACGAGAATTTTTTTAAATGATTCTTCACATTGAGAGATGGGGCCAAAAACGATATACAGTGTGATATCTCAAAAAGTTGTGGATGGATTTGGACGACACTTGGTGGATGAGTTGGGTTGCTGACAAGAACAAGCTTATTAGATTTTGCTTCAGGTACAGATGCAGATCTAGTGTACCAGTGGCCTCCGAACATAAACTGTTCAGCCTATGGAGGCATGCACTCTACCAAGTGCCATTTTAGTTTAATAATAAATGATCGACTTGGTAACACTATCTTCAGGCTCATATATGGGATTAAAGGCCCAGTCACACTTTGACGTTTTAGCCAGCTTATGCCGATTTTTGGAAAATTTATCTAAAACGCTGGTACACCTTGAATACGTTATGGGTAAGTTTTGATAACATTGAGAGCACGCTGAAAAACACTGCCATACGTCGTTGTACGCTGGCTTTAAACGTTGTACTTTTCGGTTGTCCTCAAATTTTCCATGCATGAAATTTTTAGACTTATGCCAGCGTATGACTCACACGTTCCGCATAACGCTGGCTATAAGTTGTAGGCACGTCACGCGATCGTTGACACACGTTACTTGTGAGTTACTCATTAGTCGAAACACGTCGAGGTAATGTTTAGCGTACCCGAAACTTATTTCTAACCTATGAGTAACGTGTTGTACTCACGTTACGCGATCGGTGACACAGGTTGACACACATTACTTGTATGATGCTCATAAGTCGAAACACATCAAGGTAATGGTTAGAGTCAGTGTTCCACACTCCCTGTTTTTTTTTTTTTTTGGTTTTTCTTTTTTTTCTTCCTTCCTTCCTTTGGTATGATGGTGATTTTGACACTTCAATTTCTAGTGCGGTTATAATATAATATAATTAATAGGCTGCCGCTCAACGATTTAAATAATAACCGCACTGTACACTGAACCCCGTCATACCGAAGAAAAAAAAAACTGGGAGTCTGGAACACTGATGCTAACCATTACCTTGGCGTGTTTCGACTTATGAGCACCTTACAAGTAACGTGTGTAGATGTGTCAACGATCGCATATCGTGCGTACAACTTATTCCCATCGCATGCGGAGCGTGTGTCATACGGCAAGTACGTCGTAAAATTTTCAACATGTTCAAAATTACAAGACGTACTCCATTTCATACGACGTATGATAGCGTACTTTAGCGTTCTATTCACGCAGACCAAACTTACCCAGACCGTATCCGACGTGCGCCAGCGTTTTAGACGCATTTTTCAGAGGTCGGCATACGCTGGCAAGATCGCCAAGGTGTGACTGCGATGTTGACACTTCCATTTCTGCGGCGGTTATGATTTGAATCGTTGTGCGGCAGCCTTTTAATCGGCTACGCCACGTCATCGTCGGCGATGCATGCAGCGCGCTATGCCTAAGTTAGACTATCGTTGGGCATAGGTTGGGAAGGCCGACAACAGGCTCAGCATTCGTTGGTATAAGTTATCTATAAGACAACGAAACGTTCTGTGTCCGTTACTAATACGTTATGCATAAGACCAAGTCGTGATGAAAACGTCCGAATCTTTAAAAAAAAACATCAAAAGTTCAACGTAAGCCAGCGTTTTACATACATTTTAATACATTGCCATTGCTGGCTAAAACGTCAAGGTGTGACTGGGCCTTAACAAACGGAACTAGAGCAAAGGCGATGGCATGCCATCGTCAATCCCCATGCTTTCCACCTAAAGCAAAGTTGAAAGATGGCAAAAAGTTCCAACAAGAATGTAATGACCCAATATCAAATTTTGAGGAAAACGTTTTTGCAGTTTTGACCCCTGTGACGCTAAGTCCCCACCCCTGGGGCATGAACCCGGGAGGTCAAATCCACAAAAAGTTACATTTCATCCGTCCCCCAATTTTGATTGCACATACAAAGTTTCTTTGCACATGCAAAGCCAGAGTTGCATTTTTCGATATTTGACCTTTCAACCTCACCCCAGAGGGTGGGGCCAAAAATGATACTGTTCTAGCACCTTTTTGCCATATGATGATCATAACTACCAAGTTTGATGAATTTCTGCACAGCTGTTTAGGAGGAGATAGCATGAAGGGCAGACAGATGGACAGAGCCGATTACAATAAAATCATGTTTTTGTTTTTTTTCAAAAAGCGTGGGGATAATAAAAGCCACTGAACCGTGTGAGGGAAATTGCTGGTGTCATTGAATCAGAGTTATAATTTTACTGGTGTTTGCTGTTTTCTTGTGCCTGAATACATGTAAGCAAGTAAAATGAAACAAATTAATCAATTAATTAAGGATCAAATTGTGCGCTTGAATTTTTGAAAATCCATGAATGTTTCACTTTGATAAAACAGCATCGGAATAATAAGTCCGATCATTTTTCTGTTAGCAGACTGATTCCCAGCTAAATTTGCATCCGAGGATGGCAAACTTTGTGATATAACGCCCTCTCTGTGAAACACAAATCTAGCGGTTTAGAAAATGGAACCTAAACTAGGGAGCTCAAAGGCAGGTGCACGACCTCTGTGCTGTCCTGTCTGAGTCCATCCCATTATACCGTACACAATATCCAATTTTAATCCACCAGCCTTGGTTTCTGTATAAATGGTTATCAACCCTCAGATCTGCTTTTGTGAAACATTTTCTGAGATATTTGGCTTAATATCATCTCCAAAGAGTGGCATATGCTGCGTGATATAGCAATCGTGCTGGCTCGGAACCACTTAAAGGTTTTTCTTGAGCCAGATTTTGTCAGAGATCAGATCCAGCTGGGTATTGCCATTCGCTGAGCTTTGTTTCTTCCCTTTTGTGATGCATTGCGATTGTTCAGTGGTGGATCATCCTGTGTGTACAGATATCAATGAGTGCACACTGTTTGGTGAAAGGCAGTGTTTGTACGAATGTGTCAACACATTGGGCAGCTACCGTTGCCGGTGTCCCCCTGGCTACGATCGCTCTTTGGATGGGCGTCTCTGCAATGGTATGAGGCACATACTTGGAAGGTCAAACTTCCACACTGAGGCCTATAAAACATTAAATGCAGCTTATAGTAAAAACATTTTTACAGAGGTTTTCTAAGTGGAATTTTATTTTATGTGTCACATGATTTTATTTTTGTACCACTGCGCTCACCCTATTTCATCCTCTTACAGTAACCATGTTTTGAACAAGAACAAGAAGAGGTGATATTGTTACGAATCTGGCAGCCATTTGCACACAACAGTCAGAGTCCCTGCAGTTCAGTTATTTCGATAAGTATGTGTTTATAGTTAGGGTCCCGTCCCGATGTTTAATGGGTGATTAAGTGTATGTGCGCTGCGAGTTATTTTTTTAGTTAGAATTAATATCCAACAACAACAACAACATCCTCCTTCGTTCCTGCCACCATCGGCCTTCCTGACACGCATGCGTGCCGAGCACAGACATGGGCGGGGCTTCCATCACCTCAGATCGGAGCCCCGCTCCAAAAAAGGGCATGGAGCATTTCCTCTGCCCAATGAGTGAAGGGCAAGCATCGCACGTGCACCCCAGCCAATGGGAAGCCAGAACGCCCAGGGAAAGAAGAATGTCTTGACTAAGCGACAAAGAAGAGAGAAGCGCCAAAACAGCCACAGAGACTCCGCCCAGAAGAGGCGTGTTTTTCCCCGCCAACCGTGACCCTCCTCCAATCATGGCTGGCCACCACGAGACCCGAAACGCCCCATCCAATCCAGAGGCGAGTCTCCAGAGAGCGGATTCCCCCCCCCCACCCCGTGTGGGGGAGGGGAGAAGAGAATCGAGTGGTGCAGAGAAAAAGGTGTTCGTCGGACACCCCCCTGGGTTCTGGCCTGCAGGGCGCTCCTTGTCGTGGTCGTCGGTCTTCGTCCCTGGTCTTCTCCTCGGCGCTTGGTGTGAAGCTGACCGTGCGGGTTCGAGTCCCACCATGGTGGTTTGTGTTGGAGCGCGCGGGCTGGTGGTCGGAGCGTCTAACTTCCCCGCCAATAATCCCGGGCTCCACAGGGGCAGGTCAGCAAGCCGCACGCCAGGTACACCACGGAACTCTGTCCCCCCAGCTGAACTATCCTCCTCGGCTGGAGGACCAAATAAAGACCGGGTTGGGTGCATTTCTTTTTGGATGTGTGTGTGTGTGTGTGTGTGTGTGTGTGTGTGTGTGTGTGTGTGTGTGTGTGTGTGTGTGTGTGTGTGTGTGTGTGTGTGTGTGTGTGTGTGTGTGTGTGTGTGTGTGTGTGTGTGTGTGTGTGTGTGTGTGCCCAGTCTTTAAGTAGAAACGGTATAAGTGCCTTGCATCATTGTACATTTGATTATATTCGGTGTAAGTCTGCTCTGTGTCTCCTTTCCCGATTATTGTAAATAAACCCGTTAAATGTACCAGCTCGTTGCCTGTCGTTTATATAAATGACCCAGCATGGTCCGGGCTTGAGAAATAGGGAGGCTGTTTGTGCCGTAAATTGTTCATTTGGTCCGGCAGGCTTTGATAATCCCTGCTTGGTTACGCCGGATCCGAGTCGGTAACAGCGACTCGGTTCGGACAAAGTCGGCCGAGGGTGAGGCTTCCCCGGTAGTTAGATGGTGTGGGTACCTAGGTAAATTGGAATTCGACAATTAACCCTACCCCATGCCGTCAAAATATTGGCGTCCACTAAGGGACCCATGACCTTCGGAGTTATCCGAAGGTTACGACCTTCAATTCCGGTGTTCGGTGGGAGACGGCCCAACTGCTCCATCTAGCGGTCATCCTCGCCACTGAACCCGGCACCACAACAACATTAGGGAAATTGTTTGAAAGCCTCACTGTAGAAAACTGCAGTACTCAAGATGTTCGGCTGTGAACTGAATTTGTGGGAAACTAAATAACAACAGAGCATTTCGCCTTATATGGACCCTCGCTGGGGTATATTGATTACATGTTAGATACTAAATTTATAACCCAATTTACTTGATGCACAAAGCTGCATGGGTGTGACATAACCTTTAAATGCCTTGGCATGAATGATGGAGGTTACAGTAGATCGAGGTACGAACAAACGCACCTTCAGGAACGGGCATGGCTAACTTGAGCATGATTAACATTCAAGGTAAAAAATCAACATATCGTTAAAGTATACATCTTTTATGGTGAAGTTAGAATATGTTGTCTTCAAATTGCACAACTTTGTGTAATTGTACTTAAGGCCGCCCAGACATGCGAGTCGAACAAGTGGTCTGATGCGCACTGCAAGGCCTGGGGGAGAAATGCTGTGAATGTTATATTGAAACATTTTTCTGTGGCCACAGATGTTGCGTATAATCTGCACATACTTCACTTGTTGTGGTTAAATTAAACAACTTAGTTCCAATTTCATCATTGAAAAGAAATATATATAAATATATATATATATATATATATATATATATATATATATATATATATATATATATATATATATATATTTAAAGTAGATCTGCATGCAGACACTCACTCGCTGACTCAGTCAATTACCAGCCCGTCCCGCTTCAGGCGATGGTTATAATGGCGATTGCCTTTTATTATAATCAAAGATGGCCCTTCCCATATGACAAGCGACCATTTTTGGCACGTGACTTTGTCTGGAGTGTTTGTTTATGGGTCAAAGTAACCATACCTTGAGATAGCAAGCAGTGTAACCTGGTGTCACAATATATCCGAGAAGACCACACCACATGCTATCCATACGGGCAAAACCATTAACCCAAAAGGTGAACCGTCAATTGACGAATGATCAGATTCCTATGGATTGTGAAGTAAACAGACATTTTGAGTAAAGAAGTTTGCCAAAGCTTTTGTCCCCATACCCACATCCTCCCCAACCCCCACCAGGAATCAAACCTTGATTCTCATGCTTTCAATAAGAACTTTCCTCGTAAACATCTGATTCAATCGGGAATTAAATTGTCAAAAGGACATTAAAGGGGTTTTTTTGTGGTATTGAAGGCAATGAAAGGAACTTGTACATATATCAAATGCAGAACATCGATATTATGAGAGATCATTGTACATGTACACTAATTACAAGGACCTTGAAATAGGACAAATCTACAGGGTGTATGGGATTTGAACCTAAGATCCAGGCATTGTGAGCCATGTGCTTATGTGGGAATTGGAGTGATTTGTAGAACAAACGTTAAAAGCACTTTAATAGCATTATTTTGAACCTTGGAGATAGAGATGAGGTGGTAATCAAAGTTTTATTTAGGGGTTGGAGGAGAGGGGGCTGTAATTTGATGAGTAAAAGGTGGGTGAGCTATATGGTTTGAGTTACCAATTAAATAATGCACATTATGTGAAAACTAGTGTGCAGCACACAGCACGCATCACAAAGTTATGGCATCTCCTGGAACCACTCCTCGTTATGAAACATCATGTCCCTTTTGTTGAAATTCTATTTCTTCATGTTTTATAACTTTATTATAAACAAGCAACACTGACATTGAGGGGATGATTGGCTGTAAAATAATCTTTATCCTCATTTTATTTTCAAAGAAAACGAATAAAGAGTTGGTAAAACACATTTCGAAATTCACCACCAGCTCAGAATCACATCTCACCTATTGAACTACATACTGACCCCACAGGGGTCTATCGAAAACATATTTTTTTCCTCCAATCCAATTTGTTTCCTTGGAGTTACTTTCAGAAATACCCATTTTTCTGCATTTCTGGCGATGTCAAAAAATAAATAAATCCAAGTGCATTTAATGGGTTTAAAATTATGTAAGCAATTTTCGTTGTTGTTATTTTTATTTAAAAGTGTTTTTTCATTACAGATATTGATGAGTGTGCAATGCAGAGCCACAACTGCTCGACATATCAAACTTGCTTGAATGTTGGAGGTGGATTTCGCTGCCTCTCACTTTCCTGCCCCGTGAACTACAAAGCAATCCAGAGCCGGTGAGTTTTTCCAAGTCTGTCGCTTAGAGCCTCCAAAGCTTTGCTATATCATGAGGAAAAGGTTTTCGGAATGAGTGCCTCATAATGAGTTGAGGCATAAAACTGTTCCTGCACTAAAGGCGCTGTGTCACACCTTGACGATTTAGCCAGCAATGGCAATGTATAAAAATGTATGTAAAACGATGGCGTACACTGAAATTTTGATGTTTTTAAGTTTTGGTCGTATTCATAATGTGTTGGTCGTATGCATAACATATTAGTAATGGGCACAGAATGTTTCATTGTCTTATAGATAACTTATACCAACGAATGCTTAGCCTGTTGTCGGCGTTCACAACCTATGCCCAACGATAGTTTAACTTAGGCATAGCGCGCTGCACGTATCGCCGACGAACTCGTGGTGTAGCCTGTTAGAAACCTGCCGCACGCCGATTTAAATCATAACCGCCTGAAAATTGAAAGTGTCAACCACGCAGTCACACCTTGACGATTTAGCCAGCGTATGCCGACCTATGAAAAATTTGCCAAACCAAGCTGGCACATGTCGAATACGTTATGGGTAAGTTGTGTATACGTTAAGAGCACGCTGAAAAACGATGAAGTATGCTGTCATATTTCGTGGTACGTCTCATACGTCGTGAAATTTCAAGTATGCTTAAAATTTTACGACGTACTCGCCGTATGGCTCACACGTTCCGCTACGCTGGGAATAAGTTGTAGGCACGATATGCGATCGTTGACAAACGTCGACACAAGTTCCTTGTAAGTTACTCATAAGTCGAAACACGTCGAGGTAATGTTTAGCATACCCGAAACTTATTTTCTCCATCAAGGCACAATTTATTTTTTTCGCCTTGGCTCCATGAAGGTACGTGACGAAATATCTGAAGTTGTTTTTTTTTTGTTTTTTTTTTAGTCTATCAGGAATTTTAAAATATATTCGGACATTTGCTTTTAAGTTTCGACGTCGACGTGACAATATCCTCAAACAGAAAATATTTACAGAGGAGGAACTAAGAATAAGACATGAGCAAACTGAAGAGGCAATCGGACGTGACGTAACGGCACGTGACGAAATATCGGAAGTTATTGTTGTTTCTTGTTTTTTTACACGCTGCTAATACGCTATTATACGGTAGCTGTAAATTAGAAACACATTCAATAAGTTCTGTGGTCGTCTGGAAGACGTCAATCAAATACGTCTACATACGTCAATATGCGTTGGAGGTACGTTACACATAGGTTCAAAGCACGTTACTCATAGGTTAGAAATAAGTTTTGGGTAGGTAAGCATTACCTCGACGTGTTTCGACTTATGAGTAACTTACAAGTAACGTGCCTCGACGTGTGTCAACGCTCGCATAACGTGCCTCGACGTGTGTCAACGATCGTGTAACGTGCCTACAACATGTTACTCATAGGTTATAAATAAGTTTCGGGTACGCTAATCATTACCTCGACGTGTTTCGACTTATGAGTAACTTACAAGTAACGTGTGTCGACGTGTGTCAACGATCGCATAACGTGCCTACAACTTATGGCCAGTGTAGCAGAACATGTGAGTCATACGCTGGCATACGTCGTAAAATTTCAAGCATGCTAAAATTTGAGGACAACCGCAAAGTACAACGATGAAAGCCAGCATACTATGACGTATGGCAGTGTTTTTCAACGTGCTCTTAACGTATACAAAACTTACCCATAACGTATTCGATGTGTGCCAGCGTTATAGCCAAATTTTTCACAAGTCGGCATACGCTGGCTAAATCGTCAAGGTGTAACAGCACCTTAAGGGTGGACAAGGAGGCGTATGTGTGAGGAATCTGTGAGGGGGGGTAGAGCATCACCTGTGATCAAGTGATTCTCGTCCTGCTTACAGGGGAATTCGCGCATTGTGTTCCTCCAAGTCTGTCCCTCGGTGTACTGCAGTTAGAGTAGAAGGTGGTGGGCTCTTGACAGAGGAGTCTGAAGTGAAGGCCTGCTGGGCAGGTTACTTTGAGTGACTGTACCAGGCTGATCCAGCAGCTGTTGAGTTGGAAGGCAGGGGTGTTATTATCCCAATTTCTGACCCTCCATTCAACTGTGATCCACCTTTGTTTGTGAAAACACAGGCTGATGTGAACCAATTGAAATGGGGTAAAACTCCTGGAATTTGTGGCATCCATGCTGAACTTCTTAAAACTGGTGGAATGCTGCACTCATGTCGTTGAATGCAGTTCTGTGCTCTGCCTGGAACACAGGCATCAGCCCAACTGACTGGAAGAGGGGCTTTGTTGTCCCTCTCTGGAAAGGGAATGGTGATCGCAAGGACTGCAACAACTACCGAGGAGTAACGCTGCTCTCAGTGCTGGGCAAGGTCTTTGCTCGGATAATTCTTGATAGAGTTCACCACCATCTGCTTGAGCAACAACAACCAGAACAGTCAGGCTTTACACCAAAGAGGTCAACGATTGACCGCATACTTGCCCTTCAGGTCTTCACCGAATACAGATGAGGGTTTCAGCAGGCACTGCTTCCAGTCTATATTGATCTCTGTAAAGCGTTCTATTCAGTGAATCGGGATGCTCACTGGAGGATTCTTGGTCTTCGTGGGGTGCCACCAAAACTGATCAATCTGATGTCTGAACTATATTATGGTACTGAGGGTGCTGTGAGATGTGGTGATTCCATCTCTGACTTATTTCCAGTTGCTACTGGAGTTTGTCAGGGGTGAGTACTGTCCCCCACACTTTTCAACACTTGTCTGGACTGGAATCTGGAGAGGATGTCAGAGAGATCAAGCTGTGGTGCATCGTTTGGGAATGCAAGATCTGTGACCTTGATTTCACAGATGATGCAGTTATCTTTGCGGAGAGCCTGGATATCCTTTTGGGGGCCCTCAAGGTGCTCATTGAGGAGTCAGAGCCCCTGGGATTACGGGTTTCCTGGGTCAAAACCAAGATCCAGGCTTTCAAGGACATCATGGATGCTGCTGTCCTGTCTGTACCTATTTGTGATGAGGATGTTGAGGTCACGGAGAGATTCACTTACCTTGGCAGTGATATTCATGTCTCTGCTAGCTGTGAGCCAGAGGTCAATAGATGTCGAGGTCGGGTCTGGGGAGTCCTGGATTCACTGGATCATGGGGTGTGGGGCTGATGGTACCTGTGCAGCAGAACGAGTACCGAGTCTTCAGGTCCTTGGTGCTTCCAGTCTTGCTCTATGGATGTGAGACTTGGACTCTGACCAAGGATCTGAGATGAAGATTTAATTATTTTGGTACCAAGTATCTGTGGAGAATCCTTGGCTGTCGCTGGTCAGACCTTGTGTCCAACAAGCAGTTGCTGAGAGAGACTCAAATGAGATTTGTTGCCTGCATAGTCGGTGAGCATCAGCTGCGGCTGTATGGACATGCGGCTCATTTTTCTGGTGCTGCTCCGGCGCATGCTCCCATACCTGACCTGACCTGACCTGATGACATTTCAAAAAGTTGTGGACGTATTATGACAAAACTTGTTGGATGAGTTTGCTCAGTGACAGGAACAAGCTGATTCGATTTTGGTTCAGGTCAGCATACCTGTTAGTCAGGTCAGGTTCGATCTGTGACCTGCTACAGGTACCATGTAAACCTGTACTAACCTGTTCCATGGTCGGGTTGTCGGCGACTAAACCGTCTCCCCCACCAGGTTTTCTGGTGAGGAGGGTGTTTGGATATGGACACCCAGCAGGATTAAAAACAAAACCTGTCAAAGGGCGGAGGAGCTCCTTGTGAGCCAACGGCCATCCATATCTAGTGCCCAACTGTGTCTGCGGACGTCCTCCTGCAGTTGGGTTACTTCTTATTAGGAGGTTGGTGGCAGGATTTGCACTCCGGCCACCGTAAAACGCTTCATTCCGCAAAACGCAAAAACGCAAAAAAATCTGAAAACCCACTCCGTGGGAGTACCTCCTGTGCAGCTTCCCTTCGCAGGGCAGCTCACCGGATGACAGGATTGGGGCAAAGCCTTCGGGACCCCCAATCTTTGATAGGAGGGAAACCACGGGGTAACATCCCTGGGTCAGAATGCGGGAGAGTGTGTCGGAGTGGTGCTGAGGTGTCGTCCACCAGACGGCGGTCTCCTTGGGTTAACCTGAGGCGGTCCCTTCGGGTGGGTGCCTGGAATGTCCTATCCCTAAGAGAGGATGATCACCTGTCTCTGTTATCATCTGAGCTCAAGCATTTGGACATCGGGATTGCAGCTCTCTCTGAGGTTCAGAGACCGGATTGCGGCGAGATAATGGTGGGTGGTTACACCTACTATTGGTCTGGTCGCTCTGATGGTTACCATACCCAAGGAGTTGCTGTAGCTGTGTCCAATAAGCTGACCCCAATGATAATTGAGGTAACACCGGTCAACGAGCGTATTATGAGATTAAGGATTCGCCACTCCTTAGGTGTCATTTCCCTGGTCTCTATTTATGCTCCGACTGAGGCGAGTGATCTTACCGTGAAGGATGCATTCTACGCCACACTCGAGTCTGTGGTTGATCAGTGCCCCAGACGAGATACACTTCTAGTCTTGGGGGATTTCAATGCATCGACTGGAACTGATAGGGATGGCTATGAGGTGTGTGTTGGTCCCCATGGGTCAGGAACTATGAACCAGAATAGCACTAAGTTCCTTGACTTTGCAAGAAGTCATGGACTTAGGGTGGCTGGTTCATGGTTTCAGCGCCCGCAAGCTCATCGCTGGACTTGGTATTCCAACGCTGGCGGTGTGGCAAAGGAGATTGACCATGTCCTCATTGACGGTCGTTGGAGGATGATCCAGAACTGCAGGGTCTACCGGAGTGCTCAGTTCCTCAATACTGACCACAGGCTTGTTGTAGCAACTCTAAAGCTGCACCTTAAATCCTGGAGAATGGTACCATCCCAGCCTAGGCTGGATGTTGCCAAGCTCAGGGATGAGAGAGTAGCTGAGGAGTTTGCGAACAGGCTGAGTGGACACTTGGGGGGTCTGGGTGCTTTGGGGGGTCCTGAAGAGTTGTGGAGCACCTTCAAGACCACCGTCCTTGATGTTGCCGGTGGATGCCTTGGAGCTCACCGCAGGGCAAAGAAGAATTTTGTCTCTCAAGGGACACTGGATAGCATTGACCAGAGTCGCAGGGCCAGGCTGAATGGCAGAGCTGAGCTGTTCAGGGAGCTGAGGCGTAAAACTGTACGTGCACTGAGGGTGGACAAGGAGGCCTATGTGCGAGGAATCTGTGAGGGGGAAGAGCATCACCTGTGGACAGGTGATTCTCGTCCCGCTTACAGGGGAATTCGCGCATTACGTTCATCCAAGCCCATCCCTCGGAGCACTACAGTTCAAGCAGAGAGTGGTAGGTTCTTGACAGAGGAGTCTGAAGTGAAGGCCCGCTGGGCCGGTTACTTTGAGCGGTTGTACCAGGCTGATCCCCCAGCTGTCGAGTTGGACGTCAAGGGTGTTACAATCCCTGTTGCTGACCCTCGAATCAACTGTGGTCCACCATCGCTTGTGGAAACACGGGCTGCGGTGAACCAGTTGAAATGGGGCAAAGCTCCAGGGATCTGAGGCATCCATGCTGAACTTCTCAATGCTGGTGGAAATGCTGCACTCGTGTCGTTGCATGCAGTTTTGTGCTCTGCCTGGAACACAGGCATCATCCCAACTGACTGGAAGAGGGGCCTTGTTGTCCCTCTCTGGAAAGGGAAGGGTGATCGCCAAGACTGCAACAACTACCGAGGGGTGACGCTGCTCTCAGTGCCGGGCAAGGTCTTTGCTCGGATAATTCTTGATAGGGTTCGCCACCATCTGCTTGAGCACCAGCGTCCAGAGCAGTCAGGCTTTACACCAAAGAGGTCAACGATTGACCGTATCCTTGCACTTTGTGTCCTCACCGAACGCAGACGAGAGTTTTGGCAGGGGCTGCTTGCAGCCTATGTTGATCTCTGTAAAGCGTTCGACTCAGTGAATCGGGATGTCCTCTGGAGGATTCTTGGTCTTCGTGGGGTGCCACCGAAACTGATCGATCTGATGTCTGAACTCTACTCTGGTACTGAGAGTGCTGTGAAGTGTGGTGGTACCATCTCTGACTTATTTCCAGTTGTTACTGGAGTTCGTCAGGGATGTGTACTTTCCCCCACACTTTTCAGCACTTGTATGGACTGGATTTTTGGGAGGATGTCAGAGAGATCAAGTTGCGGTGCATCGTTTGACAATGTCAAGATCTCGGACCTTGATTTTGCAGATGATGCAGTCATCTTTGCGGAGACTTTAGACATCCTCTTGGGGGCCCTCGAGGTGCTGAATGAGGAGTCGGAGCCGTTGGGATTACGGATTTCTTGGGTCAAAACTAAGATCCAGGCTTTCGGTGACATCTTGGATGCTGCTGTCCTGTCTGTGTCTGTTTGTGGTGAGGATGTTGAGGTCGTGGATAGATTCACTTACCTTGGCAGTGATATTCATGTCTCCGCAGGTTGTGAGCCGGAGGTCAATAGACGTCTGGGTCGGGCCTGGGGAGTCATGGATTCACTGGATCATGGGGTGTGGCGCTGCCGGTACCTGTGCGGGAGGACGAAAGTCCGAGTCTTCAGGTCCTTGGTACTTCCAGTCTTGCTCTATGGGTGCGAGACTTGGACTTTGACCAAGGATCTGAGATGGAAACTTAATTCCTTTGGTACCAGATCTCTTCGGAGAATCCTTGGCTACCGCTGGTCGGATTTTGTGTCCAACGAGCGGTTGCTGAGAGAGACTCGGATGAGATTTGTTCCCTGCATAGTCCGTGAGCGTCAGCTGCGGCTGTATGGACATGTGGCTCGTTTTCCTGACGCTGATCCTGCTCACCAGATTCTCTCAGCGAGGGAGTCTCAGGAGTGGAGGAAGCCAGTGGGCCGACCATGTGCCTCATGGTTGCAGCAGGTTGACCATCATCTCAAGGAGATGGGGATGGGCCTGGCATCTGCCTGGGCGATGGCCAGACGGAGGCCCCTGGAGTACCGGCGGAAAGTGGACGCAGCGACGCGCTGTTCTGGCACATGCTCCCATACCTGACCTGACGTGAGCATATCTGGCCTATCAGTGGATACAAAACGTAAACTGTTTGGCCTGGCAGAGCTATGCGCTCCACCGAGTGCCATTCTCATTGATCCTGTGATTAAATTGGCACTGGTTGCACCATGTTGCTACTCATGATGCTGCCCTGAATTGCTTGCATTCTGTGCCATTATTGATGGCCAGCTCCATTCCATGGCGATGAAGTCATTTCCCATATTTTCAGTATAATTGTTTTCCTTCGCAGATGCTGTTCAAGCAGATCATTATGATATCAAGTCTATGCTTGGTGTTGAAGTAATACCAGATGGGGTTAACTCAGCCTGTTATCCTTCTGAGGTCGGCAAAATGAGTACCAGATTGCTCGGATGATTGAGCCATTTGAGTATCTTACGTCGGGGTGGCGACCCATCCAGGATTGTGCCTAATAGCCCAGGAGACTGCTTCGGCAGTACCAATGCTTGGGACAGAGTGTTGTCCCCATCGAAGGATATCAAGTCTCATGATATTCTGAGTCAAAAAAGTAGCTTGAAATGTATGGATAAAAGCAGCAGGATGTTTATTGGAAACAATTGAAGCTGATGTTTCAGGCATGAGTCCTAAGTCTTCACAAAATAGGTTCCCTAAGCAATTTCCCAAATCTCTCTTTTGCTCCAACGAGGGGTTAACTCCTGAAACGTTAGCTTATCCTAACTCTTCATGGTGGATACCATTCCTCAATCCACATCTTATTGTTTTCATCCATCGTTCTACACAAACCCACACTTGCCTTCACGAGCAAGATGAGTTCTTCATTCTTTTTTGAGAAATATGACTGCAAGGAAGACATTTTCATGATTGAAAGCTAAATGAACAAATTCATTTGTTAAGAACAATTGCACCACCAGTTTTCTGAAGTGTTGAGCTTTTCAACTGAGCTTGATATTTTTTTACATGGGATACGCTACCTCCTCTTGCATACACAATGCAATAAACCAATGAGATTTGAGCGAGGCTGGAAGAACTCAGCAACATTATCACAGCAAAACTCCTTCACAATGTCGTTTTTGTTTTTTTAATTGCATAGCAACAATGCTACGTTTTGGTCATAAGGTCGGTCTTAAGGGCACCGTTTATGGACGGTGTGCTGTCCATAAATGGTGCCCTTAAGACGACATGACACAAAACGAGCCTCCGCATCAGTCATACCGCGATAGTCATCGATTTATGTACAATACACCGGTACAGTACAACTTCAGGTTTAACAACGTTTCAATTTTTATATTAACTCCTTTTATCCTTTATGTTCACCTTGTCTTTTTTAGGGAAGGAAAGATTTCCTCCAGCCTTCTGCGCTGCATTCAGCAGGGTTGTGATCCAGCAGACATCTATTGCGAGGTTGATTCGGTCAAAGATATATCTCATACCACTTTGACTCTTGCATCGCAGCCCACGCTCAAAGCTCCTCTTGGTACTTTGGACTGATCTTTAACCGCAGCACCGCCATACATTCGTGGCGTGAACCCTTAGGGCTTAGACGATGGCATTATCCACATATTGGACATGCAAAATGCAATTTTGCCTTTCTTCCCCTTCTCTGTCCAACCCGGCAGAGGTCATGTACGTGCGTGTGCCACGAGTGTCTACACCTCATCTGCCCAGCCTTGATGTTGTGTTTCGAATTGTCGAAGGGAATGATAGGGCCATATTTGACATCATCAATACCAGAGAGGCAAACTTCCTTGCCGGTGAGTGCCTTTTTACGGAAGTGGACAACATGGTAAATACGAGATGAAAAGGCTTTGCTTTCCGTACAATTGAGTGTACAGTACTTGCATTTTCAGAAGAATGATTGAATAAATGCATGTCTGTAAAGCTGTAAGGAAAGCCTGTGAGGTTCATGCACGGAGCGAGCGGTGCTTTTGCTGCCATGAGGCAAGTAAATAGCTAATTCGGCCGTAAGCGCAGATTCTCTGCTTTACTTGAACTGTAACACAAACAGAGGTAGAAAGATATCACTCCACTGTGGTCAAAAACCCAACCAAAGTAGATGTCTCTATGCCCTACAGCCTTCTACCTCTGTACAAACAATTAGCTTGATTAACATTGGAACTAGATGTACATTTCTGATATATATATATATATATATATATATATATATATATATATATATATATATATATATATATATATATATTGTTGTGGTTTCCCACCCGCTCAGCGTGCGCGTGACCGCTTCTAGCCAATGTCGGCCGCTCTCGCCCACTGAACGGGCAAACCAAGTCGCAGCTTTCGGATCAATGCCGAAATCCAGCTACGGGTGTATCTTTAATCACACCGAAAATCAGCCAACTATTCTGTCCGCGCGCGACAGGGTCCAATCGCTGAATTGTCGATTTACCTAATTATGCATGCAGACAGAACGCCGGGGAATTACACCTCGACGGGACCTGCTGGGAACGAGCCGCTTAAGCAGCTCGCTCCGTTTGCGATTGCCGAGCGGATTATCGCCAAGCCCGTCGAACCCGATTCTCTTATCGGTTATTAACAACCAACTATATTCCGAACTTAATTATGGCAGTTCAATTGAGGGAAAGGACGCAACGAACGGCTCAACATTCACACAAGGACATTTATTATTATAGCACGTATGCAGGCATGCACGTATACAATTAGGCGAGGCAAACACGCATGCATTTATGCAAGGCAAAGAAAAGCAATGCAATCAACAAAAGCACGACAAGAAGAACTACAACCGTTGGTCTATTTATTATATACAATTACTTATTAACAGTTCTACTTAATGGACTCGGCGCCACAACATTCATTCAAAGAAAAACCCCAGGAAAGGCAAGGGGTAGGATTGGACCTCTTGGGTCTTTATAATTCACGGAGCCGTGGAGACCGCAAAAGGTCCGAGAGGCCGCGCTGGTTACCTTTAACCCTCATGGTGACTCGCTGGGCGCTCCTCGACGTCCCGCCCACACGGCAGCTGGCATGACCGCGGCTCGGCCCAGGCTCGTCGTGCGGCCCGGTCGATCGGGCCGAGTTGACAATGCCACAGAGGAACGAACGGGCCTTTGCTCTTTAAGAGTTGGTGCTCTCTTAAGAGCCCGCCTGTTCCTCAGCGTCGTTCGGACTGTCCCGGGGCCCGATCACCTCGGACCGTTTGCCGCTGGTTGGCGACTCCTCTTCGGCTGCACTCCAGCAACCCACAGTTCGGCACGGCACGGCAGGCTGCGCTCCAGGCTCCGCTGCGACGATCACGACTGCCTGTTCGCCATGCGACTCCTCACAGGCCGCAGACCGACTCTCCACTGACTCTCTTCAAGCGAGCTCCACGGTGAACCCAGACTTCTTTAGCTCCCCACCGACTCCAGACTTCAACTGCACTCCGACTTCAACTCCTCGCTTGGCGTCTCTGCGCGCCTTTATATGGAGTCCGTGAGGCGAGGTTTTGATCTCTCCCCTCTGACCTCTGACCCCCTGCTGGCTCCGCCCCTTTTGATCTTTTGATCCAATCGCAAGTCATGCGAAGAGAGTGGACGTTGCAGAGAACATCAGCCCCAAGCCGACGTTGTGGAAATCACCGGCCCCGGTCCTAACAAGGAACCCCTGCGCTGTCGGTGGCAATGCCGTTCGTGGGGAACTCGCTGTGGCTGGCGCAAAGATGGCGGCGCAATGGAGATGAAGGTGAGGCGATGCTGTTCGTTGTTGGTTATGTTGTGAGGAGATGTGGTTTAGATGGCGAGGAGATGTCGTTGTGGTGAAGGTGGTTGTTGTGAAGGTGGTTGTGGAGAAGATGGTTGTTGAGAAGGTGGTTGTGGAGAAGGTGGTTGTTGTGAAGGTGGTTGTTGAGATGCGGTTGGTGGTGGAGGTGGTTGTTGTGAAGCGGTTGGTCCAAAATAAAGATAGCAAAAGAAGAACACTACCTCAAAGATCACAGCCCGGTTACACGAATAAACCCTTTAAACATCAGTGGGGAAATCTAATCTGAACACACACTTATCAACATAACTGATCTCTGGGGAACCTGCATGGTGTTCTATGAATTTCCACAACCGTAACAATATATATATATATATATATATATATATATATATATATATATATATATATATATATATATATATATATATATATATATATATACATATACACATATATCTTCTTCTTCTTCTTCTTTCGGCTGCTCCCGTTTGGGGTCACCACAGCGGATCATCCATATGATCCGCATCGTGATTTGGCACATGTTTTACGCCGGATGCCCTTTCTGACGCAACCCTGGTCGCCTCTTGCGACACAGGGATCTGGTACACCTATTTTAACCGGGGTATACACCAGCCCAGTACACTGCTACTCATTTTGCCGACCTCGGAAGGATGACAGGCTGAGTCAACCCCCTGGTGTATTAATTCAGTGGCCCAACGGGGCTTGAACTCGGGACCTTTTGGATCCCAAGCCGCTGCACTAACCACTGCGCCAACACCAGGCTCGCAACAGTCTGTGTGTGTGTGTGTGTGTGTGTGTGTGTGTGTGTGTGTGTGTGTGTGTGTGTGTGTGTGTGTGTGTGTGTGTGTGTGTGTGTGTGTGTGTGTGTGTGTGTGTGTGTGTGTGTGTGTGTGTGTGTGTGTGTGTGTGTGTAAACATACATACACACCATTTAATAAACTCGGTTAACGTTTAAAGGAGGAAGAGTAGCTGTACGAGAATAAGTAAATATGAAAAAGAGTTTTTAGAAAAGGACAGGGTCACATGCATGTCCATTAAAGCAACTGATTGAAACTAGCTTTACTATCACCACCAGCGTGATCAGAGTTCCGTACCAAGGCCGATCAAGCTCCTTTGTGACCTGACTTTAGCTAATGTACAAAGCGCTTCTGCAACAGCCATCGGATCTTCAATGGTGAGGACAACGTAACAGGCTTTACCCATCTCACACCCAAGCTGCCCATTTCTCATGAAGCTCAATAAAACAGAGGGTTTCGATTAATATAGTAAAATAAGGTTACATGGATCAGGAACTTCCTTTTTTTGGAAAATTATTTTTGTAAATCACGGTATGGTTGATCAAAGTCTTGAGCCCCCAATCGGGCATCAGTCCGGCTGGGAGCTGATATTTTAAATTCTGTCCATGTGTCTATCTGTCCGTCCAGAGCCTCTACTCCAAAAGGATGACGCATGTCTTCCATATTCAGCACATGTATGCAATAGCATATGTGCATGAGACACGTCAAATGATTTCGAGATCGGTGCCAATAGTCATTGGACACACCATTTTATTTCCAAATTTTGGCCAAAATATTTATATTATGTGAAAGAATAGTTCAGTATTGTTTATGTATTTCGGAATCATTATTTATTTTTATACACTTTACCATCACCGCTGCCGCACACCAAAAACTCTCACGTTTTTGCCGTGAGGCTCACGGCGTTCTGTTGAAAGTCACGTTCTCACGTTCTCACGTTCTCGCTATAAACTCACACTTTTTTTTAATTTCTCGGCACAAAAAAATATTTCCAACATTATTGCATTGCGACTGGTTTAACTGATGTTACATCCTCGAATACTGACTTAAATCCGATTGCTTCGCATAGTTCCGCACTTCCTATATGAGACAATTGCTTCTCGTTGTTTCGCACTTCCTATATGAGAGATGGAGTATTTTTGGTCAATTATTGACGACCATTTTGATCCAATGAAATATCTTGTTACTTGTTACTGTTACTCCATTTTTCACATAAAATACTGGGAAATACAATCAATATGGTGAAATAATACATCTTAATTACAAGGATGATGAGTGTTCTAATTCCTATATAGCGTTTGATCTGTTGATGGAAATTTAATATATGTCTTGCTTGTTCATGGTGTTGGTTCATTTATTTTAGTCCATGCAGTGGACTAAATAGTAACAACATGATAGAAAAACCTATCATCTGACTGAAAAAAAAATGGATGAATTTGGCACTAGAATGCAGGAAATTGCATCTTAGACATACCAGAAAGCAAACATTTTCTTTTAAGCTCTCGCAGGAACTCGTTATTCTAATTTTACCCCATCCAGCCTACCTCATTTCATCTTGTGAAAATAGACATGCATTGATGTTAAAATACGAATCTGAAATTGAACGGTGGATTACGCATGCACCTTGCATTAAAATATCATTCATGACCTCCTATGACACTTTGTCCCGCTTCTTCATGCCTCACCTCTACTCATCCACCAAGTTTTCTCATCCTTTAAAAATACTGTATTTTGCTTTGGGAGAAAAGGGAGAAGGAAGAAAAATCTAGGCTACAAATTTTATTTTGTGCCAAGGGGAATTTGATAAAGCATTGGTGAGTTCATGCGGATACATGATGATGTCAAGAGGGATTGTTTGGAGGGGAGTTCAAATAATCATGGTCGTGTAACAATAAATGGGGGAGATAAGGAACTGGAATGACATGTTTTATACACGGTTAATTTTCAAAAAGTGTTTGTCAGTCATTAATATCATTTCAAGTATTATATTGTTTGTTTTGCCTGTTTTTTTTTTTCAGGAAAGCTGAGAATCCGACAGGCCGTCCAGGGTCCTTACGCAACACGGCTTAAAGTTGTGTTAGATTTTTATCGTGCAGGGAACCTCACTCACCGCAACGTCATTTACATACATGTGTTTGTTTCATCTTATGCCTTTTGAGAAGCTGCTTGTCCCATGAATGCCATTGTAGGGATCCTGTAAACCATGTGACAGGTGATACCCATGTTCCATGTGGCTTTGTTCTGGGTTAATGGTGCATCGTCTGTTTGAGACTTTTGTGCTGTTACATGGAACATCTCCCAACATCTGCACCAATGTAAAAATAATAACATTTGCCTGTTACTTAGTGGAGTTTGCTTGGTTGATAACAAGATTCGAATTGATTGAAAATTACACTGACGTCCACTGATGTCTTTGTCCTGCATGTGATGTATGCACAAGCTACTCCACGTCCCTTTTTTTTTGTATACCTTGTCGAGACTCGTGTGAGAGCGAACACACAACGCACAGCAAGGGGGGGCATGAGACAAGAGGGGAGGGAGTGGGAAGGACAAAACAGTGGGGAACAGAGACATTAGGAGATCTGTGGAAGGGAGAGGGATGGGACGGGGAACATGGGGAATAGAAGATGGACATTACAGGGACTTTCAGGAAGGAAAGCAGGGAATTTGAAGGAGGTGGGCTTGGGTAGATTATCGGGGGTAGAAAAGATCGAGGATTTGGATGGGTGATGATAAGAGGTGGTTGTGAACAGATGTTTTGAAGGCCTGGAGGGAAGAATGGGGATGAATAGAGTGAGGGAGTTTATTCCAAAGGCAGGAAAAAAGAGGAATGAAAGAGTGAAGGTGAGCAGTGATTCGTGATTTTGGTAGTTTTACCACAAGGGGGTTGTTGACGGACCTTGAGAGCCCTGTGGAAATGTGGTTCTGGACAAATTGCAGAGAGAGAGCAGGGGGGAGGAGCGAGGCTGGAGAGGAGACGTAGAAGACATAAAGACGACCGACCAACCTGCGGTGATTGAGTGAGAGGCCCAAAGACTCAGCCTCAGCGCGGGAGATTCCAATGATCCGAAATGCCTTGGTTTCCACAGCGTGAAGCTGAGAAAGGTGGGAGGCAGGAGCACCAGCACAGAGGGGAGAGCAGTACTCCATCAGGATGCGGACAAAAGATTTGTAAGTGGTCAGGAGCTCAGGTGGACTGAGGAAGGACTTGATTCCCAGTCAGCGACTGGCTTTAGAGGCAAGGTTAATTTGACCACTGTTAATATAACAAAGGCTCTTCTCCCAAGGGCCAAAACATCATCAGACTATGCAAGGCCTGGAACTCAATTCGCATTTCATGTAAAGGTCCAAGTAAGAATGTGTGCCATTCATTGAAATGAAATTACGGTTTGAAAAGTTGTCAGTGGGTGGTCAGGTAAGGGAATGGGTGATAGAACTGTCCTGGTAGTTAGGAACCTCGCAATGTCTCCGCTGGGCCTTTGCTGCTACTACGTATCTCATGGTGGCATCATTTTTATTGGATATACTGGCCAGCTGACTTTTTCCAACACGTATTCAAATTTAGTGGGAGTCATCAAGATACAGATGGCAAAGACATTAATTTTCACATTAATCATTATCTCACAATCCTATGAGAGTACGTTCAGGTTGCTTCAAGATAACTAAAATATTAGCGATAAGAAAAACGAGTTTGCTCTTTATTCTGAATGTGGATTTGATCCAAACATCAAATCCAGTACTATTTGTGCAACCTTCTGTGTGGGAGTGATCAACTTGACAATTCATACAGCTAAGTAACCGCAAGATGGACCAGTTATACAAAAGATAAACTTTAAGGTTATTGCACACAATTTAAATTCTCCATAAAGTACGGTGACAAGAGTTCAGGTAATAAAACGAATCTCTACATGCAGAATCCAACACAATTTTAAATACAAGTGATGGTTATCCTACAAAATAGCAAAGGTGGAAAGCAATTAATATGCATACAATAAATATTAACAAAGAATAAAAGCTGTAAATGAACATAAACAAAGAAAAAGGAAAGTAATTTTATGCCTCAACTTAAACAAAAATGTATGCAAAGTCTCGAGGTTCTTGGAAGAACAAGAACATATAACGAATCAGGACGTAACAAAATAAGACTAGAATGGCACTTGGGAAAGAGCATCCCTCTGCCAAACAATGCCTGATCCAGTATAACATATTGGGCCCAATAATTTTTTGAAATATCATGCTATATATTATTTAAAGCCCCATTCTCAATGGTGAAGAATCACTTTAAAAATAAAAAAAATTCTCATATTCGGGTGTTCACCAAATTGAATAAATTCGTCATCACACACCCAACATGTCCACCAAGTTTTGTCCAAATCCGTCCAAAACTTTTTGAGATATTGTGCTATATATCTTTTTAGCCCCATCTCTCAATGGTGAAGAAATGCTTAAAAAATTATCTGATCCGGATCAGGATCTTCACCAAAATCAAAACAGTTTGTCATTGTCACACACCCAACCTGTCCACCAAATTTAATCTGAATCCATCCACAACTTTTTGAGATATCCTACACACAAACAAACAGACAAACAAACAAATGAAAAATCGTGCTTAGCACGACACTTGGCGAATTAGTTGACCTTTCCGTGTGGTGGTCCAAGCTGTAATGTCATGGAATGTGTGGTGTTTATTTGTTCGTACATTAATAAAAATGACGCGACGTCACAAATAACAATCAGGCGCGCGTTGTCATGGTAACGGCAGCAGATTGAAAATTTTCACAACTCATTTAAAGCCACTATGTGACATTCAACAACTTATCATCGGTGCTTGTTGCCTTCATTCTGATCGTAGCAAATATTTGAAAATACCTCGGAACATTGCTTTTAAACCAGCTTTACGATCCCGTTATCAGGTTTGAAATATGTTGTAAAACAAAAGTATGTATTTTATAAGTGTGTTTTTCATGTTTTGGGTGACCCTGGCCTTGACCTTGGGTCAATTTCGATCAAACTTTGTACACATGTTAATATTACATACATAAATAGACAGAAGAAGTTTCAATATAAAAAGTGCAAAACTGTTTGAGAAATAGCCATGTGTAATTCACAAAATTACCCATTGGTTTATAATGGGTGATAATATAAAGTGATGCAGAATCCAGATCCTGATCTTGAACATCACCAAAAGTCACATATCTTTTTGCACTGTGGATTTCTATCAGCTGTTAAAATTTCATCCAAATCGGTTAAGAATTGTGACCTGTAGAACGAATAGAATTTTTTATAAAAACTTTGACGTCATACGCTTGTGAAAACTGTGTATAATTTGTACTAACATGCATTTTAAAACATTTAGATATTCCATTGACGTTTGTTTTGGCGTCAACAGGAAGTCGCTACGACTTCCGGTTACTGAGTTATGTCCAAAGATGTATTGTCCAAAATGTCCAAAAATGTCCAAAAACGTTGTGTGACGTCACGTCGTGACGTTTAGTCCGATTTAGACGGGGTTTGGAGGCGGACCGTCTCAGGTGGATTGCCTATCAGGTGTAAAAATTTAAGAACGACTGGTCCAGCCGTTTGGGCTGTCGGACAAACAAACCAACAAACGGAACAGACCAACATACTTGACAAAATCGAAGATTTCGCAAAGTAACAAACAGACAGACAGGTGAAAACATAACCCTCGTCCACTTTCTGTGGTGGAGGTAAGCAGCTTGTAGCGCTCGCCAAGCGGCTTAACACTCATACAAGCACTCCAACGAAACGGTTGATAAGGAACGGAGGGCTTGGCAAGCGGCTTGGTAACGGAACACACCCCTGGTGTTTATAATGGGATTTTGATTTGATGTTTTTCATTCGGTAAAACCAACGTGAATAAATAATAACATACAATGTAGAGAGGGTACGACAGAAACTAAACAAAAAAAATCAAAAAATATATATATAAAACACCAGAATTCCTGTCAGCCAAGGATCACCTCAGAACAACTATTTCCGGTTCACGGGATTCTCTTGAAGATTATCTTTTTTTTTAATTTTTTTTTTAGCTGTTATGGGAAAGAGCATGATATACATTTCCCGCCAATAATCGTGTTATTTTAAATAATCGTTTGGATAAGACCGCTAAACAACAACTACAATGGTGGCAAGGCGGTGTATTGCTGCTCAGACTTTGGTCATCGTCGGCAACACGTTTCCTTCATACTATAAATGAGTTCGGGTTGATGCAAACTCTGTGAAATGAGAACGTTTTGAGGTTTTTTTCTTTTTTAAGTTGTCAGAACAAACAAACATGGCGGGCGTCCGACTACCCGAATTGAATGAATTGCTGTCTGTGGACGGGACTCTACAAAAGCTTGGTCCTCGGACGTTGGAAGCGGTTGTCGAGCTCACTCGCGTCTTCAGGCAACCTGAGAACAGGTGAGTTCGTATGAAACTAACTTCACGGATGAGCCGACATCGCAGCGACGTGGTTGCTAGGCCGCAGACGGCTGCACACCCACCCAGGTGTGACAGGTATACCCGCTCGGTGTTTGGCTTTCCAGGTGAACAGGAATGTTATAAGATGCATACCTCGGTGCGCTGGGAACCGGTGTAAAGGGTCTTGAGGATCGGAGTGATGTGATCAAACCGACGAGCCCGGCAGCCATATGCTGAATCCGTTATACTGCTATTCGGGCTTGAGGGGAAGAGGCAGGTGAGCCTCCGAACAGGTGACCTCAGGACGGGATTGACCCAAGCGTGATGTGCTGGGCAAGAGTCCAAGTTCTCTGGCACCTTCGATTTAAGTCGTTGTGAGTGGATATTTGGAAAATGTTGCGCAGATTTTATAAATACAAAGGGGTCTTCAAAAGGTCTTCGGTCTTCAAAAGGTTTGGTCTTCAAAAGGCCGAAGGGGGTCTCGGCACTCGAAAGGGTGAAAAAGTACATTTCAATGGTACATAAATAATTAAATAATAGACGTACGTAATTAATAGACAAAAGCCATGACACACACACACACACACACACACACACACACACACACACACACACACACACACACACACACACACACACACACACGTTTGGCCAAAAGTGACACCTGCGTTGGAAACCGTGGAAACGTCGATCTGGTGCTGATTGGCACGTTGGAGGCATTCTGAGAGACCATTGACCGGCATTTCGATCTTGGTAGCTCAATGAGTTTTGAGAATGTTCGTGCAAATCGATGTTTTGATTTGGAGTTTCGTCAGAGAGCACATCATCAGTGTCGGCTTAAGGAGTCTACTTCGATACCCGTGCAGTTCCATGAGCTCAGCCGTGCCCTTTTGGGCTACGACGGTTGAGTTATAACCAGAAGAGCTATGTCGTTGTCAATGAGGTTGTTTATTCGTATGCAGCTTGTGACTGCTTGACTGTCATTTTCTGGGAGCACAGCGATGCTACAGTGCCCCCTGTTACCAGTAAGCTGGTACTCATTTTGCCGACCTCAGAAAGATAATCGACTGAGTCAACTGACCTGGTGTTAATTTAACGACATACAGGCTCAAACTCAAGATCCTAAGATCTTAAGCCGGCCACCTTAACCGTTAAGCCAACCTCAGGCTTATATCATGGGGTGACATCCACATTTCGGTTGGATGGCCAATCTGTGTCCAGGAATGTGGAATCTCTCCATAAAGGGTGAGACTTGCAGGTTGCCAGGAAAAAGGTGTTAGAGCCATTCAGATATGAGAAGGAGGAAGTAATTTTGACCATCATGCTTATTGCTTCCACTTCCTAATGTCTATTTTCTTCATTTCACATGTTCACTTGACATGATTTGGCCATTTACCTAATAGTCTATGAACCAGACCAGATATTGGTACCACTTAGGGTGGCAAGTTCTCACGATGCTTTTTTGAAAGTCCTACATCCATAGATGAAGAAAAATCTTTGAAAGCATTCCGGGACTCACAGCTTCGTGGTAGTAATCACCTGTTAAAGACTTTCACCCGAGTCCAATCTGAGGGACCAGATTTTGGGGTCGAGGAAACATAAAGTTGAATAACTTTGCAAGCAATGGTCATATAGTGACATATGACCACGCAAAATGTTGTTAATCTGATCCTCCATACGTTGCTATCCGTTATATGCTAATGCATTCATCATGTTGGTCACCAGAGGTCAAAAGGTCATGAAATTTGATCCCTGCCTAAAAATCTGACCACCTGTCAGAAAACTCCACAGATATCATACCAATGGGACTTTCTTAACCTAAATGGGTTCACATTGAAGACAAGAAGTACCCAAGTCGATCATAAGTCAAACAAAGTGGACTTTATTATTATTTAAGCTGTGGTACACAACAGTTTTGACGCATTTTTAAAAATGGCCTTTGTTCCGCTAAAAACATGCAACATTGTATGAAGTTGGACCGCTTGAAATTAGTTAGAATGTTTTGATAAATCACCACTCCAAATGCTAATGGCCATGTCTTGCATGTATTCAGGGGATGGTTAAGCTACATTTCAATGTAATTAGGTCACCAGAGGTCAAAAGAGAGGTCAAATTGAAAAATGTGAACCTCAATCACAGAAAATGCAATTAAAATGTCGCTGATAGAATATTAATGTGGGATTAGGTCATACATATGCCGTATGAATGCGAGAGGTGTACGTATGTCTGTGGCTTCCTTTACGACACCGCATTTTTGGTAATCGTGGTCCGCTTTACAGTACATGGAGAAACGTCGGGCGGATGTAGCGCCATCTTACAGCGCATGGATGATCGTTGTCGTTTTTTGCCGATGGATTCCACACTTCAGCTCTCAACAAATTGCAAGCGCTTTCATTGTGGTAAATTATATGACTGTGCCTGTAGATAGGACGGATCTCCAGCAAGATAATTGTCAATGATTGTCTAATTATTGCAGTCACAGGCCGAGAATAGGGCAAGTGGTGTGCTGCTTTTACATTCAAGTCCCTTGCAATTTTGCAACAGATTGAAAGAATGCCTAATGCCGAATGGAAATGAAAACATGAAAAACTGAGAACATTTTGTTGAGCTACAACATGGCTATTTCAATTTCAGTGCAATCATGGAGGGTAGCAGCACTGAGATCAACACCAGACATTCTGACAACCGTGAGCAAGAAACCTCATTGCCAGCAAAGCTGACTCAATTGGCCTGTATATTCGATTGTGATGACAAAGACACCGATTGGAATTCACCGAAGGACCATGAATCGTGGGAACGTCTTTTGAGAGCAGCAGAGATCTGGAATCATGCCATCATTCTCAGGATTGCCACAACGTTAACTGCAGACAATGAGGCGCCACAGATTCTCCACCACAGAAACTGTTGGAATCTGTGTAAGTTGAAGAGGGAACTGGATGCTATTGAAAAGGGAACAACAACAAAGGACACTACAGTTCAGACAGATAGGAAGCGGTATCAAAGGAGATCATCGTCGATAACCTCGACATAGTCAAGGGTTTATCAACCTGTATGAAAAGCAGTAAATATATCAGCAAAAGTAACTCAAGAGAATCCTTGGTACAATGTGTTGATTTGAGTTCAGACCAAGCTGGATAAAAGTGATACCAGAATCATTGTGATTGTCTCTCGAGACTTGGTCACTGCTGATGGACATGACCATTACTCCTGCTATTGATTCTCTACTAAGCCTACGAAGATGCCACAAGCCAGCTCGAATGCTGCTGCAAGTGCCACAGTCTCTGTCTCATCCGACCCTGCCCAATAATATGCTCAAATTGAAGAACTCTGCTACGATAAACTGTTCCAATTCATCAGGGATGTTTTATTTGAAAAACCACAAGTTGTTAGACTGACTGAATTAACTAAAAAACTGATTGGTTGGTTGCTAGAATCTGGTGTCGGCCTCGATGACGTGAAACCTTCCACCAAAAAGCACATCCATAGTAAACTTAAAGGTGAGTTTGGAGAAAGTATCTCTCGCTACCTGATGAGAAAGGATAGACCAAGAGTTTTCCTGACAACTTATCATTGACTGAGCTAGTCAAAGAAAACCAGCAGTTAAAGGAGAAACTCCTAGCTGCCAAGGAAGACACTTCTCTGATGGGTACAATGATGAAGAATGTGTCTGTTGTGCTGAGAAATGATGTCAATGGGCAAGATGTTACAATGCCTTGGCCCCCCCCAGTACCAGCAGAATTGAAGGATGCATCAGCCTTCATTCCTGCTTCAATAAAAGCCTTCTTGAAAATGCTTTGGATTGGGGAAGCTGACGCATCAGCTCCTGCATCAGTCCGAGTTCACAGACTAACAGAAATCTACAGGGCAGGACATTGTTTATGGCATAACTTGTGCCAAGGTGAAACCCCCAAAACAAATCCTGCTGTCTTATGCTGTGAAATCACGATCTGGGTGCGTGGAACTAATTCGCATCCTTGACCGAAGTGGACATGGTGTTTCATACTCCCAAATTGAAGAGAGTGACACTGCACTCTACCTTCATAAATTGTCTCTGAGTGAAGGAAGTGTTGCACTCCCAGGATGCATACAACCAAATGTCCAAGTAACACTGGCATTTGATAACATCAATCGACTCGAAGAGACACTGAATGGAGGAGGAAAACCATTGAAATAAATTCAATGGTTTTCACATATATAACACGTTAGTTTCACAAATTTCCATTAAATACTCGGGTATGTCCGTCAATTGTCGCCATTTCGGTCGAGGTTACGCACTGCATCTACCGGATGGCCATCATTGGCTGTCACAGGCACGTGGGGGAGGGGGGGACACTGGGACACCGGAGACGTGGTAGACACCGGGGACATTTCAAACTCAGTGCAATTGTATACAGTGCACGCGCTGTAATAACATGACGTGTACAATGTACATACCTTTGCAAATTACAAGCATGTAGCAATCAACAAGTTGATGATTAGGATGAGGTGGAATTTGAAGCGAGTGGTGATGTTGATGATTATGATATTTCAGATGAGTTATCAACTCTGTACTAGTAGCAGGCCCCTATGTGACCACCCTTGTTTGGGTCTACATTATCAAGACCTAAGTTTTTGACAGTTAGCCTATGTATGATCTAATCCCACATTAATATTCATTCAGTGACATTTTAATTGCATTTTGTGTGATTGAGGTTAGCATTTTCAATTTGACCTCTGGTGACCTAATTACATCGAAATGTAGCTTGACCAACCCCTGAATACATGCAAGACATGGCCATTAGCATTTGGAGTGGTTATTTGTCAAAATGTGCTTACGAATTTCAAGCGGTCCAACTTCATACAATTTTACATGTTTTTAGTGTAAAAAAAAGGACATTTAAAAAATGCGTCAAAATCGTTGTCTACCACAGCTTAAATAATAATAACGTCCACTTTGTTAGACTTATGATCGACTTGGGTACTTCTTATCTTCCATGTGAACCCAATTAGGTTAAGAAAGTCTCATTGGTTTGATATCTGCAGTGAGTTTTTAGGCATGGGTCAAATTCCGTGACCTTTTGACATCTGGTGACCGACATTAACGCATTAGCATATATCAGATACCAACGTATCGAGGATCAGATTACCAACATTTTGAGTTGTCATGTGTCACTATATGACCATTGCTTGCAAAGTTATTCAACTTTATATTTCCCCTACCACAAAATCTGGTCCCTAAGATTGGATTCGGGTGTCCGTCTTTAACAGGTGATTACTAGCACTAAGTTTCAAGTCCTGAATTACTTTCAGAAAAGCATCGTGAGAACTTGCCACCCCAGTTGGTACCAATTGATGAAATTTTGGGGTCTGGCTCATGGACTAACCAACCTTTTCTACAAAAATCTCGGTTCATGAAAGAGTGAAGTAACAGAGAATAAAAAGGCAACGTATTGACAGTCGGACCACAGTTGGAGACCAGGCAGGTAATTAATTAATTGATTGGAGAGAGGAAGAGGAAGAGGAAAAAAAATGCTGTAAGAAGGTTAGGTTGGGTGGGGTTATCAAAATTGCAGGCCCCTACTTTTAAGGTAATACTGCCTTCTAGTCGACAGCATTGTATTGCAGTTTGACCCTTTGAGTGAAGAGTGTGATGGAACCATTTCAGGAGGGCTGTTCCACAAATGGGAAAAAAGAATGCTGGTGCACAGTACACCTGGCTTTTTGGAATTTAACCAGGAGTAAGGTACTGGGAGAATGCATGCATCCCTGGGTGTAATTGGGAGGTGTGGAGGGCTGAGAGAGGGGAGAAGGAGGTTGAGAAGGAGGTGCTGGCATGTCGGACTTGTCCCCAGCTTGTTCCACTTTACCCGTTCCTGTGATTCTGGCGATGGAGATCGAGCCCATTTCTGTGATGATGTTGGTGTTGGTGGAGTTTTTATTTATTTATTTATTTATGTTTTTCTGTTTAATTTTGACCCTCCATCCCCTCCCCAACCTCTTTGTTCCACCTATGGTCCAAGAATTGCCTTCTATATACTCGGGCTTTGCAAGTGATTTTTAGTTTACCTTCATTCTTTTTTTGACAGGATCGTGGCCTCTCAAGACCTCTTTGTTACGTTGACCCACCTACTGCGACTCATAACACAGGCTTTGACTGATGTCAGCTCCACAGAATTGGCAGACAGTGAATTGACAGGTGGAATAACCAAAGACACAGTTGTATCTACATTGCTCCCTTTGGCAGCAGAAACTGTTCGGTGTTTACGGAACTTGTGCGTCGAGTGTTTGAGGAACCAGAACTTTTGTCGGTAAGTCTTGACCCACTTTATCCAATCATTTGTTCCATTTTGCAAGCATGTTTGTGTTGTTTAAACTGCCAATGATGATCAGAAATTAATTAATTACCTTGTAAATGTATTGACCTTCGGATCAATCTACACTTGACCTCACTCTTTTCTGGTTTCCAAAATATATTTTATTAACATCATTATAGGACTAACCACTGCAAAACAAAAATCCTTTTTCTTGGTTTTGTGTTTGTTTCAATATATATATATATATATATATATATATATATATATATATATATATATATATATATATATATATATATATATATATATATATATATATATATATATATATATATATATATATATATATATATATATATATATATATATATATATGTGTGTGTGTTTCGGTTGTGGGGATAGATGGAAGGATTTAATTAGGAAGTTTAGCATTGTGTACAATTGCTTGATCCGTGAACGAGTAGAAGCATCTCGATGGAACTACGTTTGGAAATCTGTGAGCTTAAGTGTTACGTTTCACCATATGAGGGGTGGTGCGGTGTTGATTAGCTTGGGGAGTGAGAATAAGTCCCCCAGTACGTGATTGCCCTCTGTGATTTTTTTTTCCACTATTTTTTAATATTTCAAGCCAGGCAGTTAAGCTGGGAAATGTGTCCCTGAAGTGACAACAAACAGGAGAAGCCCCGCCTTCCTGGATTTGGAGGCGAGCAGGCCATGCCCCAGAGGTGGAGGATATGGGGCGCATTGCAGAGGGCATGGGAGGTTCCTACTGCATGGGACAAGAGGGGAGTGATCGAAGGCACAGGAGAGGCTGGCGCATGGGGATTGTGGAAGGCTCCCGTCTGTTTCGGCAGAACACACACACACACACACACACACACACACACACACACACACACACACACACACACACACACACACACACACACACACACACACACACACACACACACACACACACAGTTGGTGTGAGGACCACACGGGGCAGCTGGGACATTTGGAACCTTCGTGTGTGAAAAGCTGCTTGTGGATCGCCTGGTGCGCGTGTGCCCTACTACACGTGAAGCGCCACTTTGCCTGCGTGTGCACGTGTTGGTGGAAGCGCCTCCATTCCAGGTTCGATAGGGATCAGCTCTGGCCCAAGCTGAGTACCAGTAGACTTAAAAGGGGGTGGGGGGAGGGGTCATTTAATTTTGTCACCCTTTGCCTGTATTTGTGTCTGTGTGCGATGCCTCGACCGTATGAGTTATTTCTTTATTATTGGTATTATTTCCTTTCACCTTGTTGTTTTTGTAAATATTTGTGTATGTTCATTAAATATATTCCTTCTGAAGAAACTTTTCGTGGATTAAAACCCCCCTTGTGTTGTGCTGGTGCAGTGCCTCTGTGTATCCCTTCCATTCTCTGTAATCCTACTTCCATCCGCCATTCCAAGTACTGTACCAAATCCATTCCAAATCAATATATATATTTATATTGATTTTAAATCTATGCAATTGATGGATTTCATTTTTTTTATGTACAGTAGTAGTAGGAAACAACAGCTTTACCAAATCCCAAAGGAGCCATTTTATTTAATTACATAAACTTGACCAATAGCACTTGCACTGAGATATTGTCTTGTTGGTATCAGTCCCCCCCCCCCCAACCCGATATCGACATATTGGTGAGCTCGTGCCGGTATATCGATAGCGACAGTTCTTTAACTAGGTTCTAAACCATTACGTATTCATGTGACATACACATCATTGGCATACATCATGCACTCCATCTTTACAAGTGATGGCGATTTTTTTTTTTTTTTTTTTTTTTTTTTTTAACTTTTTTATTTATTTATTTATTTATTTTTTTGTATGATAGCGAATTTGGTTGATCGAGTAAAAAGGGTTTGTTTTGTCCTTCGCTTACTTTATTCATGCAGGGTATTTTCTAAAAACAGTAGTCTATGACCATTAATCATAGGAAACAGGTGAGTACTCTGCTCGCGAGCTCAGTAAATATTGCCATCTCGCAGGACCGGCCTGTGAGTTCAGGCGATAAAGCACGTGCTTTGTTTGGCAGAGCCATCGTTCTTGTTCTTCGCTGTGATTGGTGGATATCGCGAGAGGGACTGCATGCGGTCCAATGAGACTTCCAGGTTAAAGCGAGATCAGATGACGTCTCCACGAGTGTTATACAAACGAAGACTGAAGTAATAATTAGTCAACACTTCGTAGTCTCATTTGTTTTTTGTTCCACTCATTCCATTGGTCAGGAGATTGTGTAAATATGTGCATTACACCATATCATTAGGGGGGAATAAAACACCCGGGTACCATCATTCGCACTGAGCACTTTTCCAAAGAAGAAAAACAAAACTCATTTTCTCATGTTGCATTACTTATTGCAGTCACTCGATTTAATAATGGAGTCGGACAAATATTAATTTGAGATCGGTATATAAGCCTTATTTATTGATAATATATATCCTGTTATGAACAAGCTTGTATAAATACTTCATTGTTTGTAAAATCTCATGGTGAACTAAATTCAGATCTCCCTCGCTTCAAGTGCAAGAGCAGATTTACTTTGCATATAAGCTAAGACGAGAAGATGGATTACCATTGATCGTTGCTAACACCGCAAGCATGGATACTGTGTGTGATTTGTCAGTTATGATGGCACCAAGTGCAGGATGCATGCAGCACAAGGCACTAAGACAGGAATTACCGTTACCGTAGTCCTGTACACTGATTTTGTGTGTGTGGTATGACATTGTAGGAAAGTATTGTTGCGGTTCTGTAAAACCGGCACTCCTTCGAGAAAATGTTACACAACATACGGCGATCCTAAGACAGTTATTTCACTGGTATGTGTTTCGTCAGTCCTTTACATATGTCTAGTGGGTAAATGGGAAAGATGCGTTGCATAGGACTTTTAGTTAGGTCTTCAATCCTCTATCCTTTCTCCTTTCTTTATTTCATTCCTTTACCTTACTTTACTTTTTACACAAACCACACATGTACCACAGTAACGGTTCCACGAATGTGTAGCACTGCGAGGTTCATTGGCATATGCATGCCATTTCCCTTTCAAACTGTGTGCCAAAACCCAACTGCTGCCTCACCTCAGACCCTCATGATTCTCACCATAACCACTCCACACGTCTTCTAAAAATCCCCACAAAAACCTACATCAGCGCCTTCACCACAAACACCACAGCTCTGAAATTCTCCTCCAACCTCTTTGCCACAATGCCGCATCGACAACAATCTCTCCCAATCTCTTCACCACAAATGCCGCAACGCTTCTCTCACCTCTCCATAACCGCCGCAACTGCCATCTTCCCCTTGGACACTCACCACAGTCTCGGAAGATGCCAGAGATGCCGATGGAACAAAAGTCGGGTTGTTTCGGCATGTAGCTCGAAGTGCAAGCATGCGCTTGGGTTCATTTGAAGACGTACGGATAGCGCCGGGGTTTCCCCAAATATCTAAGCTTAAATGGAGTCCAGCGCATGTTTGGGGCTGGAGAGCACTTCCGAAAACTCTCACCCCATGTTCATCGTGGTGCTCTGATGCATGGCATGGTGCAAGGTCGAATGAAGCCATTTTGGATTCCGAAGCCTGGCGGGTAGTGGCTTCGGCACGGGGCGACTGCTATGCACCAATGGGGGAGCTCGGAAATGCCTACAGTATCGTTTGATCCAATTTTCAGATCCTCCTTTGCTCGGGGGCGAGGGGGCATAAAAGGAGCAATTTGGCTTGCAATCAGCAGATATTGGCAGACTGTGGCAGTCGTCACTTTTCTTCACTTCTCGAGGCGGTCATACGAGAGCTCTCCAGCATCCGAGTGAATCTCGCCACAAGTCAGCGTGCCCGAGAGGAGAGGGCGGAGCAGCAAGCGATTGCCAGAATGGGCTGGGACCACCCCCGGGTCATTGACACTGTGTTTGGCTGCATCCAGCAGCCAACATTTACACTTACACTCTTGCACAACTCCGTTAAGGTCTTATCTTTTTCTTGCGCATCTATCTCTCGTCCACTGAGGACGCACAACAGCAATCGGCGAGGGCAAGTCCCGAACAACCGTTCTTTTCGGAGTGACCTTACTGACTTGCACCTCTTGCACTTTCCTCTTACACCATGCCATACGACACGCTGCACTACACTTGCACCTCTTACTTCCACACCAGAGACCCCCTTCAGTTTTCCTCCCTCCTTCCCCTTCTTAAGTGTTTGGGTTGCACCGGTCTGCCAACCATGTCCACGTACCACAAGGTTGCTAGTCCTCAATTGCTTCTCATCTTTCTTGTGTGTGTGTGTGTGCCTGTCATGGATTGTGTAAGTTTATTCAGGATAAATCTGCACTGTCTGCTTTTGTGAATACGAGTACGTATGTGCCCGTAAAAAAATTAAATAAACCACACAGGCCGTTTCTTCGCTCTCACGTGCCCGTACGTGCATGACCCGGAAGTTCGATATTATTCGCAATTTATTTTTAATACCCAATTATTCAATTAGCGCCAACGTATTTTACCTTTTCGCAATGTCGTGGCAAGGAAAAACAAAAAGAGAAGAGAAGAGAAGAGAGAAAAAATTTACTTCCTGGTTCAGATCAAACCAGCACTCTGATGTTCCCGAAATTTATACACCGTCTAATATGAAAACGATCATAACTTGGGCCATTCTGTTTATCTATAAATGCGCATAAGAAATCGAGAAATTATGAGAATACACAGTCATCACTCTCCGGAAGCCCGTACGTTGTAACCCGTAATGGGGAACGTGGCTATGCTTCCCTTCCCCATCGGCCATGCCCACGCAACAACGTGTCTTACCATTGGTTTGGTAAATAAATGGCCATAACTTGGGAAGCACTTGTCCAATTAATATCAAACCTTGAAAAGGCACATCCTCAGGTCCCCAGCAATATACCTGGCAAGTTTCAATTAGATCGGACCAGAGGTTGTCGAGAAACAGCGGACACACACACACACACACACACACACACACACACACACACACACACACACACACACACACACACACACACACACACACACACACACACACACACACACACACACACACACACACACACATACACACACTGCTGGAATTATAGATAGATTGCATTTCTTTTGCCGCATCCATGATTTCCTTGCTTTCCATTGCTGTACATTTGTGAATAAATCGATGACTGTGCCACATAACTTTCCTCGCTTTGTTAAAATAAATTTACTCTACAAGTACGTGCCCGTAAAAAAAAAAAAAATAGTAAATAAATAAACCACACAGGCCGTTTCTTCGCTCTCGCGTGCCCGTACATGCGTGACCCGGAAGTTCGATATTATTCGCAATTTATATTTAATACCCAATTATTCAATTAGCGCCAACGTATTTTACCTTTTCGCAATGTCGTGGCAAGGAAAAACAAAAAGAGAAGAGAGAAAAAATTTACTTCCTGGTTCGGAACATACCAGCACTCTGATGTTCCCGAAATTTATCCACCGTCTAACATGGAAACGATCATAACTTGGGCCATTGTGTTTATCTATAAATGCGCATAAGAAATCGAGAAATTATTAGAATACACGAAGTCTTCCCTCTCCGGAAGCCCGTACGTTGTAACCCGTAATGGGGAACGCGGCTGAGGTTCCCTTCCCCATCGGCCACGCCCATGCAACAACGTGTCTTCCCATTGGTTGGTAAATAAATGGCCATAACTTGGGAAGCACTTGTCCGATTAATATCAAACCTTGAAAAGGCACATCCTCAGGTCCCCAGCAATATACCTGAAAAGTTTCAATTAGATCGGACCAGTGGTTGTCGAGAAACAGCGGACACACACACACACACACACATTGCTGGAATTATAGATTGATTACAAATGTACCCAGCTCGTTTGTCTTTTCCTCCATTGGTCCGGCATGGTCCGCACTTTAGCATAGCCGAGAAGTTGTTCCCAAAAATCTGCTTATTAGCCGGTATGTACTTGGTAGCTCCGCTCGGCTGCACCTGATATGGTAAGTAACACAAGTATGGTTTGAGGGCACGATTCCCCGATAAGGTGACAATGTGTTCCTATTTAATCGGTATTCAGATGGAGGACACTGGGTCGCTTGGTCAAATTATTGGCGTTCGCTGTCGATTAGCGACCCGCCACAACACAAATTATTCCTGTGCGACGGTCTGCAATTTCTGGTGAGTCTGCGGGAGAAACCAGGGATGTATACTCCCTCGTAGTACTCCCACGACCCTGGTCCGCAACAATATGAAGTTACCTTTTGCAGCTTCTTTCACGAGTGAAGAAGTTGGAGTTATCTTCTTTTTTTCTGATATTGAATTGATATCATGGATTTAAGTATTGTAAATACCTTTCTTCGATTTGTTGGTGATGTTCCAATTTATTTATTTTCATGCTGTATTTTTGGGGATTCCGGTATATTCTAATTTCCAACACCGATATGATCAGTATATCGATTTACCGCCAGAGCCTGGTGAAGATCCAGATACGAGTAAGCTTCACAAATCTTCCTGAGTTATATCCCAAATGCATTACTTCTGAAAGCCAACAGCATGACCTCTAAATACTGTACAAAAATAATCCAACACAGAACAATATTGACAATTCCATAAACAAATCATAATGGAGGCTCACACTCCTGACAGAGCTTTGGTGCGTTCATAAACGTTTCTTGGCTGGAACCAATCCTGGACAGATCGCTACTTGGTCACAGGATACTTGAGTGAAAATGGCAGGAATTTGGTCATTTGTTCAAGGTACCAGTGATAACTCGGGTCTTCATCGTGAAAGAAACTGTTGGATCTCTAATGTCCATCAATGACCAGTGCTGGCAGACTGGCCAACCAGCTTAACATCCTTCTGATGGACGCCGCACACCGATGCCTCGCACTGTATGCGAAACACCAGGATGACAGTTTACAGCTCGGCCGAGATTTGAACCCAGATGTGTGTGTGTGTATATCTCTCGACGCTCTCCTGACAGCCGACTATAAACAAACATCTCCAACCTAATATTCTTGGAAGCACAAACATAAACTTAACTAAGATCTAGTACTTTTCTCAAATTTAATTCCATAAACATTGATGACTGAAAGGCATTCTGAAACACCATGTTCAATGCAAATAAACTGAACCAATAAGAAAAAATGAGCAACTGTTCTTTTTGAGAAATTTTCAACCAGCCCTCATTGTAATTTTATAATTTTAAACCCTTTATATGTGTGTTTGTACAGGGTTACTTTTTAGATCCTCGTGGAGGATCTCCAAGTCTTACTCACGTTGTTGTTCTTCTGGACTTTTTTGTTTCACAGCCGACAGTTTTCATCGAAACTTCCTGAAACTTGGCATATATATGTAAAAATACCCTGCGCAGACAGTAACCATCTCCGATTTTGAAAATTCCTCCTAGAAAAAACGTTGACGTCATAATATCGCGCTAATGTAAATCGCCTATAGCCCTATACCATTATCTCCGAAACTAGACAAGCTGTTTGAATTTTGTTTGCGGGAATCAAGCCGGGCATTAGCACAGATAATTTATCGCAAACCTGATACATCACAATGATGTCATATTCGTTTTTATGACGTCATCATGAAGAGGACGAGGATCTTAGCTCATTCGAGCTTGTTATTAGGAAGACTAATACGTGTGGCCAGGGATGCAACTGAAATCATGAACCAGCCTTCCTACAAGGATTTTTTGCATATGTGATGTGTGGATTGCCTGTGATTGTAGACAAGTCATGCAGTTTGGGCAGCATATGACTGAGGAAGTGCAATTTGTTGAGTGTTGCGTTGATGGCAATCCTGAAACATTGTAATTTATTTTTTATCTTGTGTCGTGTCTTGTAGAACGACAGGGGCATTGGAGGAGGCAATAAAGCTTCTTCTCTTCCTACTTGATTTGCCACGGGATGTTGGTGATGAGGTATTGTTTGTAGGTGAGTTGTTATTATGTTCCTCCAAGACTGTCCCTTGGTCTACTGCAGTTCGGGTGGAGGGTGGTGAGCTCTTGACAAGGGATCTGAAATGAAGGCCCATTGGGTCAGTTACCTTGACTAGTTTTACCAAGCTGACCCACCAGCTGTTTAGTTGGATGTCAGTGATGTTATGATCCATATTGCTGATCCTCTAATCAACTGTGAACCGCCTTCGTTTGTGGAAAAATAGGCTGGGATGAACCAGTTAAAAGGGCGGCAAAGCTCCTGGGATCTGTGGCTTCCATGCTGAGCTTCTCAAAGCTCGTGTAAATGCTGAATCATGTTGCATGCAGTTGTATGCTATGTTTGGAGCACAGGCATCATCCCAACTGACTGGAAGAGAGCCTGGTCCCTCTCTGGAAAGGGAAGGGTGATCGCCAGAGGTGATGCTGCTCTTCGTGCCAGGCAAGATCTCTTCTCGAATAATAATTATTGATAGGGTTCGCCACCATCTGTTTGAGCACCAGCCCCCAGAGCAGTCAGGTTTTACACCAAAGAGGTCAATGATTGACTATCCTTCCTCTTCGGGTCCTCACTGAAAGCAGGTGAGTTTCAGCAGGGGCTGCTTGCAGCCTATGTTGATCTCCATAAAGTGCTCAATTCGGTGAATCGGAATGCCCTCTGAAGGATCCTCGGTCTTTGTGGGGTGCCACCAAAACTGATCAATCTGATTCCTGATCTATACTCTGATACTGAGAGTGCTGTGACATGAGGTGGTTTCATCAATGACTGATTTCCAGTTGTTACTGGAGTTTGATCGGGGTGTATACTGGCACTCGTGCTTTTCAACACTTGTATGGACTGGATTCTGGGGAGGATGTCCGAGATCGAGCCATGGTGCATCATTAAGGAATGTTTAAATCTCTTACCTTGATTTCTCAGATGATGCAATCATCTTTGCTGAGACGCTGGACATCCTTACGGGGGCCTTCAAGGCACTGAATGAAGTGTCGGAGTTGCTGGGATTACAAGTTTCTTGGGTCAAGACTAAGATCCAGGCTTTCATTGACATATTGGATGCTGCTATCTTGTCTGTACCTGTCTTTGGCAAGGATGTTGAGGTCACAAGGAGATTCACTTCCCTTATCAGCAATATTCATGTCTCCTCTGTCTGTGAGTCAGAGGTCATTAGATGTCTGGGTCGGGCCTGGGGAGTCATGGACTCACTGGATCATGGGGTGTGGCATTGTTAGTACCTGTGCAGGAGGATGAAGGTCCAAGTCTTTAAGTCCTTGGTGCTTCCAGTCTTGCTCTGCAGATGTGAGACTTGGTCTTTGACCAAAGATCTGAGACAAAGATCTTTACCTTTACATCGTGACAAGAGACAAAGCCTTTACTTTTGCAATTGTGGGTTTCATTAACACACACACACACACACACACACACACACACACACACACACACACACACACACACACACACACACACACACACACACACACACACACACACACACACACACACACACACACACACACACACACACACACACACACACACACACACACACACACACACACACACACACACACACACACACACTTTTCGAGACGACCATCATTCAAAGAAAGATGTAGTGATGATTTCACGTGATCATTTATTGTGATCATCCCTACCTTGTTTACATACTTTTTGGAATAGCATCCCCACATGCTTTTGCATTTTGTAAAAATGTTTTTATGACTTGCTTCTTTAATATATGTATGCATTTGGCATTCTATCCATCTTTGGATTGACTTACCTGTGCGAGCAAGTGTTTTCAAGTATGACTTTCATAAAAAGCACACTGAGAAACCAATTAAACAATGCGAGTTTAAAGTCCTGCTTGAAAATGAAAACGACAGCATACAGTTCAAACATCGAATGACTCTCCAAAGAATCTCTGCAGCAGAAATCACACTGAACTGGAAGGGCACTCGGTAGAGCACATACTTCCACCATGCAATGCCTGATCCAGTGGAATATCTATATATCGATAAATCTAAAAAATATCTTTATATATATATATATATATATATATATATATTGTGGCACGATTCTCACCCAACTCTTGGCGCCACCCTCACCACTGCCGTCTCCGGGGTTTATAACGCCGGCTGGCTCAGCATAGGCCTCGGGTCACGCGTCTTCATTCGCGATACCAACGTACCCCTGGACCTTACCAGTTGGGGAAATAGACCCCGGTTACAGACTGGTTTTGTCAGATGCCGAGCGTTTTCTGCCAGTCTGTAACCATTTTGATTTTATATACTAATCGAACGGATCGTTCCTCGACGCGACACAAATTAATCCATAGCGGCAACTTCATACGGATCAGCCAGATTTATTGGGGAACATCGAAGAACACAACACAAGCAAAATATTCACGACAATGTTTTTATCAATCTATAACCCGTTCTTAACTCGGGAACTACGGATTACCGGTTTCGTGGGGGTCCCTACCGGGATATACCTGAAACAACATGCAGACAAGACATAGACAGCATGCATAAAAGACAGAGTACTTGGTGATATTTCATGCACGAGAGGAAAGTGTCAAAAGCACGAATGTCGCTCGTAACAAGCGGATGTCCACGGATTCGAGCCCCCAAGCTCGAGCACGCCGCGTGGCAAGATGGCGCTCACCCTCCTTTGTTGCACCGCACGCAGCTTCCGCGCGCTCACACCCCGCGTAAGGTCGACGCCACAAGACCGCCAGATCGACGGTGGGCTCCAGCTGGTTTCTCACAAGGCCCAGCATACAAGTCCAGGCCTGACCTGTTCACCAGACAAGGCCAAATCGGGGTGCCGGGCTCCGGCAGGCTGTGTCCAGGGGATTCCAAAACGTCATCGAGACGTGAGGTGAGTCGGGACAGTCAGAGGCTCCGTCGTTGGATGCAGGTTAAACCTGACGATCACCTCCTCTCGAAGCCGACTCCAGACTCGCACAGCAGCCAGGTCCTCTCGGTTCTTTTCCCCCTTTTCCTTTCCTTCTCACCTCGAAACCGACTGTTCCCCCGAACTGAACTACTCCAAGAAGTCTCCTTTCGCTGCCCACCAGCTCCTCCCCTTTACGAAGCCGACAAACTCCTCCCCTTAGTTTCACTTCCTCTTTTTGGCCACTCCCTCTCAGCCGACTGGGCGGGGCCTCGTCCGGACAGGGGTAGGAAGAAGAAGAAGAAGCCCTCGGAACACCACCACTGCACAAACAAATAACAGCCTGTGACACCTCCCGACACACATGTAACGTCCATTTTACCGAACAGCCTGGCTAAACATGCATTTAATCGGGGATCTGAGCTAATCCTATATTTAGTAGCCTACTAAGGGCCATTTCTGTAACTATATATATATATATATATATATATATATATGGTCGCCGAAATAGGTGACCCTTATTGTCAGTAATTCTGTCTTTGTTTGTTTGTCATCAGCATAATTGGTAGTAAACGTGGGCCAATTTTGACCAAACTCGGGTAGTAGGTACATTTTATGACCTCGTGCTTTGGAAATTGTGATGGTTGCTCGGGATGCTTTGGTTCCCTAGCAACATCCAAAATACTTTCAAAATTGGTACCGTTCACGCGAAATCAATTCCGAAAGCCATTGTCCCACGTAGGGTTATGAAATTTGGCATGAATTATCTACAGGTGATGCTCTATCATATATATATATATATATATATATATATATATATATATATATATATATATATATATATATATATATATATATATATATATATATATATATATATATCCGGTTTTTGTGGTATATGGAATACTTTACCCGCAGCACCCCGACAATTAGGGTATGCACGAAAATTGGCGAAAATTGTAGGCCCCCTAGCGACCAGGTGAGTGCATTGATACGAATGAAACTTTGCAGGTTCATGGTACTCAATGAGTACTACAACTTTGCCTCAGGACATATTGACCGATTTCACTTAGGTCAGGGGTCAAAGGTCAATTGGTGCAAAAATCGATAATATGCGAGAGCTGGAGGTGCCTTCGCGCCAAATGCTACTCCTCGGGTTATGGTCGGGTGGTCATGAAAATTCACACTAATCGTCTGGAATACATTGTGCACAAACGATCGAGCCGGATTTTCGATTTAGATCTTTGTTCACCCACAGCACCCCCTCGAACTTTGGGGATTTCTGATTTCAAACCGCATTTTCGGTACTTTTCATTCAAATGGATACAGAGTAGTTATCACTAGATGTAACTGGATGAGATTTGATATGCATAATCTTAAAATGATTCCTTATTTGCTATATGACATCCATTTTGCTCTATATCTTATAGTTTCCATGCTCGGCGACCCATCGCTGCCTACCGGCTTGTCTATATCTATATATCTATACAGTCATGCGCCGCTTTACGACGTTCCGGTCAACGACGGATCGCATATACGACGGTGGTCCCATAAAATTATAGTGGAGTTGAAAAAGTCTTATCACCGAGTGTCGTAGACCTGCCAGTCGTATAAAAGTACAGGATAGCACATACAATTATGTACAGTACATAATACTTCATAATGATAATAAGCGACAGTGTGGCCCCATTATAATGTGATCGTTGAGGTCCATAAAATGCCATCGCGAAAAAAGCAGGGTCGTGCTAAATCGGGATTCAAGGAAATCGGCTTTCAAACTGAACCAATGTTTGCACGTTTACCTTCGAGCAAGTAAATTACCTTTGAATTGAAAAATTCGGCGAATAAATCGTTGTTGTTACCGTCAAAATTAAAGCAAATTTATTTTAGTGAAGCTTTTTATATTGTTAAAACCATCGCACTGTTCCGAAAATATATCACACAATTGACAGGTGCTCGTTTCTTCATTTGTAAATTAGAATATCGATGCAATGATGACGTATTTATAAAATTCAAACGCTAGTTATTCACCTTTCTATAGGGTGCCCCACAGTGAACCAGGGAATTTGAGATTTTGAGGATTATTTTGCCGTATTTTACCATATCAATAAACTAACATATAATAAAGTGTATCTTTGTTTTGCACTACATCTAAGTTTGCTTTTGTTTTGTTTGAAAATAAAGTGTATCTTTGTTTTACACTACATCTAAGTTTGCTTTTGTTTTGTTTTAAATAAACTGTACCAAATTTCCTGGTTTTCTGTGGAACACCCTGTATAATTGATGCGAGAGGAGATTGTAAGCAGCCACTAACAACACCCATGGCTGTCATGAACAGCACAAAGGTAAAACTAACGTGTCTTCCATCTCTTGGATGTGTGTTACAATTGCCGACAGTATTCAGTACAGTAACATGCTGTACAGGTTTGTAGCCAAGGAGCAATAGGCTACCCCATCTTGCCTCAGTGTGTAGAAGGCTATACCATCTAGGTTTGTGTAAGTACACTATGATGTTCGCACAATGACGACATCACTTAACGACGCATTTCTCAGAATGTATCCCCGTCGTTAAGTGGCGCATGACTGTATATCTAAAATCAACTTCCCATAGTTGGCAGCTTCTCCTACTTGGCGGGTTTCGGCCGGTCCTGCCGAAGCTAATGCAATTTCTTATTGACAGAACTTCCCAGACTTAGCACTTCTCGTTTCTAGCACTTGGCACCCAAAAGCCGGTCCCAATTAACCAATCAACCTTTCGGACTTGGCAGTGAAGAAAACTTTCACGGTAATTGGCCCAATTAACAATGTAGGCGTGGTTTAATGACAATTCGACTCAAGTTTTATGTTTGGACTCAAAGAACGATATAAAAAAGGTGCGATGGGTTTGACGAACCAGTCAGCTGACAACATGCCTCACAAACAGTTCAAGCAAATGACCCTGGCAGAGAAGGTGGAACTAATCAAGAACAGCGATGGTCGATCACAAGGAAGTCTGACGGAACAGTATGGCATCGCCCGAGGTACGGTACAGATCATTCTAAAGCGAAAAGCAGAGTTCATGCAAGCCTACAAAGAGAATGAGTCGAGCAAGAAGAAACGGGCCAATATCTGTCGTTTCGACCCTGTAAACAACTTTATCTGGGAGTGGTTCTGCAGGATGCGAGCTTCGAATGTGCCGATTTTCGGGACGTAGAGAATGGTCTGGAGACAAAACTCGTGTTCCTCCTCGATGCCTGCCTATGGGTCACAGAAGCAGTCAAACGTGTGCATTTTTAGACAGTTACGTCCTGCTTTGGTCGCCCTGGTTTCACAGATACGTTCACTGATGATCCGGAAGACGAGATGCCTTTGGCCGATCTCGTTCGACGGTTTCAACGTGCAACCGGGTCGGAAGACAATAATCCTATCAAATACGTGGCGTGTGACAACGAGCTCGTCACCAGTGACGTCAATTGTACAGAGGGTGACAGTCACTACCCGCTGATGATGACGACGACGATGCGGAAAACGAACCATCCCCAACAATAACAACAAGACAAGCGATTGAAATGACGGACAAGCTCAGACTTTTTTCAATGAGAGAATATGCCTGATGATGTGCAGCGTATCACAGATGAACAATTCTTTGCTCGAAAAATTTGTGACTTCTTCCCACCAGATGGACTTGATGTCTTTTTTTTTCATTTGCCAGGATAGCTAATAAAATTGTTGCATGTAATAATGAAGATGCATGTACGTAATTTGCTAATTTTAAATACACACTATTGTATATCTTGCTTAGGTTTTTAAATACAAGTTATTGTACATCTATATTGTGTGTTAATAAATGTACATAAATTCTATAAATCACTTCACTGTTCCATTATTTTTTTGTTGGCACTCTTGCGGGGAACTCTCAACTTCTCAGAGTTGGCACTTTTGGCCCGGTCCCTCGAGGTGTCAAGTCTGGGAAGTGTGTGTGTGTGTGTGTGTGTGTGTGTGTGTGTGTGTGTGTGTGTGTGTGTGTGTGTGTGTGTGTGTGTGTGTGTGTGTGTGTGTGTGTGTGTGTGTGTGTGTCGTTTTTTCCCCATCTCTCAATGGTGAAGAATCACTTTAAAAATTGAAAAATTCTGTTATCTGGATATGGATTTGGATCTTCACCAAAACTGAATCAATTCATCATCGTCACACACCCAACCTGTCCACCAAGTTTCTGCAGAATCCGTCCATAACTTTTTTGAGATATCCTTGTAGCCCTATCTCTCAAAGGTAAAGAATCGCTTAATTCTAGTAGCCGGATCCGGATCTTCACCAAACACGAATCAGTTCGTCATAGTCACACACCTAACCTGGCCACCCAATTTCATCTGAACCCATCCACAACTTTGAGATATCCTGCACACAAAAAGACAAACAAACAGCCACACAGGGGTGAAAACATAACCTCCTTCCAACTTCGGTGGCGGAGGTAAATATTGGTAAGCTGACTCGATGTACTGAATAAAATTTAATGGCCACTTTTGTTGATAAAACATGTATTGTATTGCATTACAATAAACATGTATTGCATTACAAATCAACATGTGTACCTTTGTCCTGTTATTCAATTGCTGAAATAGGCTTTACGTGCATTGCGGCTCTTGAGATGTCACGTTTTTGACCAAATTTGAAAAAATGGCTCTTCTTGTAATTTGGGTTGCCGACCACTGGCCGAGCATTATTCTCGGATCGAGCAGCACACCTCAGACCAGTGATCGACTTGCGAGCTCAGGCCGGCTAACCAAGCCCAGGCAGGCGAGTTGAGACTGGTCTGCTGTGTACTACAAGGCCGAAGAGAATACGCCTGCTCCTGTGGACTTTTAATGTGTATCACCTCCTAAAGATAAGTTTGTCTCATCTTAATCATATGCAGCTTCTCTTCTCTTGTACCACCTCTTTTAATTTTAAAAGGCATCAAAGACTAATTAATATTTTTGTAGGGCAAATGTTTTCCCTTGAGGCTTGCTGAGAAAGAACTTTGCACACCTCGCCCGATGAATCGAGACAAGCTTTTAACTCGTCTCAAATAGACGTTCAGATGTTTACTGCGGGAGAACCTGGGTCAGGATGGCACAGCTTTCAACTCGGGTTGTGTGGTGCATGGAAACGAGGCAAACGTTTGGGTTACCAGGCTGATTATCTGTTTAATTATCTGAAAAAGCTCAATGTGCCTTTGCTTACCTTGCTGGATCTCACTTGTTGAGTGATTAATCTGATGTGTGTGCCTGTATAATCCAACCCCAACCAGCCCTGCGCTGCTGTATTCAATATCTGGGGAATGCAGCAGTTGGAAATGTGCAGAACCAGTGTACGGTATGGAACACTGCCTTCCCTGACTTATTGCTGTAAGTCATTTTCAACTCTTCATATGTGTCTCGATTGTTGTTTTGTTTTCAATAATCCAAGTTCAGTCATCGATTTGTATAATGTTGCTTTTCTTGAGCTGCTCAACCAAATCAAGGTTGGGTCACTTTTCATTTATTTTTGTCAGAAATCTTCCACTGTACTTTTTCTTCTAAATGTTGAGCGTCAAGCAAGGAAACTGCATGTACCATTTTTTTTTTTTAGTGTTTGGTATGACTCGGCCGGGGTCGGGTTCAAAATGCCGATCTCCCAGGCTCAACGCGGACGCTCAAAGCACAACCCAACTGAGGCTGATATTGTATATCTAATTACATTTTTGATGCAAACGTCACAAAATATGTCAAATTGTTCTTCAAGAGTTTGTCACGCTGAATCGTTAAATGCAGAAACTTGGACCACTTTATCGTGGCATTCCATCGTGCGTATTTAAATTTGGTCACCGTAAGTAACTGGCACAAGTAGTTACGAAAATACACACTCGAAGACCTAACCAGGTATTTATTTCTGCTTTGTACATTCAAAATCGCTTCTGTGATGAAGTTGAAATTTTTCACACCGATTCACTGTGAGCATGAGGTGGTTGTTTTTGTTGATGTTGTTGTTCTGCGTTGGTTAAATCAAGGTTCAATTCTCAGCCCAGATGTTTCTTTGTTGGCATCCTACTTAAATTGTTTTGATGTCATGCTGAGCAACGATTCTTCAGCAAGAGTAATTGAGGGTTTGCTGTGACAAGTAAAGTACTTAATTATCTCTCGTATGGTATGCAAAGCTGATGTTTTATGTTGGTTTTTTTTTGTTGTTTTTTTTTAATAATTGCTCTGGTGGCTTCTCAGACGCTGCTTGCTGCTTTCAGACGGTAAGGCTGTGGATTACTGCTGCATGATTCTTCACACGTGCCTCAATACCTCACGTGTGAACACCTTAGCTGCAAATTCCAGTGGGCTGCCTCTAGCACGAGCTATTCTGGATGTCTGCCATACACACCCAGAACTTGAATGGCCGTGAGTCAAAACGCAGGATGACTTGTTCGGTTCCTACAATTTTCCCTCCTCACCTTCCCCATCCAATCTCACCATGTCTCTCACTCTTCTTTCACCTCCTGCTCATTGCTTGTTGACTACATTCACCACGTATGCTTTCCCTTAGAATATCTGTGTTCTCTTGCAGCCTCTTGCTCGTTACACAGCATGTACTGCCATCATCTTTCTTCATTCCAACAATCTATCAGGATCTCGATCATCGGCAACGGTGAGTGTAGTTAGAAGTCCGTTTATAGGGCAGTTGTAGCATCCAAGCTCAACCGGCCAAATTGGCCATTGAGGCTGTCTGTACAAGTGGGGAAGGAATTGAAGGGTTGTACATGAAATGTACCCCCCCCCGCCCCCCGGCAACGTGTGATGAAATTTGAGGATATGGTGATGACCTTTCCTTCAGCCGAGAAGTCGGTTCTACTTCTGGGTGGATTGGGCAGGAAGGTTGAGGAGATAAATAGGTGAAGTATCGACGCTCCATCCTGAGAAGCCTCTGAACACCAACATGTAGTATAAATGGGCTTAAAAGTTTCCTGTTGTTCTTTGGATTACTTCTCGTTGACAATTAATTTGGCTTTGTCATGGTTACTGCCGGCATGGAATATTCAGCCACACGGAAAATTTTTGAGTGGGAGCCCAGTTGGTTGACACAACTGAAAGCCGTTTGTGTTTTCCTGGTTTTGATGGTATAGAATATAGATCTAATCTTGAGGCAGATAAATGGATTCATGCTTTCTTTGCTTCATATTTTGTGTTGTTTTTTTTGCTGTCATTGAAGGATAATTTAGTTTGTGATTCTCTATTCATTTGTTCCCCCCCCCCCCCACCCTCTAAATTTTAAGATTTGCATTTTGTAATGTTTAAAAGCTTTCGTCCTTCCGTGTTGAACACTGCCGTCATGATGGACCTCATTGACATTGTTTTGGGAGCAGGTTGACTGTGTTGGAGGTGTTGGAGGTACAGTTGGAAGAGCCTCCAGAGAAGGATATCTCTCTGCCACCTTCCTTACTGCTCCTCCTGCCTAGGGAACTTCGGCAGTGTGGCACAGCCTTTCTGGAGTTGTTAGCACAAGCTGCCGGGCGAGAATCGATCTCTGAGGTTTGTGCCGTCCTCACATCATCCTCGCTGTTTTCATGCATTTGCCGTTTATTGTAGTATTGAATGTGCTGTTTAGGAAAGTCCTTTATCTTGCTTGTTCTGGACATCCCTCCGCACATTCGGTGTGCATTGCACTGGACTGGTAGGCTAGTTCCGCTGGCATTCTTGTTGGATGAACTGTGTTCCCTGATGAATCTGCATACAATTTTCAAGTCTTGTGTACTTAATGCTGTCGTGTGCTGCAAATTGAACCGTACCAAGCTGTGCATGCAAGGAGTTCATTTCTGTTTTTATCACTCGCTACATTACATTTTGCTTTCGATTTTATGCCTCCTCGTCATATTTATCTTTCGATTATGCACACCAGGATTCAGTGCAGCACAGTTTGGTTTGTTTGTGTGAAAAGGGCACAGGAAACCTATCTGGAGTCTCTCTCCTGTGGTGTTGCCTCTGCTCTCTCGATGGGTCCTGGTCACAGGTCACATGTGTGACACAGGTCACATGTGTTCTACCAGATACCCTCATCTTGTTCACGTCACCCCCCCTCCCCCAGCCTGCAATTGATGCTCACCACCATTAATTTATTCCCTTTCATTCTGGTATGTGGAACACTTCTCCTGTGTGTTGTTTCGAGCTTTTCTTTCCAGGTCTTGAAGTCTGCTACCATGTAAATGGACTGTCACATTTCTACCTCCAAGTCTTTCTTCACTTGCTGATACACTCTTTCCTCACACCATCCCCTTTCACCTATAGCCTCTCCTCATGTTGTCACTCATTCTTTTCAACCTTTGTGCTTTCTCTTTTCAACCTTCTGTGGTTCTGCTCATTCCTGAACCTTAACACCTGTAATAGAAGGTAGCCAATTTTATGTCCTCTGTAGGATGGCCTCACCATGCCTGCCATGCTTTTTTTCTGCAGCAGTGAATAAACACCGTTTGTAATTCTGTCCTGTTACCAACTATTTCTGTGATTCCCAACGTCATGGTGGTTTGTGTGATTGAGGGAACTTGTCACCATATTTTTACTTTCCAGTAAACACTCAAATATCACTGGTTCCAATATCATGGGCAACCTATTGTGTTCGATTTAGTCATTGCGGTATTTCATTTTGGCCAATAGTTTTCGAACTGAGATGAGTCATTGTTTGCGTCCGTGTGTATGATTACCTCCCATTACGAGCCTTTTGTTGTTTCTCGTGCACCGTTCATTGTCGTAATCAGACCAGCCTATGGAAACAAGGCTAAGATTAATAATGAATCATCATCAAACAGGAAACCTCGGAGATCCTGCAATGCTACATCTACAAGATCTAGTGGACACACAACAGTTAATAATGGTGCCCAAACATAAAATGATGGACAAAATTAATTGTGCCAAAAGGGAGAGAAAAGTTATGACATTGTGCATAAAAATCCAATTGTTAGAGAGGTTGGCAAGATGTCAAAGTGCAACATCTGTGGGCCACCATTATGGGATCAATGAATCGACTGTGCAGTAAACATGAGTCAAATGCGGTAATTCAGGAGAAACCATTGCTGGTTTACCCATTTGAGTGGACCATTGATATGGGAGAAATTATTGCAGAGGCTCCCAACGTTTCCATGAGGCTCCCAGGACCGAAGGCTCCAGTTCAACAATGGTAGACGTCGACGAGATGGGATTATTTTGGAAGAGGATGCCATCCAATCCCTTCCTTTCCAAGCAGGAAAGATCTGTTCCAGGTCAAGGTGGATAAGGATCGGTTTACCCTTCTTTTACCCTGCAGCAGGTGACTTTGTGATGCTCCTGATGATTGAACAGCGATCACAAGTTCTGCATCCACATCTTTCTAACCAACACCTCCCCCCTCCAACCGTATGATTATGCCAAGCTAAAAAAAAAAAAAAATTATATATATATATTTTTTTATTTCTTGTCTGATATCTGGCATTGTGAGGTTATCAGCATCTGCTGATGATGGTGTCATTATGGCCAATGTTCAAAAAATAATAATAATAACAACAATGATCATAGATTGGAAAAAAAAAACAAAAAAAAAACTCATTCCTGTTATGCAAGGCAGCGAGAGCTCCCTCTTGTGTCAATTCGGCCTCTGGAGCCAACCTTCAGGTGCGAAACGTTCATGCGAACTTGCTGGCAACACTGGAAATGCTGCTTCAGATTAAGGGTCCCTCCACAAGGACATCAAAACCCTCTGGCAGCAGATGCTGGAGAGCTTGAACAAAAGATTCTCCAAGATTGAGGAAACCAAATGTTTGGTGCCAGCATCACTGCAGGGTACCCACTACAAGAAGCATACCTTTTTATGTGATGGCCTATTGAACAAGACCAAAGAATGGCTGAAGGAGGAGGTAGATCAAGAGGAACAAGACATTGCCTCACAACAAGGGACAAGTGAAGACAGAAGTTCAGATCCAAAAAGGCAAAGGGGAGAGGAAGAGGAACCATCTGGTCTTGTAAACAGCATGTATGCAAACCTTCTTGGGGCCCACAGCCACCAGAGCACTGCTACTGAAGTCAGGGGGAGCGTTGATGACCTGAACTGTTCCCTCAGAGAGCCAGTCATTGACCGAACGTTTTAGCCTGAAAACAACTTTATCTGGGTCGTCTGTCATTGGAATGGTGGAACCAATGAAGTAAGACTAAAGCTAAGCCTTCTTGCTCCACTGGCAAGATAATTTCTCTGTCCAACACCCTCATTCATTCCAAGTGAGAGAGTTTTTAGTTTGGTTGGAGTCATTTATGAGAAGAAGAGGAACAGGCTGACTGAAGAAAATGCAGAGAAACTGTTTTCTGCATTACAACTTGCAGCTCTTAAACTGGCATTACTGAATTCAAACTAAAAGAAATGCTGCTGTTAAGTGCTTTAAAACTTCGTTTATTGAAGTTTTTAAGCATTTTAAGTCTTTGTTTTTGTGTGGACAATTTATTTTGTCATCACATTTACTGATTTAAAATAATAACATGTAGCGTGCAGACCTACTGAAGCAAATGCTGCTGTTCACCCAAGTGC
>NC_140970.1:22387877-22440377 GCF_056783735.1 Eptatretus burgeri
CCATGGTCTCACCCAGTTCCTTCTCCTCCGTTCACCTCTTCTCCTGGCTCTATTGGCACGCAACTGGTACAGTGTCAAATCGATGAGGTCATGTTGATGTTGGAGGATAGGTAGTAGGTATTCTCGTCTCAGCCTTGCCGGATCCTCCATCTCTCGGATGACATGGACACTGACGGGTTCCTCCTGTGAAGCTCATTTTTATATTCCAATTCCCTTAAACTCTGCCAAGACGCCATTATACGGTAGCTGTAAGTTAGAAACGCATTCAGTACGTTCTGTGGTCGTCCGGAAGACGTCAATCAAATACGTCAATGTGCGTTGGAGATACGTTACACATAGGTTCAAAGCACGTTACTCGTAGGTTAGAAATAAGTTTCGGGTACGCTAAACATTACCTCGACGTGTTTCGACTTATGAATAACTTACAAGTAACGTGTGTCAACGATCGCATAATGTGCCTACAACTTATGGCCAGCATATGCGGAACGTGCGAGTCATACGTTGGCATACGTCAAAAATTTTTGAGCATGCTTAAAATTTGTCGACGTGCTCGGCGTACTACAACGTATGCCAGCGTGCTTCAGCGTGCTCTTAACGTATACAAAACTTACCCATAATGTATTCGACGTGTGCCAGCGTATTCGGCAAATTTTTCATACGTCGGCATATGCTGGCTAAAACGTCAAGGTGTGACAGGGCATGGCGGTGATGTTGACACTTCGATGTCTATTGCGGTTATGATTTGAATCGTCGAGCGGCAGCCTTTTAATAGGCTACGCCACCTGATCGTCGGCGATACGCTGTCGCGCGATATGCATACATTCGACTATCGTTGGGCATACGTTGTGACCGCCGACAACACACTAAGCATTCGTTGGTATAAGTTATCAAAACGTTTTGTGTACATTACTAATACGTTATGCATACGTCCATCTCGTTATGAATATGCCAAAAACTTAAAAAAAAAACATCAATAGTTCAGCGTACGCCAGCGTTTTACATACATTTTGATACGTTGCCATATGCTGGCTAAAACGTCAAGGTGTGACAGCCCCTTAAACACAGACAAGGAAGGGTACCCAAAAGATCATTCAGGGGTGGGAGGAGAATCGGCTCACTCACCAGAATAGTCGTCCGCGAAGTGAAAACGTCCTGAAATGTGTGCGTGCGTGTAAAGTCTGTCGCCAGTACCCAGCCATGCCGTGCACCCTCTCGCTACAGTCTTGAATGCCAGTCGACGTCTGGGAGGGCACCGAGATCGTCTCTCTCGTGTTTAGACCCTGGTGCTGTGACATGGGCAGTTCCTCACACTTCACAAAACTGGTGACGTCCAGTGACCCACACGGTCCGTCGGTGACTGACCCGTGCCTCACACGTTGGTGACCGAACCGTGTCTCACTCTTCAGCGCTGCTCACACCCACACACGCACCACACACTCGCTTGCTCAAGCACTGGAAAGGACGAATTGTCTCGTTGGCGCTGGTCAGACACCCACACGCACACCACATGCTCGCTTGCTCACTTGGGGGCTTGCACACTTCCTCCTCCTTTTCCTCTCTGGCTTTCTTTCTCTTTCTTCTCTCTGCCTCCTCTTACTTCTCTCCCCTCTTTTCCTCTCACTTCTCTCACCCTTTTCCTCACTTCTCTCTCCTCTTTCTCTCGCCTCAGAACGGACCTCCAATTTGTTTATATCGGTGGGCGCAGAGTCCGCCCCAAGCTCACCCCGCCCCACTTGCCACGGTTATCATTACGACCCATGCACTCAAAAAAGGCGGGTCTCGGCGCTCGCGAAAAACGTGCATAAACGTTGCTGAGGAAAAATAAGGGCGCGTGTAAGAGCTCGTGAAAGAAATGTGTGTAAACGTGTTTGTCGTGAAGAAAAAAGCTTCCCATAAGAGAGGGGATCTATTCTTTACCCTTCTCAACGCATTACATTAAAAATCCCCTAAGACATGATGATGGGGCTAATCTGAACATGCGTTTATGGAAATAACTGTCTGAGGACCTGTATATGTGGATGCATTCATCAGACCGGATTCTGAAACCTATATATATATATATATATATATATATATATATATATATATATATATATATATATATATATATATATATATATATATATATATATATATATATATATATATATATATATATATATATATATATATAGACCCACCCACATCTCTCACCTGTGAATGGAGGGAATAGCCAATCAACTAAACCCAGGTGGCTCGGATTATACAAATAAATTAACACCTCCCATACTCCAGCCGAAACTGCTGTGTAAAGAAACCGAGAAGGCCTACACAAGGTAAGTGCTATGCGAGATCAAAACCTTCCCAGAGTTCCTCCATAGCTATAAAGACATTCAGACATCATTCACACAATAGAATCCCAATGCTATACACCCCCTCAGCTGCCGGACCGGTTTCATCACTTATTGGCGAATCATCAGCGACAGCACAGACAGCAATGCATACTACTATTGAGGCTCACAAGCATGTACCACGTGCAAATGTCAAAAGATATATATTTATTTATATATAGACACGTGTGTATATATATATATATATATATATATATATATATATATATATATATATATATATATATATATATATATATATATTTATTTATTTATATATAGACACGTGTGTGTATATGTATATGTATATGTATATATATATATATATATATATATATATATATATATATATATATATCGTCTTGTGCCGCTTAACGACGTTCCGGGCAACGACGGATCGCATATACGACGGATCTGCCAGCTCTGAAAAAAAAAAAAAAGGAAAAAAAAATGAAAAAAAAAATGGAACTGAAAAATTCCTATCGCCGAGTGATGTTGCCTCGTATAAAAATAGCACATACAATTATGTACACTGTACAGTACATAATACTTCATAATGATAATAAACGACAGTGTGGCCCTGTTATAATGCGATCGTTGAGATCCATAAAATGTCATCGCGAAAAAAGTAAAATCGGGATTCTAGGAAATCGACTTTCAAACTGAACCAATGTTTGCACGTTTACCTTCTCGCAAGTAAATTACCTTTGAATTGAAGAATTCCGCGAATAAATCGTTGTTCTTAGTCGACATTAAAACACATTTATTTTTAGTGAAGCTTTTCATGTTGTTAAAACAATCGCACTGTTCCGAAAATATATATATCTCAATTGACAGGAGCTCGTTTCTTCATTTTTAAATTATAACATCGATGCAATGATTACGTATTTATAAAATCCAAACGCGAATTATTCATCTTTCAAAAATCGATGCGAGAGGAGATTGTAAGCTGCTGCTAATAACACCGATGGCCGTCATGAACAGCACAAAGGTAAATCTAACATGTCTTCCGTCTCTCTTGGATTTGTGTTACAATTGCCCACAGTATTCAGTACAGTAACATGCTGTACAGGTTTGTATCTGAAGAGCAATAGGCTATACCATATTGCTTAGGTATGTAGTTTTGTGTAAGTACGATGTTCGAAAACGAAAACGAAAAAAAAAATGATGTTCGCACAACGACGACGTTGCTTAACGACGCGTTTCTCAGAACGTAACCCCGTCGTTAAGTGGCGCATGACTGTATGTATATATTTATATACATCAGGGTGGTCCTTTGTTTGGGGGTAAATTTTCGAATTCATTTATTTAAGCTCCAACCCGCGGAATTCGTTGGAATAGTCGAGAAAACTCTTCTGGTGTTTTTATTTCAAATTCCAACATTTACCTCTCCCTCATCGACCTTGAAGTTTTGCCTCAGTTTCTCGGGGCGGCTGACATTAGAACGACGACGTTATCGACCTGTGCTGAACTTTAAAACGCTCCTGTAATGTCCAATCGTCTCTTTTGATGTGATACGTCGATCTGTGTGTTTGTGTAATGTGTAATGTGTATTACTCGTTCTTCTCACCGCCCCCCTAACTATTTTTTTTTTTCAGGGTGAAACTTCAAGGTCGATGAGGGAGGGGTAAATGTTGTCCGATTGGAAAAAAAAAGTTCACCAGGAGTTTTCTCAACTATTCCAATGAATCCTGGGGGTTGGAGCTTAGAAAATCCGAAGTTGAGGAATAAGGACCACCATTATATATTTTATATATATATATATATATATATATATATATATATATATATATATATATATATTGTTGTAGGGCCGGGTCTCGGTGGCGAGCACGACCGCTAGGAGGAGCATTAGAGTCGACTCCACCGAACACACCGGAATTTAGGTCATGCCTTTCAGATAAATCCGAAAGGTCACGGGTCCCTTATCGGACCGAAGATCACCAATAGGTCGACCACGTGGTCAATTCCCAATTTCAATATACCTCAATACCCACGTCGTCCAAACTACCGGGGAAATTCACCCTCGGCAGGATATGCGCAATCCGGGCCGTTACCGAGCTGGATCCGAGTCGTACCCCGAGCGGAGAGTACCAGAATCCTGCCGGGCCAATTGCACGATTCCAGTAACAATGAGGCCTCCTCATTCCCGTTCGCAGCGCGGCAAACCAATGGCAGAAAGGACAAGGACAAGATGGGACATTCAACAAGAGGGGATTTATTTACAATGGGGGGAAAGGAACACACAGAGAGCACAGTTATCCGAATAAGAAATGTAAATAATGTACACCAAGAAGCACTCAACAATTATACTTGGACAAGACAGGCCCGCACACACACGCACACCCAAAAAAGAAATGGACCTGCCGGGTCTTTATTCGGCTCTCCAGCCGAGGAGGATAGTTCGGCTGGGAGTCAGAACGGCTGGCTACCTGGTCGCGAGCACGCGGCTGGTCGTCCACACCTTCCTGGAGCTCCAGTCGCCAAAAGCACGGACCAGGGGAGCCGAACCCAGAGGAGGTGAGACGATGTGATCTCCCTTGATGAAATGGTAGACCGTGCGCTGTAATGCGCCAGACTCAACACCTCCGAAGCGCGGGATGCATTCCGCCTCAGACCCAGACAGAAGCGCTCTTGTCGACAACCACTCAATGCCTTTGGATGCCAGGGTGGAAATTTCAGAATTGAAAATGTCCTTTCCCACAAGAAATGTCTCTCACACGATGACAGGCTGCTTGGCAAATGCCACGATCTCTGTCTCTCCACGCTGGACCCGACAACCACACTCTCCCTTTTTAGGAGGGAGGGGCTTCTTCTCCTGGCCACTCGCCTCCTGATTGGTCGGACCCATCGCGCGATTCCCTGGCCGTCTCCCATTGGACAGGCCTACAGTAGGCGGGGCAACTCCTAACCTTCTGGGTGGAGTCCCGATCGGAGGCGTTTGTAGCTCCGCCTACCTCCTCACCTCCGACCACGTGCGTAATGGCGATGGTGTTGAGTCGGGGACGGGCGGGTGAGATGCCCGCTCCTTGCCGATTGGCCAAAGAGAGACTCCATGCCCATGTTAAACTCCGCACGCACTCGCTTGCCGGCGAGCAAAGAGCGTGGACAATGCCGAAAGCAGAAAGTTGTTGGGGGGTCGTTGGTTGGGACGTTAAATCCTAACTATAAAATAACCGGAGCACACGTACACTTAATTCCCATTAGACAAGGGATGGGACCCTAACGAGAAACACATACTTACCGATATAACTGATCTATAAGGACTCTGGCTGTTGTGTGCTCATGGCTGCCAGATTTGTAGCAATATATGTATGTATGACCCACCCACATCTCTCACCTGTGAATGGCTATTCCCTCCATTCCAATCAGCTCTCACCGAATCAACTAAACCCAGGTGGCTGGGATTATATAAATATATTAACACCTCCCATGCTCCTCAAGCTGAAACTGCTTCACAAGGTAAGTGCTCTGCTGAGGGGGTATGTACCATTGGGATTCTCATGTGTGTACTATTTTTGAATGTCTTTGTAGCTGTGGAGGAAATTTTGGAAGGTTTTGATATGGCATAGCACTTACCTTGTGGAGGCCTTCTTGGTTGCTTTACACAGCAGTTTTGGCTCAAGGAGCATGGGAGGTGATATATATTTATACTAGCAAATACCACCCATTGCTTCCCTGGCAGGAATACAAAGAGGGGTGAGGGGGAGCGAGGAACGGTTGAGGAAGGGAAGGCAGAGGTGTGGTGGAGCGTTAACTACGATTCATACTGTCTCATCAAAATGATTCTGCATCGAATAACTGTGAATATGGAAACAAAATAATGTCTGAAATCAATTTTCTACCGGTCATACTATAAATACCACCTTGACACGTCCGGACATGATCACCGTCCGGAGACGGAGAGATGTGTGTATCAAAATGTGGTGTTTGTCTCCCGTTTGACAGCCGTTTCCCGTATTGCATTTGAAAAGGTGCACTCGAAGTCAAAGCTCAACATTCACTTCTGAAATAACGACAGAACAGGCATGAATATTGTCGATGCCAAATTTTATTTTTCAAAGCACCACCATTTCGCTATGGGCGTTATAAGTAGCTCATAGTTTTGACTCTGAATGAAATCAAAAGTGCAGCACAATTAACCTTTTTTAAAGTCCGTGAATTTTTTTTTTAATTGATCGATTAACTTCGACTTTTCCCATCATTGGGGATGGGTACTTTTGCTTGTCAGTTGTTACTGATAATTTGAAAGTTTGAGACAAAATGCTTCTGCATAGTAGGCGATGGAGTGGGAGGTTGTTGAAAAGGTAAGAGATTCTTCAGCGTTGGCTTTTCATTCCTGCTGCTGTTTTTGGAAACGAATATGCAGCATATAACTTGTGATGTAGGTTGCTCACAGCCAGGGGGCATCCGGCCTTTTCACAAAGGCAGAACGTGGTTTAAAGGCACCATGTGTTCTTACAAGCATCTAATGGAAGTGAAGATGAATGCTTCGATGCTTTCTTCGGCTCCTTGTGTTTGACAGTTGTCGAGTTAGCCATTGTTGTGATATTTCTGCTTTGTTTGTTTTATTAACCTCTGCCATCAAAGATGGATGGAGGTTACTGTTTTCACCCCTTTCTGTTTGTTTGTTACTTACGAAATCTAAAGATTTCGAAAGTATATTGATGCCTTCCGTTTCTGTTTGTTTGTAGGCACGATAACTCGAGAACGGAAGAAGCTACCAATGTCAAATTACACCACGTGATTCAGGAGGGTCATGGCTAATGCTGATAAGATTTTGGTCAAAATCGATCAAAGGGCAAGGTCACGTTGAGGTCAAATATTCGATTTTTGATGGTTTGGTACAGATAACTCGAACGGAAGAAGCTACCAATGCCAAATTACAGCACGTGATTCAGGAGGCTGATGGCTAGTGCTGATTAGATTTTGGTCAAAATCGGTCAAAAGTCAAGGTCACATTGAGGTCAAACATCCAAAAAATGATAACTCGAGAACAGAAGAAGCTTCCAATGTCAAATTACACCACGTGATTCAGGAGGGTGGTGGCTAGCGCTGATTAGATTTTGGTCAAAATCGGTCAAAGGTCAAGGTCACAGTGAGGTCAAACATCCAAAACATTCGATTTTTGATGGTTTGGTACAGAATCATCGGAGAAACTTCTGGTTTGTCTCGCTACCTTCTCGAGAGACAGCTTTTATTAGACAAGGTCAGAGGTCAAGTTGACGATTTCGTAAGTACCAGTCTATGACTGCTTGTTTGTTTGTTTGTTTGTTTGTGAACAGTATTACGGAAAAACTCCTCGACGGATTTCGATGAAACTTGGTGGGGGGGTTAGGTCTGATCCAAGGATCATGCCATTAGATTTTGGACTTGGTCCAAAATCCAATTTGGCCGCGATGGCGGCCAATTTGAAAAAATATTTGAATTTTTTTTTTTTGCATTTCTGCATGTTTTAAGTGATTTCTAACCCCCCCCCCAAAAAAAAAAATTGTTAGAGAAAAAAAAATTTTGCGACTTTTTTTTTTTTCAACAAAATTTGGATTTTTTTTTGCATTTCTACATGTTATTCGTGATTTCCAACAAAAAAACATGCGGAAATTATAATTGCGGCTGATTTTGGAACTTCAGGTGGATATACCCACGTAAAATCGATTTCTCTCTCAAGGAATCCAGTTATGACGAATGAATTGAGTATGTAAAAGGGAAAGTTGCAAACTATAACTCTGTGAGCACTGTTGACATCAAATTGAATGAATAGGATATCAGGTTCACTTGAGTGACCTCGCAGTATTGGCGGCGGAGGTTTTGCACTCCACCGAGTGCTCCCCCTCTCGTTTTGTCTTGTTTTTCATTGAACCAAGCCTTTTTAATGTTCAATTCATAATAAAAACATCACTGTCTTGCTCATAAATATGGATTCTTGTTTTGTGTTGTTTTTTCGATTTTGTTCTACTTCTGTCAGTGCTTCGAGTTGAACCTGTCCACTTTAATAAGCCTCATTATCGTTTGAAAAAAAAAAAATGAACATTTAAACACGCCTCATTGGTTCCATGGTTAATTTGGAATCAATTTTGGTGGGTTGTGAACACTTGCAAGAAGGGTTCTTACATTAGCAAAGATTTCGTGCACAAAGAGCGCGCATCAAACTTTGAATTGTCATGAGGCCTGTTTTGACATTTCATCCATAGAACGGCCAACATTGGGTGGCATTAACGCTTTCTCAAATCTACCTACTTGGGCGTGACGTTTTGTTTTACGATTGTCAATTCATGCTCCTTCACATTATTTTGAAACTTCAAGAAGTCACAAGGTATTTTGGCTTGTTAGATCATGAATGACTGACAAATGTTTTGCAATGCATGTTCATGTTGCAGGAGCAGATTAATCACTTAAAATATATTCCAAAGATTTTTGTTTTGTTTTGTTGTTTTATTTCATTTTCTCTCAAAATCTCGAAGAAAAATGTGAGCCTTTTTTTTTTTTCATAGACAGTTTACATGACTGTTAGGAAATGAAATTTCATCGATATTCATTGAAAGGTTATTGCTGCATCTTTGCAGCTCTATCACCTGTGCAAATCTGTGTCCCAGATAATCTTAGATTTTCGGCTGCACGAGTAAATAAAAAATTCTTCTTCTGGCAACAAAGGCAGCCCATTTTACCAGATGAATGTTCACCTCAGTGATGTCCAAGGACATTTGGTGATTCCTGCAAAATCCAAGGATGTTGACCGCAATGAATCAACTGATTGAGAAGGAACTCGTGAAGTTAGATGGAAGCGTTTTCCTACAAAATTAAAATCATTATTATTTGCATGAAGGTTGTGTTAATGCCATGTTTTATCATACAAGTATAGGGGCAATACCCCTGGGCGCTGACCTGGTAGCGGCTGGATAAGATAACCAGCGAACCACTCGTAGGCATGAATGACCCACAAAATATGTTATGGAGAAGAAAGTAAATTCCTATTGATTTTTTTTTTTAATGTTGTGAACAACTTTGGTACATCAGCGGTGATGAAGGTTGTGGTCAAGTTTCATCAAAATTGTATGTGTAGTTCCAGACAAGAAGTTACAAGTAGTTGTGGACTGACGAACAGACAATGTGTCATCCCATAAGCTCCCTGGAACTATGTTCCAGGTGAGCTGAAAATTGCAGTAAATCCATCCTTTATTTGAAAAAGAAATGCACTGTGATTTTTAAAAATCAGTATATGTATATATATATATATATATATATATATATATATATATATATATATATATATATATATATATATATATATATATATATATATATATATGTATTGTTACGGTTGTGGAAATTTGCATTACACCATAAAGAGTCCTTAGGTGAGATATATTAGTAAGTTCATATGTTGTTAGCCCAAACCCGTTGTATAGAGGGAATATATGTGATTTATCGGGCTGTGATTTTTTTGAGTTAGCCGTTTTTCTGTTCTATCGTTAGACCGTCCGAAGACTTCAAACGAAGGCCCCGTGAAAGGCCTACAACGGCGTGCGAGTTTTCCCGCCTTTTTTGCGGCGCCAGGGGGTGATGGGAGAGGCTGCGAGAGCTCGCTGGCGATTGGTGGATACGGGGTGTGAGGCGGCCGTGAGGAGGAAACGCCCCTTTTCGAGGAGCTTCTCGAAAGGGCTAGAGGAGAGGCGGAGCCAAAAACGGGGCTGAGCGATGGGCGGAGCCCCGCGCTGCGAAGGGCGGAACCCCGCTCCATAAAGGACGGACACGGGCGGGGCGCGCCCACTTCCTCTTCGCTCGTCTGCTCTTGGAGTCTTTGTCGCCTGGGTCTTCGTTGCTGAGTCTTTTGTCGTCTTGGCCCTCGTCTTCGTCTTTGCCTTCCTGTCATCTTGGTCCTGCGCTCGCGGCTTGGCAAGCGGCCTGTCCAGGGAGGCACAGACGGGAGACACGGCAGCGCATCTAACAAGTAGAGAACTGTTAAGTGATTTGTGTGCTGTAAATGATTGCATTGCATTTCGTATAGTCAGTATTGTTTTGCTCTTATGTGCTTCCCTCTTTCCCCATTATTATTAATAAATACCCCAATTGTTAAATGTTTTTCAGCTCGTCGCGTCGATTCTTTCATTGACTGAGCATGTTTTGTGTTAGGAATTAGAAAGCCATTGGTTTGCCGTAAAGGGGGGACATTCGGACCGACGGTTTTCAGCGATTAAACCGCTCGGAATCGTGCACGGGACAGGCTCGCTTAAGCGGCTTGTTTCGTACGAGTTCCGTCGAGGGTGTGGAGGCTCGGTGGATCGCCACGTGGTCTCTCGGTATTTTGAAGAATTGGCAAATAACCCTGTACCACATGGTGGAAAAATTGGCCCTTCACGGTTCTTGCACAAGGACCTGTCGGCTTTGGACTTATCCGGGCGGCGATCTATATTCCAGGCGATCGGTCGGGCCGAGCCGGCTTGCAGCTCCATCAGAGCTGTCGGCTTGCGGCCGACCCCCGGCCCTGCAACAATATATATATATATATATATATATATATATATATATATATATATATATATATATATATATATATATATATATATATATATATATTATACATGGTGGCCTGAAAGTCACTTTCCCCTTTCCCAGTGAAGCATTGTTCTTGAACTCTTAATATACAGGTTTTATTGTGCAGTACTTACAATGATTAATTTGTCAATGTATCTGTATGTGCTCCATCATTCTTCTGAGTTCCAGTGTTTCCGCATACCGCAGAGGGGAAGGGATGGAGGGAAGTGCGAGAAATTTATCAGGGGTAAAGCAACTTTCGGGCTACCTTGTGTATGTATATATATGTATGTATATATATGTATATATATATATATATATATATATATATATATGTATGTATATATATGTATATATATATATATATATATATATATATATGTTTGTCGGGTAGATGGAGGAATTTCAGAGTAAAGGTGGGATGGTATAGTGGAGCTCTTCTGTGGACGAGCAAGAGACATCTCGATGTAATTTTATTGGGGAAAACTGTCAGCTTGAGATTGTTTCGTGTCACCACAAGGGGTAGGGGGTGGTGCTCTGTTAACGAGGTATGCTTTTAAAAGGCTAGTTTCTCCCAATCTGTGATTGCCCCCTGTGACCTTTTCCTATGTTTTTGCATTTACAAGGCCGGTTATAAATAGGAACGACCTGTTATCAACAACTGGCAAGCCATGCCCCTGAGGCTTGGGATTGGTCGGTGTGACTTCAGAAGGGGCAAGAGAGACAAGAGGGCAGTTAGTGTGAGGAATGCGGTTGAGACAGGGGGTTTCGTTTTTTGCTCACCTCTCGGCACGATGAAACAGCAGTGCGATTCTTGTTGTTCATGCTATGAATTCATTCACTTACTGAAATAAGACGTTCGCCATTGAATGTTCGACTGGGTCGTGAAGTTTGTATGTTTTCTGAGGAGAGAAGGAGAAAAGAAGAGGAGCGCGTCTCTCAGCTATAACTCGGCAGTATCCAGTTGTATGTTTGAGGAAGAAGGCGGCGCCATTAGCTGCAAGTGGGCCTTTGTGTTCAGAGAGGAGCGACGTCGGCAATCTTGATCGTGAGAAGAAACTACGGCGGTATGTGGTCCCTGGAGTTTAATACCACCACACTAATTACCCCACATACGTTTCCTGTGCACAGAGCGATTTGGCACCATTTTGGGTGCGGTTTCCTGTGCAGTGATGCGGTTCGATCGCCAGGCTCCTAAATGATCATCTCTGAACGCATTTCTAAGTGCCACAATAAAGGGAGGATTTTCTTTTATTTTTATCTTTCCCCTTGTCTGTTTTTGTAACTGAGTGGAGATGTCTCAAATTGGGCTTTAGTTTACTTCTCGTTTCATTACCTCACGCTTTGATTTATTTTCATTAAACCGTCATTTGTTATTCATTGTGGGTTCGAGTATAAACCCGTGTGCTTCCATCCTAGTACATGCCCTTGCCACCCTCCATCGGTGTGAGGTACATATACAGCACACAGACGTGGTACATATGGGCAGATTTGATCTGTAAGAACTCTCCGCCAGTGTGTGGACATGCCATGCCTGTTACTGGTGCGGTGGTGGCAAAGTTTCATCCTGTATCTTATGGAGGTTTCATCAGGTTTTCCTTTGTCCTCGTGACTTTCTAAAGCATTTGGTTATCAGGTGTGCTTGACTTAGGTTATATGTTTCTCTTAGTGAGTTTCAAAGCAAAATTTATTTGATAATGTGCAATTTTCGAGCAATTCGACGTAGTTACCTCGTGTTTTTTAAATAACCGAGTCAATATAATTTTTCCACTTGTCACATGCAGCTGTTTCTAAAGATTAATGTTTGTGCACATGTCGCTAAAATGTCTGAACAAATGTAACGTTTTTCGGTGAAAGCTACTCAAGGTTTTTGGGTTTTATACAGTACGTACTGTAGTCGGTCATCACACTGACTCCAATCTGCCGATTCCCGAAAAATTGCCGATAGTGTGTGTGTGTGTGTGTGTGTGTGTGTGTGTGTGTGTGTGTGTGTGTGTGTGTGTGTGTGTGTGTGTGTGTGTGTGTGTGTGTGTGTGTGTGTGTGTGTGTGTGTTGTGTGTTTTGTTCATAAAGCATAATATATTCTCTCTGCTAACTCTCTCTCTCTCTCTCTCTCTCTCTCTCTCTCTCTCTCTCTCTCTCTCTCTCTCTCTCTCTCTCTCTCTCTCTCTCTCTCTCTCTCTCTCTCTCTCTCTCTCTCTCTCTCTCTCTCTCTCTCTCTCTCTCTCTGTCTCTCTCTCTCTCTCTGACTCTCTGACTCTCTGACTGTCTGACTGTCTGACTGTCTGACTGTCTGACTGTCTGACTGTCTGACTGTCTGACTGTCTGACTGTCTGACTGTCTGACTGTCTGACTGTCTGACTGTCTGACTGTCTGACTGTCTGACTGTCTGACTGTCTGACTGTCTGACTGTCTGACTGTCTGACTGTCTGACTGTCTGACTGTCTGACTGTCTGTCTCTCTCTGTCTGTCCCATCCTTGCTCTACCTCCTCCCAATGTGCAGTGCAGCACCCTCCTCCCACGTCTCTCTCTGTCTCTGGATGTATCCGGATGGTGGTTATCTCCATACATGTCTGGGCGGACTTGTTCTGTCATTATTTTGTTTCCATCTTCACTTATTCTTTGCAGAAGCATTTTTATTAGACAGTATGAATCATAATTGACACTCCACAGCCTTCCCTTCCTCTCCCCCCTCTTTTTCTGCCCTCCCCCTCACTATTCCCATCAGCGAAGTGTGTGTGTGTACGAAAACAAAAACCGCGATTCGTCTGTGTGCAATCTGTGAAGCCGTGTGACTATTTGTCTATTAATTGCATACTGCTTGAACATCAGCACACACAGGTATGTCTGTCAATGACTTGCTATTGAATGTACTTTTCGACCCTTTAGACTGCTGAGACCCCTTTGATATTTGAAGACTCTTTAAGACCCCCATGGCCCAAAACATCCCAAAGACCCTGAGAGAACACAATTTTGACCCCGATGGCCCAAAAGTCCCCGAGGACTCCTTTTACCTTTTGAGACCCTTTAGACCCCTGTTCTTCATTGTGTTGCCTTTGAGCCACTGACGACCCCTGGTGGCCAAAGTGCAGCCCCTGACACACAGCCGATAATACAAAAATGTCAAAACACCCCATCATAATCCACCAGAAATATGATCAAATTGACCCAATGGTTTCAAATGAGTGTTCCAATGCGAAGCGTAAAAGTAACATAACTACATCAGTAGATGGCACTCTGCAAACAATTATGCTTGCAGCCCAGTGACCACAACGGGGGGGGGGGGGGGACAAAAATATGTGGAGGCAGTGCCTAATAGCCATTTTGAAGTCCTGCAGGCGGTGTGGCGGCTCTCACACTGATTTCTTATTGGCAAAAATGGCTCCCTTCTAAAAAATAGTGAAGATCACTGCTTTAGACCTTTTCGACCCCTGGAACCTTCAGACCTTTACACCCTTATGCCCCTTTAGTTAGACCCCTTAGACCTTAACACCATTTAGATCCCTTACACCCTTCAGACAGATTAGACAGCTTGGAACCTTATCCATTTAGAGCTTCAGACCACTTGGACCTTTTTATATTACAAATAAACATATCACCAATTTTACAAATAAATTTGAACAAAACAAATGTTTGTATTATGATTGGTGTAAATCTTGACAATACACCAACGTGTGTGTGTGTGTGTGTGTGTGTGTGTGTGTGTGTGTGTGTGTGTGTGTGTGTGTGTGTGTGTGTGTGTGTGTGTGTGTGTGTGTGTGTGTGTGTGTGTGTGTGTGTGTGTGTGTGTGTGTGTGCGCGCGCGTGTGTGTATATGTATATGTATATATATATATATGTATGTATATATATATGTATATATATATATGTATATATGTATGTGTATATATATATATATATATATATATATATATATATATATATATATATATATATGTATATATGTATGTATTTATATACATATATATATGTATGTGTATATGTATATGTATGTGTATGTGTATATGTATGTGTATGTGTATATATATATACATATATATACATATACACATACATATATATATATATATATATATATATATATATATATATATATATATATATATATATATATATATATATATATATATATATAGTGATTAGCCTCAATTAAAACTAGCCTGTGCCTCTGTCGCAACATGTGGTGAGGCAAGTAAAGCAAGCCTGGTGGAGACCAATGAGCACATCATTGCGAGGTAAGAACCAGCTGATGGGCATGGACAGTTTGTGACAGTTCGGTTGGTTGAGTTTGTGAGATGAGTGGGTGCTGAGCAGTGGAGGGGAGAGTAGCTCTAACGGCAGCTCAGAACGGGTAGTGAGTTTCCTCGAGAGAGTTCGGTGATGAGCATCTCGAGAGAGTATAACTGAGAGAGAGATGGTGGTTCAGCGGCACTGAACAAACTCGCAGACCCTGAGAGACCATGAAGCCGGACGCTGCCTGCAAGACTGGCTCTCACCCAAGCTCCGCCATAGCTCTTCCCCCATCAAATCACAGCACCAAACCTATGCAGGCATTGCATGGGGGCAAGATTTCTCTTTGTTTTGTGACTCATCTCTCTCTGAATATATGTTGTGTGAAAGAGATAAGGCAACGTGATGAGTCACCAAGGTTCGTGGGTGCGTCTGTTAGAAATTGTATAAAGCGAATAATTGTGATACTTTTGCCTTTATTCCTTGTCGTTCTCCCATTCTTCCCATTGACTAAACTTATTACCATTGTTGAAGTGTTGGCCTAGTATGCAGTCCACATTTTGGAATACCAAGAAGCTCATGCTCCCAACTGGAGGGGGGGGGGTGTTATCCTTATTCACACATGTAATTCAAAATACCTCTCGCTGTGTAAATCAAAACACCTCACTGAAGTGGAAAACGTGGGGACAGGAATACTGCACTGTAAAGCTTTCCCTTCGTGTACAGCCTTTTTGGCTGCTGGTTGCAACATTGGTTCGGGACGCGATTATGCCGCTGATGCAGTGTGCCTATTACCAGTACACTGGTGCTCATTTCACCAACTTCAGAAGGATGACAGGCGGTCAACCCCCCTGGTGTTATTTCAGCGGCCAGTGGGGCTCAAACTCAGGACCCAAGGATCCCAAGCCACCACCCTAACCACTAAGCCAATTCCAGGCTATGCTGTAAAGGTTTGGGACTTGTAATACCCTGTCTCAACAGGTACGGTGCGACATGATACACATTTACATGTAGAATTTACGTCCATCCCCTCCCACCCCCCTCCCCCCCCAAGATCATCGGCAATGATAAAAACACCCCTTTATACGAATTTGAGTCATGCTTATCCGATGTAGCGAGCCTGGATGTAATCGGCCCAGAATGGCAGGAGTAGCGTGACAAACAAACAAACAAGAAGAAGACGTGCAGAGCACGCCACTTGCAAAATCCATAAAACAAATTTGACCTCAAAAATAACTGGTGGTTGAATTCAATGACCAAATATGTAACTCTTCTTCAAATTTCAAGTGAATCGGATAAAAATTGACAATTTTAGAATTTGGCCTATGTTGATGTTTAGGTCGACGTTGACCACAAAAATAATTGGCAGGTTTAATTCAGTGACCAAATATGCAACTCCTTCAAATTTCAAGTCAATCGTATGAAATATGACAATTTTATAAAGTTAGCCTATGTTGTCCTTTTGGCCTATATTTACCTCGCAAATAATTGGTGGTTGAATTCAGTGACCTGATATGCCAATCCTTTTGAAATTTCAAGACAATGAGATGAAAATTGAGGACTTTCGAAATGCCACCTTAGTTGTTGACCTTGGGTCTATATTGACCTTTTGACCTCAAAAACAATAGGCTTCTTCCTTATGACAAACTCTACCTGTGGTGAAGTTTTGTGAAGATCGGTTGAAAATTGTGACCTGAAGGCGATGACAGACACAGACAGAATTGCCCAACCAATGTACTTGGAAAATCTTCGATTTTGCAAGTAACAAACAAACATACACACACACCAGTCTGTGAATTTTCGTGAGGATAACCATGACATCGGTCAAACTCATGGATGTTGGAAATTTGGTGCAAAACCCTCGTTATGGTGTTGTAAAAATAATTTCCCTTGGGGTTGCTCGGCCCCATATCCAAACCAAACCTGGAAATTACCGTTGGTGACAGATCTAATTAGAGTTTGTATAAGTTGGAAACTGAAAGAAAGATTTCTTCACCCTTCCTGATGGATGGCGTACGGTGGTCTCAATAGACCATGTCGCTAAATTGGTGATTGATTGTGTGGAGTCCACCCCACGGTCCACTGTTCCAATACATACAGTGCCTTCAGAAAGTATTCACACCCCATGACTTTTTCACTTTTTGTTGTGTTAGTCTGAATTTAAAATGGATTGAATTTGAATTTTTTGTCACCGATCTATGCAAAATACCTCAAGACAAAATTAAAACATGTTTTTCAAATCTTTTTCCAAATTAATTAAAAATGAAAAGTTGAAGTGTCTTGTGTCAATGAGTATTCAACCCCCTGAGTCAGTACTTTGTCAAAGCACCTTTGGCAGCGATTACAGGTTCGATTCTTCTTGGGTATGTCTATATCACATTTGCACATCTAGATTAGGGGATTTTCTCCCATTCTTCCTTGCAGATTTGTTCAAGCTCTGTTAAGTTGGATGGGGAGTGTCTGTGAACAGCAATCTTCAAGTCTCCACAGATTCTCAATGGGATTCATGTCTGGCCTTTGGCTGGGCCACTCATGGACTTTCACATTATTGTTCTGAAGCCATTCCAATGTTGCTTTGGCTGTCTGCTTGGCCCTTGGGGTCATTGTCCTGTTGGAATGTAAACCTTTGCCACAGTATAAGGTCTTTTGCACTCTGAAGCAGGTTTTCCTTAAGGATTTGCCTGTATTTGTTCCCTCTGTCCTTACAAGTCTCCCATTCATTGTTCCCTCAATTCCCTCTATCCTCACAAGTCTCCCAGTCCCTGCCTCTGAAAAGCATCCAGATAACATGATTATGTTGCCACAACCATGCCTCACGGAAGGGATGGTTTTAGATAGGTGATGAGCTGTGCTCTGTTTCTGCCAGACGTAGCGCTTTGCATTCAGGCCAAATATTTCCATTTTCATCTCATCAGACCACAGAATCTTTTGCCTCATGCTCTCAGAGTCTTTCACATGCCTTTTCAAAAACTACAGGTATGCTGTTACGTGCCTTTTTTCTGAGGAGTGGTTTCCATCTGGCCACTTTCCCATAAAGCCTAGATTTGTGAAGTTCTGCAGAGACTGTGTCATCCTTCCGGCAGGTTCTCCAATCTCAACCAAGCAACTCTTGTTCTGTCAGAGTGGTCATTGGGTTCTTGGCCACCTCCCTGACCAAGGTCCTTCTTGCCCAATTGCTCAGTTTGGTCAGACGGCCAGCTTTAGAAAGAGTCTGGGCAGTTCTATATCATTTCCATTTCCTAATGATGGAGCTCACTGTGGTCTTGGGAACTTTCAACATGCTAGAAATTGTTTTATACCCTTTCCCAGATCTATGCCTCCTCACAGTTCTATCTCAGAGTTCTATGGACAGTTCCTTGGACGTCATAGTTGAGTTTCTGCTCTGACATGCACTGTCAACTGTGGGACCTTATATAGAAAGGTGTGTTTTTTTTTCTAAATCATGTCCAATCAATTGAATTGACCACAGATGACTCCAATCAAGTTGAAGAGACGTCTCAAAGATGATCAAGGGAAATTGGATGCACCTGAGCTCAATTTGAAGTCATAACAAAGGGGATGAATACTGTTGCGGATCTGAGGTTCAAGTTCAACCACGAGGGGAAGTGCTCTGGTCCCTCCCGAAATCCTGGTCCTGAGGCAACTGGGCACAAATAAGTTTGTGCTCTGGCAGGTTGTTAAGCAACCACAAGCACAGATTCATACTGCCAATTTAAAAGGTTACACTTCCTCGCGTGATACCTTACGTGTGGACGGCCACACCAAAAGGGGAGGGGGTCCCATACCCTCGATGTATACTCTAATTACGCTCGGCTGCACCGGATCCGGTGAGGAGCTGCAAGTACACACCGGCTCGTCAGAGCAAACGACGTGGGGGCAGAACTGCCCAGCTAAACTGCATGTGGACTGTGCTGGACCAATATGGAAAAAAATATGGCGAGCTGGGTACGTTTATAACAAGCAGGTTTATTATTAGCCCCCGTTGTACTTGGTCGGAAACGTGGACTTATGGACTTTGTCTCTATTTTCGTGTCTGCATCCACAACCATATCTCACACAGGTGTGGACTGATTTTATTTGTACTTGGAACAAAGACAACATATTATGGCTTACATATGCATGTCGTTTATTTTTTTTTCAAGATCAGTTCCAAGATGGCTGACTGGTGGCCTTTTTGTTGCAGATGTGTCCCCCAACCATTTCAACAACATGCATGGTCCGATTTTGTTCAAACTTGGCACAAGCACAGTACACAATTGCATACACTTGCACCTAACTTTATTTTGTGATCTGAAAAAGAGATGGCTAACTGGTAGACTAGTGGCCATTTTAGTTGTTCAAAAAAAAAAACCCGGTGTCCAACACGTCCTCCACTATCGGACATGCATTTACCGATGTTATTCAAACTTGACTCGCAGATAATGAATTATGGCTTACATATTATTATGGCGTGGTGTGTCCATGGCCATATTATGGTGCCATATTATGGCGTGGTGTGTCAGGGAATTATGGCGTGTCCATTTATTTTGCGAGGTCAGATCAAAGATGGCCGACTGGTGGCCATTTTGTTACTTAAATGTGTCCCAACCATTTCTCAGACATGCATCGTCCGATTTTGTTCAAACTTGGCAAAAGCACAGTACATTATAAAGATGGCCGCCTGGTAGATGAGCGGCCATTTCAGTTGTACATAAATATGGGTTTGCCCTTTAACTCCATTCAGCAAAATTACTAACACGGGGGGCTATGACATTTTATGTCTTTTTCTTTTTTGTTTTACTTGTTAATAAGGGAATGCATATATTTGCAAAGACACAATTAAGGACACAGTGCAGGCTTGTACTGATGTAATGAACTTAAACACTTAACTTGTACAAGGACAGGCACCATCAGAAACACACCCCGAGGAAAGTTAGAGAGTATGAGAGAGAGAGAGAAAGCACGAGGTGTTGGTGACCTCTATTGTACATGTCGCGGCTGACGGGTCCACGTTTCCCAGTCACTTAGGTCGGGGGAGAGGGGAGGAAAACTGAGGATGTCTCAGGTGCATGGTCAGAGGTGTGATGAGGTGCAATACAATGCATATGAGGTGCAGAGAAGGAAAGATGGAAAGAGGTGCGTGTCTGTGGGGTCGCTCTGAAAAGAACTGTTGTCCGGACTTGCCCTCGCCGATTGCTCTTTTGCGTCTCGAAACAGAAGACGAGAGACATAACGTGAGGGAAGATAGCTTAATCATGACATGTAAGAAAGTCTGTAAATGTAACTGTGTTTCGGATTGCCATAATCGATGTGCTCAGCATGACTCATGTATTTCTCGCTCTCTCAGCACTCCGCTCCACCTGCTCAGCTTTGCCCTCCAGCCCTGTGTCATGCCGCTGACCTTGCCAAAAGCAGATGTGTCTCTACAACAACCCAGAACTCAACTAAACTGAACTCCTTCGCAGGGTATTTTACAGACGTCTGGCGAGGGACGTCCCAAATATTAGCCTCACCTCTGCAAGGACTTGGTTCCGGAAATGGCCCCATTAGCTTCTGCATCTCGCTGCATGAACTGCATGAACCACCCATTGGTGCTGGGAGCTGAACAAAGAATTAACAATTTCTCAGCACAGTGCTGCAGTCAACTTGTCCTGAGCTTCCAATCAGAACAGCATCCACAGATAGAATTCCACACTTTTGCTGCAATAATTTGACTCATACTCTGACAAGGCACTTGCATCACAAACACACTGAGGAACTGTTTGGTTGATTTATATTTTATAATATCCGATGCAAGTCATTTTGAAGTGGTGAAGCTGCTTCAATATTTGGCTTTGTCTGTCTGTCCATCCGTCAAAAACGAAGAAGAAGAAGAAGAAGAACCTTTCAAATCCACCGTGTTTAATTCTAAAGAATTCTGAGGGTTCTAAAGGGTAATTCTAATGAGTTTCATTTGTTTCTCGGCTTTGCCTAGTTCATATGAAAAAATGTCAAACTGAACCACTTCCTTCGGACATGGGTGCGGTTTTTTTTAATTTAAATATTATTAATAAATTAATTATTTATTTTTAAAGAAATTACTTCACAGCTTATGATGTGTCTGCGCAGGATGTGGTGGAGTTAGAAAAGGTGTTGTGCTGTTTATGTCAAGCAACAGCACAACCTGGAAGGTTTCCTGACCTCCTTGATCACCCTGACATTTTGCCTTGCACCCTGGGTAAGTGCTCTTCATGTTTGCTGCAGCCATTCTTTGTTTGTTGATGCTCCTCATTACTCCGCACATGCGAAGCGAAAATCAGGGTGAAGCAATTGGTTCACTTTGTCTGTCTACAGACATTATTCTCTGATTGTAGAACAACTTTATTTCAATTGAACGTTATATTTTGAACGCTGGAGAGCACCGGAACATGAACCTGCAGTTTACAGCAGTACTTTGGCAATTAACTTGGCAAATTGTACAAAATTTCATCCCGAGTGCACATTTGCAGAGAGGAATAAGGGAATTTTTTTTTTTTGTCTGTCTGGCAAAATTGAAAATCGTTCCAAACAGTAAACTTATGGTTTTTAGGGACATCATGAAGGACACGAACAGGCATGAATAACGAATGTAACGTATTAAATATGGTGCAGTAAATTATAGTGCATAAACGGTGGTAAACTTCTGAAAAAAAAGGTTTATTTTTTGTTGGTTTTTTTTTCCTGCAGCCTTTAAAACTTTTATTTTATTTTAACTGAATTATATATATATATATATATATATATATATATATATATATATATATATATATATATATATATATATATATATATATATATATATATATATATATATGTTTTCTCTATGTGTATGTATATACAGTATATATTGTTGTGGTGCTGGGTTCGGTGGTGAGGACAACCGCTAGATGGAGCAGTCGGGCCATCTCGTACCGGAATTGCAGGTCGTAACCTCCGGATAACTCCAAAGGTCACGGGTCCCTTAGTGGACCGTGGACGCCAATATTTTGATGGCGTGGGTAGGGTTAATTGTCTAATCCCAATTTACCGAGGTACCCACGCCGTCTAACTACCGGGGAAGCCACACCCTTGGCCGACTTTGTCCGAACCGAGTCGCTGTACCGACTTGGATCCAGCATAACCGAGCGGGGATTACCAAAGCCTGCCGGACCAAATGAACAATTTACGGCACAAACGGCCTCCCTATTTCTCAAGCCCGAACCATGCAAGGCCAATGAAAGAAAACACGGACAACGAAATGGAACATTTAACGGGGGTTTATTTTACAGTAATCGGGAAGGGAGACACAGAGCGGACTTAATCACAAATATGCAGGCAATGTACAGTGAGCAAAAGCACTTAATTTCTACTTATTGGACGGCACCACCACAGACACACACACACCAAAAGAAAATGGACCCCACCGGCTCTTTATTCGGTCCTCCAGCCGAGGAGGATAGTTCAGCTGGAGGGGCCAGAGTCTGGTCAGGTACCTGGCCGCCTCGTGCGGTTACACCGACTCCAACCCACCACGGTGGGACTCGAACCCATGACCCGGAATCCAACGAGCCCATGATCCTGGCCACCACGAACGACGATATGAGCACCACGGTCCTGGCTGCCATGACCACCACCACCACCACCACAAGGAACCGCGGAAAAGACCGCAGATCAAGACCGCAGACGACGACGACTACTGACCAAAAGACCAAAGGGCAAAGAGCAAAAAGCCCAGACGATGACAACGTCTACTGACGACAGCTCGCCGCTTTTCTTATCCCCCCCCCCCCCCCGCGGGTTGAGGGACCCACTCTGAGGTAACTCTCCTCCGAATTGGACGAGGGGTTGTCCGGCGATCAGTGGCCTCCCCTCATTGGACGGGACGAACACTCCATCTGGCTGGGGCGGAGTCGGCCCTGAGGTGATGAGCCTCCTGATTGGTTCGGTGGGGGAAAATGGTGGCCATACATGATTGGAGGAGGTCCGGTGGAAGGGGGCAATGACCACTCTCCCCCCCGTGCGTGTCTGAGAACCCAGACGGAACAACCAGGGGAGCACCCTATTCCTCATCCACCCTTGTAGCGGGGAGGGGGGGATCTCGGGCCGGCCGCTGTCGATTGGACAAGCTCACGGTGGGCGGAGGGAACCTCACCCCTGTACGTGACACGTTGCATGTGGGCGATGGTGCGAGAACGAAGGATTGATTGGTTGGCGTTGGGTATTGCAAAAATCTAACTAGAAAGAAACTTCGCAGCGCACACATGTAATTCCCTTTAGACATAGGGAGGGTTCTAACTATAAACACATACTTATCGAAATAACTGAACTGCGGGGACTTTGGCTGTTGTGTGCAAATGGCTGCCAGATTCGTAACAATATATATATATGTATATTCTGATGAGCCAAAACATTACAACCACCTGCCTAATATGCTGTTGGTCCACCATGTGCCGCCAAAACAGCACCGACCCGCTGAGGCATGGACTATACAAGACACCTGAAGGTGTCCTGTGGTATCTGGCACCAAAACATTTGCAGCAGATCCTTCAAGTCCTGAAAGTTACGAGGTGGAGCCACTGTGGATCGGACTTGTCAGTCCAGCACATCCCACAGATGCTCAATCGGATTGAGATCTGGAGAATTTGGAGGCCAGCGCAACACCGTGAACACTTCATCATGTTCCTCAAACTATTCCCGAACAATGTGTGCAGTGTGGCAGGGCACATTATCCTGCTGAAAGAGGCCTCTGCCATCAGGGAATACCATTGCCATGAAGGGCTGTACCTGGTCTGCAACGATGTTTAGGTAGGTGACACGTGTCAAATTGACGTCCACATGAATAGCCGGACCCAGAGTTTCCCAGCAGAACATTGCCCAGAGCATCACACTCCCTCCACCGGCTTGTCGTCTTCCCACAGTGCATCCTGGTGCCATCACTTCCCCAGGTAAACGGCGCACACGTACACGGCCATCCACGTGATCTAAAAGAAAATGGGACTCATCGGACCAGGCGACCTGCTTCCACTGCTCCAAGGTCCAGCTCCGACGCTCATTTTCCCATTGAAGGCACTTTCGATGGTGGACAGGGGTAATCATGGGTACTCTGACTGGTCTGCGGCTGTACAGCCCCATACACAGCAGGGTGCGATGCACTGTAGACTGTGACACATTCTTCCCGTGACCACCATTAAAATTTTCTGTGATTTGTGCCACAGTTGACCTTCTGTCGGTTCGGAGCAGATGGGATAGCCTTCGTTGCCCTTGCGCATCGATGAGCCTTGGGTGCCCAACACCCTGTCGCAGGTTTGTGGTTTGTCCCTCCTCGGACCACTGTCGGTAGGTACTCACCACTGCTGACCGGGAGCACCCCACAAGCCTTTACTTGCAGTTTCAGAGATGCTCTGACGCAGTCGTCTGGCCATAACAATTTGGCCCTTGTCAAAGTCGCTCAGGTCTTTACTCCTGCCCATTTCTCCTGCATCCAACACATCAACTTCAAGAACTGACTGTTCACTTGCTGCCTAATATATCCCACCCCTTGACAGGTGCCATTGTAACAAGATAATCAATGTTATGCATTTCACCTGTCAGTGGTCATAATGTTTTGGCTCATCAGTGTGTGTACTTGAAACATAAATCACCTTTTTTGACACTGAAAAACCTTCAGTTTAGCAGTACTTGGACAAAATATTACAGCATTTTCCACCATCTTGACAAATCAAATATGCCAATCGTTCTGTCAGCGTTGGAGAATTTCGACATTCAGACAAAGTTGCGGCTCTTATGAAACGTAGATCATGCTCTGAAACGCAAAGCAGAAGCTTAAAGCACCTTTCCCACCTTTCCGGCCGGAAGGCAGAGCTGAGCAGGCCGATAAACGAACGAAACTTCCTTTTTCTCCAGACTGCGTGGGGTAAGGAATTCTATGAACTTTTAGTATTTTATCATATGCATGGTTGTGCTGATGTGCACATCACCATCGCAAAATTCACGCTTCAAAATCCAGCTCAATTTTGATTGTTCCACAATTTTGCCACTGCTTTTTTTTTTTTTTTTTTTTTTTTTTTTTTTTTTTGTGACTTACAAAGGTCAACCTGATCTTAGCTGTTCCATCAACATATTGTTTCAGGTTCGCCTCCGGTGGGGGTCATGAGGGGAATTCTCAGACCCACCACCCGGCTGATGACCCTGAAGCTGACGAATGACGGATTGCTAAGAAACCACAGACACTGTCTGCGATGCTTAACTTCAGTAGGGTCCAGCGACCAAATCCTGCTTTACCTTCCTGGCAAATTAATCACCCCAGATAAGGACTGTGCTTCCCCAATGCTTCACTGTTATTAATGAAAACGGCCGAGTGAAACCGTAAGTGAAACGTTTGCTCTGGCAAACCACAACAAAACGGTGGTGTGAACTCCGTCACTTATCACACACTATGTTCTAACTAATGGAAAAAGACAATCAGGCAATTTGGGAAACGGTTTATTTCATTTCACAAAAAGGCACCGAAAACAAGGCAAACAGTGTCTCTGAAGAAAGTTCTACCCTGAGCACAGAAGCCCAGTCTTGGTCAGTCATAGGTTCTACAACATAGGTCCCTCAGTCATTCTGGGGAAATGAGGTGAGAGGGAGAGAGCGAGATATTGGTTTGAGGCATAGTTAGCCTCTTGCATATATATATATATATATATATATATATATATATATATATACACACATATATATATATATATATATATATATATATATATACACACATATATATATATATATATATATATATACACACACACACACACACACACACACACACACACACACACACACACACACACACACACACACACACACACACACACACACACACACACACACACACACACACACACACACACACACACACACACACACACTAAAACGCAAAAGAAACTTACCACTTGTTTGAAATGTAATAAAATTGTCACAGTTCAAAATAATACAAACCAACAATTGCAAATTGAAACATTGGCATTTTATTGATGATATGTCAAGTTTTTGACCAAGATACACCATCTCATAATTTTGTTCTGCAGTACAGAACAGCACAGGGTGCAATGTCAGTCCCCTTTCAATAACGTGTGTGGCCACCGTTGTTTTGGATACAGGCTGTGCATCGTCAGCGCATACTGCCTTACCAGTCTTTGAATGGATTTCTGCTGGATTCTGTCCCACTCAGTCCTCAATGTCTGAAGCCATCTGACTTAGGACCATCTGCCTGTCCTGCCTTGCAGTGGTGACTCTTGGCCTCCCTGATCGAGGTCTGTCATCTGCAGAGTTGTGGAGGGTGTCTCTGTCCACCAGGGCCGATATCATCTGGTGTGAACAGCCAAGGCGACGTGCCACCTCACGGTAGCTCAATCCACCTTGCAGTATGCCCAAGGCACACTGCGGTTGATCCCTTGACAATCGTGGTATGTTGATTGAAATGCCCATTTTGTACTGGCCTTTTTAAGCCAATATCAAGACATCACGTGCAGCTCATTAAAATCATCCCATACCCCTTGGATAATCACTGACAGTCAAAACGGCTGTTCAACAGCTGTGCTATAAAGTGACCATTGAAGGTTCAAGTGACCATCCGTGACCGTTTTGTCTGATAGTGAAGACACGATTGTCCACAAATAAGTTCACACATTTACTACACGCAGTGTTATTGTTGATATTTAAATATTTAAAAGGTGGTAAGTTTCTTTTGCGTTTCAGTATATATACAGCCTCCGACACTAGCCAACAGGCTTACTTACCAGCAGGGTTGAGGATGTATTACATAATGCAAGGACTGCCATGGCCAGCATGTACAGGAAACCTTTGCTGCTCAGTCTGCTCGCCAGCTCTCCACTGCACCGCATTCACTAGCTTGCTCGTCCTCGCAGGCTCAGTCCTTGTTTGTGGATTTCTCAGACGCACCAGCCTTGCAGCCCTCAAATCTCCCGACTTACATGGGTCCTGGAAGTGGTGTGGCTCGGTGACTGAGGAGCGTAGTGGCATTCTCGAATGCTGCTTTAGCCTCTTGGAGCTCTGTTTTGTGCTGTTGGAATCCACCGGAGGGCTGTCTTCCCATTGTGACCCTTCCTGTATCTAGGCGATGTTCATTGGCTGAATACAGCTCTTGCAGCTTTGAGTCCACGGTCTTTTAGGCCTGCTGTGCCACTGGTTGTCATGTTGTTTGTGCAACGTTTGTTGTTGGTTCTGTAATTTAATGTTGAGTGTTGTAAAGCCTGTATGGATTAGCTGTGGGGATGAGGGGAGGGAGGAGATTTAGATGGAAAAGAGAAGATCACAAAGGGGTTTGAATGTTTTACACAAACACAACGGATTTCCCCTTTCTACTGATATTAGGGTAGATGTAATTAGGCTAGACCAATATACTACAGATTTCACTACACTCAGGCTCCCTTGTTGGTATGCGCCTCCCCGGGTCTCTGAGCACCCGTCACAATATGATAACCCTACTCGAGCATGAATCACAATTGAACAATGTCTGACTGCAAATTGTCATGCTGATGCTTCATTTGTGGAAGGGTTGTGTTGTGCCATCCAGTGCAGCTTTTCAGAAGGGGTGTTAAGCTGGCTATCCCACATGCTGGCATTTTTTTTTTCTTATAAGATCCAGTGGTCCTTTTTGAAAATGGGGCTCATTGTATGCTGGTACGCTGCCTCGAGTTTAATACCATATGCAAGTTTGTTGTAGACTGGTGTGGATCTCAAATCGATGCTGAGAATGTCGGTAGAACGTGTTGAAAATAATAATAATTTTAATAAGAATGAAAAGTAAATTTAATAGAATGCATTAATTTATGTGTGGATACAGCACAAGCAGTGTGGGCCAAATGGCCTCCCTGTGTTGAGGCTGCATTGAATGTATAACCTTACAAGAATCCATTCATACTTGGGCTATGTGTTCTGGGGAAATGCGAACCCTCGTATCAGTATTAATGTTTTCTTTCTTTCTTTATTTATTTTAAAAACATTTTTCTTCTCGAAATCTTCCAGTACATTTGGCTCCTATTAAATGTATTTTGGCCAAAGTCCAAAATTGCTCATGTTCTTTTTTTTCTCTTTTTTTTTTTTCCCCCAATTTTATTTGCATAATGACCTGTTTATCACCTTGTCCAAATCTCTCCACATGTTTAGAATTGCTGCATGCGACAAGTGAAGCAGGAAAGCAAAATGGAGCGTTGTACTGTATGGACAAAGCGGATTATTCTGTTGCCTCCAGGCAGCTTGGTCGAGGTTTCAAATGTGAGATGGTGCGCCTCATCGGCAACCTGTGCTACAAGAACAAGACAAACCAGGATAAGGTGCATGCTTCAACCGTGCTGCTTTTGTGTGATGCATGCAACAGGGCTATTGTTTCATTGTTGAAGCTTGCGTCTCTGTAACATTGTATTTTTTTTTAAATGCAATTATACTTCCTCTGTGAAGTTTCGTGGCATCGTGGTTAGTGCGCTCACATCGCAAGCGAGAGGACCATGGTTCGATTCCTGGGTGAGGCCAAATTTTGGTCAAATTTCCTTCATCAAAATATCTTTTTACTGCACAGTTAGGATCCTGGTTTTTGCTTATTGGTCGATTATTTTCCAGAGTAATGGCTCGGTCAGTTTGGATAGGAAGTGGTCTGGTCCTCTATGAGATTACTCACCATCAATTTTTTACTTCTTGATATCTCAGTCATTGCGCTATAAACAAATTCATGTATCCAGGTGTTCACATGTCATGTGTGAAGGAAGTGCCATCTTCTACTCTGAAGGGCAACCATTATATTTCTTATTGCAGTATTTGTCTCATTTACATATTGTTTTGACCAAAAGTAAACAGTTCATAGCTGATCATAACAATAGAACAAAAGTTGAGCTGTTTGGCATTCCCATCCGAGTACTTATCTCATGTTGCTGGGATCCCAGGTTCAAAGTATTCTGTTTTGCTTTGTCCATTGTGTTCTAATGCCCTTGTAATTCGTGTAAAAGTACACTGGTATCTCCTGTTCTTGTCCAAAAAGATTTATCTAGATGCCTCTCCGTGAGCCTTTGATCACTGCAGAAGCAAGTGCCCAAGCGCGAGGGAGGTCTATGTGCTAAGCCCTCACTGTTCTCGAGACAACAAACACAACGAGCCCCTTCCCAAAACCTCCACCACCCCTCCCCCATTCCCCGATGCTACTTCCCACGGGGCCTACACTATCCTTGAAAAGTTTGGTCAGGATCAATTAAAATGGTTAAATAGATTGACTCTCCCTAACTAAATATATATAAACCCTGAAATATAAAACTACCCCTTAAATATATAAATATATTAAAGCTACTACTGTCTTCTTTTTATTTTTTTCATCATTAACCCCTCATGGGGCCTACACCATTCCAACCAAGTTTTGTGGCAATCATTCACACTGTTGGAGACCCCCTCTATTTAAATTCCCCCCCCTCCGAAATTGAAAAATAAATAACAGCCAATGAAATATTTTTCGAACCATAAATCCCTCCTGACACCCCCATTAGATCTGCCAAGTTTGGTGGCCCTACAATGTTCTGTTCTCAAGATGTATGCCGGCATGAGAAAATTCCGCAAATTTATTCACCCAGGAACGTTCCTGAGTTAAGCACAAATCCGTTGAGAGAAAAAATAGGAGGTATGGGGGGGGGGGGGTTAAGTCAATTGTTAGGAGTGATTTCACGCCGCCGACGATCTTTATAAAAAAAAAAGTATTCCGAGGTCCCTAATACAGATTCCCGGCACTCTGCACTGACGTCATTGCCAGATTCATTAACATAACATTCGGATCACCTCGCCGCATTACTCCTGAAACTGTCACAGCAGCATTAATCGAGCTAGAGGCGTGGTGTTCCGAGTGTGCAAGGCCAAGGTCGCTTCTAAAACATGGCCGCATTCAGTAGCCGCAGGCTGTCCGGGATTGTGATTCTTGTTTGGCTGCACTAATTGACAAGACGTGCAAGAATTCCTGGAAGTGGGAATGGCTGGAGCGTATGCCATGCGATACAGTGGCTTGTGGGCTTTCATTCAAAAGGTAGCCCAGCCAGGAAAGGCTGTATGCACGTGGTGCTCAAAGGAGATTGTTTATGGAGGACGTGGGTACAAGTCATTGGAATCCCATGCGGAGAGCAAGAAGCATCGTGATATTCAGAGAATCCGGGCATCCAATTACAGTCTTCCTGGTAAATATAGCCTTGGGCTTTATACATGTACAGTTATCAGTATACATGTACACAGTAGACATCTATGCTGTCAATGTAGTGTAGTGTGGTGTGGTGCACTTTCACTACAGTAATAAATTATGTTAATTGGCAAGCAAGCCACAACTCAGAATTGGGTCAATCTTGTTTACCACCAATAGCACCTGGCAATGACTAATAGTCTGAGGCTTAGTGTAATCACTGTACCGGTCACTGTATTCACTTTCTGAAGCACGTATTATAAATGGTGATTGGCTTTTCTTTTTTTACTCTGCATTGGCTTTGGGTTTTGCTTTTTCTCCAGGTGTTTCCTCACCTTCTGCTACCTCTCGCACTGCTGCTTCTACTGCCCCCATCCCCTGTACACCGATGCCTGCTGTACCAATAGGGGACAGGGTATCCAATGCTCAAGCCATGGTCCTTGCCTTCCTCGCACAGCATTCCCTACCATTCAGCCTTGCCCCTGAACTGATAAGCCTGGCCAAAGTACTCAACCTGGATGCAAAGGCCCTTGGTCAGCTCACAATGGACAGGACATCTGCTTCCTACAAGCTTAGGTTTGGACTAGGACATACCGTACATCACCAGTTGATATCAGCACTGCAGGGGGAATACTTCTCTCTGAACATTGATGAGTAAACAAGCACAAACCATCAGAGGGTCTGATGTGTCCTGGCCAGTTACTACAGCCCACTGCATAAGCAGGTCATAGTGCAGCATCTAGAGTCCCTTGTTGTGATCAAAGTGGACAGTGCCTCGTTGCACCAGGAACTGGTTGACTTGTTGAAGAAGTATGAGCTACCGTGGAAGAACTGCATATCCATCCTCATGGACTCCTGCTCAGTCATGTGGGGATCCAAGTCAGGAGTCGAAGTTCGCATCAGGGAAAACAATGCCCCACACATGTTGGACATAGATGGGGCTCCTGTCACCATGCTCACAATGCATCCAAGAAGCTGAGCGACTTATTTGACAACTTCGCAGAGCGCATGCTCTCTGACATCTACAATGACTTCAAGTGGTCACCTGAATTAAAGCAGTTCTTGCAGGAAATCTGTGGGCTGATTGGTTTCAGGTATACCATGCCAGAGCGGTATGTCAGTCACAGGTGGCTCTCTGTGTATGATGTCAGTGTTGACACTCTGCGGCTGTGGGATGCCTTTGTTGTCTTCTACTCTGGCTTCCTCTCTCAAGCTGATTGCACACACTACTTGTCACAGGTTGTGGAGGTCTACCATCGCAGGCACGTAGACACAAAAGCCAAGGAGAGAATACGCCAGATCCATGATGCTCTGAAGAAGAAGAATATGACCAAAGATGGCAAGGCACGAAAGGAGCGTATACTGCAGTGAGTCTTCCACAAGAAGAAATTGATGAGACTGATATTGATGTTCTATACATCAGTGTTCCCGCTGCTGAAGAAGTACGTCCTCCTGTTTGAGATGAAGGCCCCACTGATCCACAAGCTCAATGACCAGCAGGTGGACCTTGTCCGAGAGTTCCTGGCCTGCTTTGTCAAACCTGAGAAGCTGCCATCCTCAGGTAAGAGGCTTCAGACCCTCGACCTGGATGAGAAAGCCAACCTGCTACAAGTGAAGAAGATGTTTCTTGGAGTTGGTGTGTCTGAGATTGTCAACACTGCCCATAGTGGAGATGGACAAGTGCATGACTTCTTGCAGAGTGTGGAGAAGGCCTATGTGACATGTGGAAAGTACCTCCAGAAAAAATGCCCCTGAATAATGCTGTCCTCAGAAGTGCCTCAGCAATTGATCCACTCAGCAGAGGGCACATTGTCAGCCAGGAACAGCTCCTGAAGTTGCCACGCCTGGTGACAAATGTCCTTGCACCTGAGGAATGTGATGCCTTTGAACTGGAGGTTCAGAGTTTCCAGATCGACTCTAGCCTGCCACCAGCTCAAGAAGATGAGTCTGCTCACATCGACGACTGGTGGACCAAGGTCTTTGAAGGTGTAAAGTACCCCCTTCTCTCAAGAATGGTGAAGGCTCTGCTGTCCTGCTTCCATGGGCCACAAGTTGAGAGTGCCTTCAATCTCATGGGAGATGTCTTGGATGTCAGATCACACTGCCTAAACATGGAGACCTACAGCGCAGTGATGGGTGTCAAGTACAATCTTCAATCATCAGGAAAAACTGCAGTGGAGTACTACAGTAGGACTGACAAACTGCACAGTCCCATAGACCTAGACCTGTGCAAGAACATGAGGGGAGCCTACAAAACCTTCAAGGCAGAACTGGCAGACAGGAGGGACAAAGAAGAAGAAAGAAGGTGAGAAGTGGGTGCAGCTGCTCTCAGTAAGTTGACCAAGCGCAAGACCAAAGAACTGACTGAGAAGGCTGCAAAGAAGGCAAGACTTTCCCACCAACGTGCAAGCAAGAAAAAGCACAACCTGAACCAAAAGACAAAGAAGTGAACAATGTTCAGTGGTTAGGCGCCTGTCGACATTATCGACTCAAGAACTCAACAACCAGTGGATGCAACAGTGTTACCAATTGTGAACTTATTATGCAAACTTTTAGTGCAACTTGTTATCAATTATTGTCAACTTATTATGCAACTTGGTATCAATTATTGTCAACTTTGTTTAATTTGCTATAAAGACAATGAAAGAATATTATCCTACAGATTGATTCATGATTTGTACAATGGATTTTGACAACAATTTACATTACAACATTGATTAATAATTTGTAAGATTAATTTCATTTATTCAATGATTGTCTTCAGTGCTTTTACCCTGTTAACAAGGACAACACGATACACAATCCTCTTAAAAGGGACCAGGAAATGCAGTAGAATGCAGGTGAGAACACCTGGAACCTTTAGCGTTCGGGGGCCGCCCAGGCCCCTGAACCCCCGCCTCAAGATTTTTTCGCCGAGGATAAAGGCCTCGGCCCATCGTTTTTTTTCAGCTAATTTTTTTTAGACTCGCTCTCATGCCTGTATATGGGAATGGACAGACTGACTAAGAGAAAATGGAATGTGACAATAAGGGTGGCTTTACGTTTGTGACCGCTTTGCCTGATGGGAGAATTGGTCACAAACGCACCGCCCATGGACCAATGTTAACAGGAAACCGGTAGCATTTAAGTGACGTACACAAGCTGGGAATCTGTAGCTACAAAATAACTGTAAAGGGAACCATACATCGTTTTGAGAGTAAAGAAAATGTCGGCACTCCTGATAGGTTCCAGGGAGCTGGGTAAAACTAAGACTGTGTTTTTCAAGCCTTCCAGCTGGAATACCAGAAATTTTCTTTCCTGTGGGTTAAACATTTTGCTAATCTCTTGGGAATCCAAGCACCCTCTTCCCATTGAGATGTCATGGCACAGCCCCAGGTGCTATCTATCTGCAAGCTCTGGCTTGATTCGGCATTGGATGTCCACGTGTGAAGCCACAGTCTGAATTTGCAAGATTTGGGTGCCACGTGCCACAGAGTTCTGAAGCACACATGCGCACGCATCCTGGTAATTGCATCCTCAAGCTCACCATGAATACATTAAGATGAGATAGATTTCTGGACTTCCATTCTTGTTACCAACATGCTTGATCCGGTACATTGCTGACATTTGCAAACAGGACCAGAAGTGGATTTGTGGAGATTCTGAGAGTCTTAATGAGGATAAAGGAAGCAATAACAAGAGTAGCGTAAGGCAAATGAAAACATGGGTGAGTTAGGGTATGTCTATATGGTATGAAAGGACAGAGGGAGTTGAGGGGTGGATTACCTCTGGGTGTGGGGGTGGTGGGGTTGAGGTGGGTTGAAGTCAGACGGACACCTGTTAATCTAACTCGACTTCACGAACTTGGTAAATGGAATAATCTTTGTTTGAAAAGCCTTAAAGCGTGCGGTCTGAACAAGTATCCTGTTCTTTGGTGCTTGTCATATTACGATGTTCATTTGCAAGCTTTGGGTCAATTTGACAAAATCTCTCACTCCTCGTTTTCTGCACTTAGCTGTGCATGGAAAGCCATAAGAAAAACTTTTTATTGTTTGTACAGCCTTGTACGGGTGGGGTCTCCCCGGTTGTTTGACATAAAGATTGCTAATGGCATCACATGAAACGCTTTGTGGGACATTCTTTTGGAATGGCAAAGCTGCTTAATTGGTGGTTTTAGGCAACCACTCATTGCACCTTCAAATCTTAGCTGTTTTTTTATTTTATTTTGTTATTTTTAGCCTGTGTGGGATGTATGTGGATTGTGCAATTTAATGCAATTCGCTCTGTTATGATGCACACCGTTTCAGATGAATTGTTTTTCGGTTCAAAATTATCGCACATTTTTCCACAGATACGAGTGCTGGATGGAATCCCCCTCATCTTGGACAACACAAGCATTGATGAGAACAATCCATGTATCCTTTTAAAGTTTGGTCTATGTTGGAGATCTCAGTGTGTGTTGTTGGTTATCTCCCTATGGGGGTTTCAGAAGGTGGAACAGAGCCCTTCCAGGTGCGTGTGCATGTGCATGTGCGTGTGTGCGTGTATTGCTTGGACCATTTAATTTGCTGGACATGACAGGTGTTTCTACTTTTGGTTGGTTCTTCTCCTCTCTCCCCTCTCCCCTCTCCCTCTCCCTCTCCTCTCCTCTCCTCTTCCTATTTGTATTGGTGTTCAGGGGCAGAGCAAGATGCATTTTATGAGGACAATACTGACATTTGGTCAATAAATTGGCATGCATGGCATTGGGCTTAATGAATCACCATGCTTGGTGTTCCCATTTGCCTTTAGTAGATGGTGTGGTTCCCAAGGAGGAGCTACCAAACATCAGCTGTCGACATGTTCAAGAAAAAATACAAGTGATTTATGGCATTCATCCATTGATGGTGAAAGCAAAGGAGCTTGTCTCATTTGAAGTGACTTGAGAGGAAGCCAAACTGATTCTATCAAGCAAGGGAATATTTGAGTGAGACTTTGTTACAAGTTTGATCATTCCTGGGATGTGCCTTTGCCTCTGATACAATGCCCCCATTGACTCAAGTACGGATTTCTAATTTGTCCTGAGTACAAACGCACAATGTCCTATACGTTTTGTAAAGGTAGTTTTGTTTTTAATCCTGGAAGCCTCAAAGAGCGGCTTAATTAAAAAGGGAATATACTGAGGAGAAATGTCTTGGTAGGTCAAGATCTTTGGGCCATTGTACTGATGCAATCTCATTTCCACTTATGGAAGACATGTCCAGCTTGAGAGTTTTTTTGGCCTTGCTGATGGAGAGTTTGATATGATTATTTGTGAGGTTTAAGTGAAGTGAAAGAGCAATATGTGGTTAAATTTCACACATTTTAGAAGCAAAGTTGGTGTAATGATAACCCGACTCCAGACTCAGTTGTGTAACTCGAATCAGACCTGCTACCAAACTCTGTGGTGAAATGGTTTGAGCGTTTGCTCTGAGTCTGGGAGGTCGGTGGTTGAAACGTCGGCCGAGTCATACAAAAGACTAAGAATGTTACATGCTGCTTCTTTGCTTGATGTTCAGCTTTTAAAAGTATAAGAGCATGGACAATAGGCTGGCATCCATGGCTAAGAGGAAATTCCTCCATGGGAAATGCCCCATTGAGCGCAGTGAGAATGGCAGTGCCATTGTTGTGATGTTCCTGGTACCCAGAATGCCCTGGGAAGTGATGGCACTTCCCCCAAGGTGTGTGTGTGTGTGTGTGTGTGTGTGTGTGTGTGTGTGTGTGTGTGTGTGTGTGTGTGTGTGTGTGTGTGTGTGTGTGTGTGTGTGTGTGTGTGTGTGTGTGTGTGTGTGTGTGTGTGTGTGTGTGTGCTTGCTTTCCACTATGAGCCTTTGATCCTGTTTAAAAAAAAAATATTCAAACATTCATCCTTTGAGTAGTTGGTGTTCATTGGGAAGCCATCAAAATTGAGTGAGACAATATGGAGCAGTGGATTGCTTCATGAGATAGCATAAGCTTTTGAAGGTGGAATGTTGAGACATTTTGAGATCTGGCATTATTCACAAGACAATTGTGTTGCTCTAACAGTCCAACTAATTATGGTCTCATGAACCTTTGACACGAAGATTCAAAAAATAGTTTATCAAATTCCACATATTGTGACAATGTGCCAAATTGTACGTGAATTGCATCATAAAAGAAAAATCAAAATATTCATTATAAAAAGAAAAATCAGAGGACACCATTATAAAAACAAGAAAAGGAGCAATCGGAGAGAACACCCTCCACCAGGACTTGTTTTGTGTGCTGGGGTGTTACGTAACTAATAATACTGGACATAACTCGAACTGCCACTTTATAACTGCTGGCAGTGTTGACCGGGTACCAAGACGTCCCCCACTTTGATGCCACCCCGCTTTGTTTGGACACCCGACCCTGACCCATGACGTTTTTTTATTATTTATTATTCTACGACTACTACTAATGCGAGGGCGTATATTGGCCTGAGCTTATGCCATCTCAGGTCCATGAATATAGCACCTCCAGACTAACCTATCCAGCATGGCAGTCCTCAGTTCCTTAATGCTGTCAAAGCCTGTGTCGCTCCGCAGTGCAATGATGTAGGTGGCATGACTTCTACCTCTTCTTGCAGTGCCCTGTGTGGGCTACCAAGGTATGAGGGGATTAGCAGACAGTTCAGGGTGCTGAACGCAGTGTCACGCCAGTCTCATCCTCCTCTCACGGACTTTGACAGATACTCTTGGCAGGCCAGCATATAAGTTGACATTCCGTACATGATCTCTTCAAGACACGTTAAAGGCTATCCTGAGCATGCGCGTGTAGACCCCATCAAATGCCTTCTCTTGTTGCACCGTAAGCGTCCATGTCTCCGCTCCATATAGCAGCACAGACTTGACTGTTGCAACAAAAAGCCGCCTTTTCATGTTATCTCTCAGCCCCGACTTCCATACTTTCCTCATACCGTGCAAGGCATTCCATGCAAGGGCTCGTCTAATCTTGATGTCCTGCTCAGTCAAGGCAATCCAGGAGCCAAGATACTTGAAGTCTTTCTTAACTTCAAGCACCATACCAGCTAAGGTAGCAATGGTGGTGTCATCAATATCATATGCCATCACCTTCGTCTTTTTGGCATTAAGCTATCGACCAATCTTCTTGCATTAGCCCTCCACAGCCAGTAGTAGATCCTTTGCCTTCATTATTCAATTGAATTTAGAATGGGATTAAAATATATTGAAATCAAATGGAAGACCAAATAGGTATAGTCCTGCATTGGAGTCATCAGAAGGAACCTGAACAAGCAAAGATGAAGTCATCAGAAGGAACCTGGATAGGATTCACATTTCAGCTGCTACTTATCGACCCTCAAACCACTCCAGGCACAGCCAAGTGAGCCTTATTGAAAAAAATCCCAGATCAAAAAAAAAAAAAATTCTGCCTGCCAGACTATGCGTTTGATCAAGTTGAAATTTAAACATCACTACTCGATCATAATTGTGAAGTTTCGTGTCGATTGATCAAGTGGTTCCAGAGAACACATTATTAAATATTTTTCTCCAATCCAATATGGCTGCCAAACCATGTGACTGATAAATTATTTGTACAACTTGTACACCTGAGGCTTGGGGAACATTTGTGTGGTTTCCCCTCGATCTGTGCAACCACTTCAGAGAAGAAGGTTTTTGAAGGTTTTTATTTATTTATTTTTAAACAATATGACTACCGAATCACATGACCGATGACAACATCAAATTTTCTGTGGACCATTTTATCCCGAGATGACCCTCAAAATTTTTCATACTGATCAGATGTAGCATTCCACATGCATTTATGACGTCATAATGAAGGCACATGTGACGTCATAAATCAGTTATTCCCCATGAGGAGTACTTGCTGTTTGCCAAGTTTCAATTCTTTCCTTGGTGCGATTTCAGAGATGCAGAGGTCCAAAGTTTTTCCATTTTTCCAATATGGCTCTCACACCACGTGACTTATGACGTCATAATTACGATAAAAACATTCTACATGAGTCGTCGCACCTTTGGTGAAAATTTCGTCTCACTCTGACAAGTGGTTGCAGAGTAAAACACAAAAGTTCTGTGCAAACAAACAACAAAAAGATGCTGTGCAGAGCACGATACTTGAAAAATCCACCCCCTCTCCAACGGTTGCCATGGATACATCAAATTGGCCATTTCATTTAGATTAAAATTGCTAATCTCAATCAAAGCTCAGGTCAATCGGATGAAAATTTATTCTTCTTCAGATTGAAATTGATTATTTTATAAGTTTGACCTTGAGTTGGCCTTTTCCTATTGACCTAAAAAAAAAAAGTTGGTTTCCCAATCCAGTGATGCAATATGCAAATCTTTTTCAAGTCAATCGGATGAAAAATGACAATTTTAGAAATATGACCTCAAGATGACCTTTGACCTCAAAATCAATCGGCTTCAGTTCAGACTACCTCTTCAACTTGGGAAAGTTTCATGACGGTCGGTTTAGAATTGTGATCTGTAAGTGAGACACACACAGACATGCAGAATAACAAAATTGACTGACCAATATCCTTAAATGTTCGATTTAGCAAGTAACAAACAAACAAATGGACCTTTGGCCAGGGTATTGATTAAATAATACATTCCTTTTGGAGAAAAATAATAATTTAAACAAGAAAAACATTAATTTTCATGAAACAATACAAGGATATAAAAAAAATTGTCATTCTATAAGCTCAAATACATTTCGAAGAGATAAAATGGTGTAAGAGGAATGGCAGAACAAAAATAAATGTAAAGAAGCGTCGACAAGGATAAATGAGCAGGACAGGATAACAAAGGAAAGAAAATGCTTGGACAATCAAGTAACAGTTCAAAAACATACATTCACACATCCTAACATCGGGTAGACAGTTATGACGGCACTGAATCCATCTTTTGTTTAAAATGTGAACCAAGTCTGGTAAATCACAATTCTTCAAACGATTTGTTTCACACCAAAACGGTAATTGTTGACTGTCCACCTAAAGGTTCTTGAGTTATTAGCAGAAAAATATTTTCTAAACTGATTGGTGGCTTTTCATTTTTTTTTATATGTAAGATTATTCATTGCTAATTGTTTATTTTTTAGCTCATGTAATTGATGACATTCAACCCATGTTTGGTCGTCAACATACTGATGTTCGATACATGATAGTGTGAAAGTTTGTGTTGTCAGGCTTGGAGGAAGGTCATCCTATTCTCTGACTTGGTTTAGTAATTTCACAGGTAGGTGTATACTACCTGGCCTATATGGAAGACTTTTCATGCAGAACCATGACTGTTTGTCCATGCCCCACTCCCAACCAGTTAGTAAGAGGGTAGAGGCTAAAAAATGCGGACGGGGTTAAGGTGGGTGGATTTTCTTACCTGAGTGTTTCCAAGCACTTTTACTGACGTACATCACATTGATGTTTATTTAACAGCTTAATGTCGCCAACATTTGTTGGATTCTCCATTGACGTTTTCTGGCAGTTATACAGTTGTATCATTGACCTTGACGGTGATAATTTATCAGCTGACTAGGGAAAATCTTTCTGGGTGGGTTGTGGGAGTGAGGAGGGGGGGGGAGAGATTCATGCCTTGTAACATCACAATCTCTGCTGGATGTTGAAACAATCCTTCCTGAAGAAATACAAGGAAATCAGACACAGGTGGAGGCCATTCAGCCCATTCATGCCTGTGCGATATCAGCACCACACTAATTTATCAAGAAGAAAATGCAAAATTAATTTATTCTTTTCTTAAATTGTGTTTTTGTATTTATTTATTTATTTTGTGGTTTTTGCATTTTTTTCCCCCTCAGGGGAGGGGGCATGAGCTTGGGTAAAAAACACATAACATCAACCATACAACACCCCTTGACGAGACCCCCACCAACAGCACTCCGTACACATGCACACAATCACCCATCAATGCTGAAACTACCTAAAAGTCTTAACATCCCCATACCCCTCTATCTCCATAACTTTCAGATACCTATCTAATTTTAATTTAAACGTATCTACTGTTTCTGCTGCCACTACCTTTCCAGGGAGACCATTCCATGCATGAACTACTCTCTGAGTAAAAGTCCCCTGCCTTAAACCATCTTAACTCTCCTCTTCTTTACTCAAGTTATGACCCCTGGTCCGATCACTGTCTAATCTGTTGAATAATTCATCTGCACTTATTTTATCAACACCTTTCATTATCTTAAACATCTCCATCATATCTCCTCGTAACCACCTCCTTTCTTGTGAATAAAGCCCTGTCTCCTTCAGCCGCTCCTCATAGCTGAGTCGAGCTAGGCTTGGAATATCGTAGCCCTGTGCCGAACCCTCTCCATGGCATCTATGTCCTTTCTGAGTTGTGGTGACCAAAACTGCACACAATATTCTAGATGTGGCCCTCACTAAATTCCAATACAATGTTAACGCCACCTCTTTTGATTGATAAATGATCCCCCTCCAAATACAACCTAAAACCACATTTGCTTTACCTATAGCTGCCTGGCATTGTGCTGCCTGCTTACCTCCCATATCTATTACCACCCCCAGCTCCTTCTCCTGTGTGACACGCTCCAAAATTACCCCTTAAATCCTGTAATCTCTATTTTCATTGTTCTTTCCCATCCCCAACACCTTACACTTGCTCAGGTTAAATTACATCTGCCAGTCTTTTGCCCAATCTATGCAAGTATCGACTCGACATCCCGAGACATTGGTTTCCCGTTGTGACAGCATTTGATTAAAAAAAAATCATTTCAATAAAAGAAAAAGATAGCTCCAGCGAACTATACCGCTCAGGTTGTTTGCATTGATCAAATAATCCCGAAGAGTACTTGACTGAATCGGGAATTGATTTTTTTACTAATTTTTTTCATTTCCCGTTTTGAATGAAAATTGATATTGCGCGTCAATGTGAAAAAAAAAACGGAGAAAAGAAAGTCGAAGAAATTATTGTGCGTAATCTTCTAAACACAATTTTTTTCATGAACATGGAAGTATTAGATCAAAATGGCAGTTTATTTTATGCTTAAAAATAAATCGTTCTTTGGCAATACAAAATGTTTGAGATTTTAAAAATATATCATTTCAAGAAAGAAAAAAAAAAAAGATAGCTCCAGCGGAACCATATCACTGAGGTTGTTTGCATTGATCAAATTCTCCTGAAGAGTACTTGACTGAATTGGGAATTGATTTTTTTTTTATAATTTTTTTCGTTGCCCGATTTGAAAGAAACTTGAGCCTGCACACCGCAGGAGAATGGTGAATAAGGTGGGCCGAAAATTTTTGTGCAATTGTCTACTGTTTTGGCTGTATTTCGGGAACATACATACATACATACATACATACATACATACATACATACAAGATGAGAATTTTAGTAATATATAAGATAGATACTTTCCTGACTCTGATCACCACCCCCTCTACTATCCACCTCACTGCCAAGGTTTGTGTCGTCTGCAAGTTTGGAAAGCCTACTCTTCACGCCACTATCCAAATCATCAATGCAAGTAATGAATAGTAATGGTCCGAGTACTGATCCGTGAGGTACCCCACTACTTACATCCTCCCAGCAAGACATCCTTCCCCTCACAGTCACTCTTTGCTTCCGATCACCCAGCCAGTTTGCAATCTAATTAGCGACCTGAACAGCCACTCCCCAAGCCCTCACTTTGGCTGACAACCTCCGATGTGGTACCTTATCAAATGCCTTCTTAAAGTCTAGACTCTAGAATCTAGATATACTATGTCCACTGCCTTTCCCTCATCTACCCAATCAGACACTGCTTCATAGAACTCTTAAAGATTTGTGAGACAGGAAATACCTTTGGTAAACCCATGCTGACGACCTTTAATTAGTTTGTATTTATTTAAATGGTTCTTCATTTGGTCCTTAATTAATGTCTCCAACACTTTTCCCACAACTGAAGTCAAACTAACAGGTCTCTTGTTTCCCAATTCTTCTCTGGATCCTTTCTTAAATAATGGTGTTCCATTTGCTATTTTCCAATCCTCCGGTACCTGTCCTGACTCCAGTGAGCTATTGAAAATATCCGTTAACATCTCGCTAACCTGCTCAGCCACCTCCATCAATACTCTCAGGTGCATATTATCTGGACCCGGAGCCTTATCTTCTCTTAGATTTCCTTGCTGTTCCTTTACTTCCTCCACCCCAACCTGGATCTTCTGTAAAAGCCCTTCCTCACCTCCTCGATATATACTCTCAGCTATTGGCAATTCTCCTGACTGTTCTTGTGTAAAAGTTGAAGCAAAATACCTGTTTAATAAGCCTGCCATCTTGCTTTCCTCACTTGCCACTCTCCCGGTGCTATTCTTCAATGGGCCCACACTGGTCCTCACCTGTTATTTTCCCCTGATATATTTAAAGAAAGCCTTGCTATTATTTTTAATATTCTTAGCCATGGCCTTTGTGGTGTCCGAGGTATGCTCTATGCCTATACACCACAGCCTTCTTGTACTCTCTTTTGGCTTGCCGAGTTATTTTCTTAACTAACTCCTAACTAAGTGATTTAAACTCTTAACTCTTAACTAAGTGATATAAATCTAACTCCAGTCCTGTTATTTTTAACCTAACAAATGCCTTCTGCTTCTCCTTAATACTATTCCTTATCTCACTACTCAACCACCCTGGCCTCTTTCTGCTTCTAGGTTTACACCTCATTGGAATGTACTTACTCTGCACTCGACACATTTGCTCCTTGAAGGTTTCCCATTTCTCTGATGCTGATTGTCCTATTATTAGCTTCTCCCAATCTACATCACCCAATTCTCTCCTCATACCCTCAAGGTTTGCCTTCCTGAAATCTAATAGCCTTACCCTACTATCCTGAACTCTAACCCTTAACAAAGTCCTTGCACACACAATGTTATGGTCACTTACTCCTAAATGCTCCCCGACCTCCACCTCCTCCATAATATTGGGAGTTACTTAAAAGGAGGTCTAACACCGCACTCCCCCTCATGGGCTTATCTGCAAACTGGGTTAAAAAGCAATCCTGGACTAAAACTAGGAAATCCTCATCTGCTTTGCCCTTTCCCTGTTTCTGGACCCAATCTATCCCTGGCAAGTTAAAATCCCCCACATCAATACTCTTCCCTTACCACATGCCCTTTTGAATTCTTCATGTACTCCTCCTTCCTCCTCTTTCTTCACACCCAGAGCCCTATAAAAGCACCCTACCAGTATCTTACTGTTTTTACAATCTCTAATCTCTACCCATACAGAATCCTCTACATTAATTCCTTCCTTAATGTCACTCCTTTCTCTTGGTGCAATGCTGTCCTTTACCCAGATTGCGGCTACTCCTAATCTCTCCTTCCGATCACACCGATATAACTTGTAGCCTTCTAGTCCTGTCCTCCAGTTACTCTCCTCCTTAAACCATGTCTCACTCACTGCAAGTATATCATACTCCTCATTATCCGCTTTGGTTTCAAGCTCTTCCATCTTATTATTTAAACTCTTGGCATTGGTGTAGAATATATTTAACTTTCCCTTCCTGAAATACTATTTTCTTGCCTGGCCTTACTCATCACAATTACATCATCACTTCCTTCATTAATACCTTCCCCACCCTCCACTGGCCTACAAAAGCCTGAGTTCCATCCTGAAATCCAATTGGGTTAAAATAAGCCTGCCATCTTTGTCCTCTTCTCAAGTAAGCATGGAGTAGGAAGAGAATCTGGTTTGGATCGCTGGCTTGCCTTTATAATTGCTGAGCAGCAAAGTCCATGCTCTTTGTATCGTGGAGCTTGGGTGGCAACACAAAGCGGCATCGCAGACGAGGTGGAATTGCTAAATGTATTGAGAAAGCCGAGTGATCTGACAGCCCAGCCCGCCCCGTTTGCAATTAAGCGAGCCGAGCTGCAGTTCCCTGAATGGGGAGTTCGTGCAGCCTCAGTGTCGCTTTCAATGGCTTCCCTGTGTGGCCTGCAGCCACTCCCCTGGTCATGTTTGCAAAACTGGGGCAGTCGCCTTGCCACTCTCAATCATGCGGCATGGCTGCGTTCAAAAGCTAAACCCCTTTGAGCCCTTTCACATGGCATCGCCACTCCCATCCTTCCATACTCACCCTCTCCCCCCTGTTCCAAGCCACAGGTGTTGCGTGTAAGAGGTCGAAGGCATTGAGAAGATTTTCACACGCTGCCTAGGAGAGAGATGTCCTTGTGTGGCTGTCCCCCCCCCCCATGTATTATCTCTTAGTTTTTTTATTATTATTATTTTTTTTGTAATCCCTCATTGTGATATATTTTATTTTGTCCAAATATTCTTCGTTTTCTTTCTCCTACTCTTTTTTTTTTAATGTTTTTTTGTTTGTTTGCTTGTTTGCTTGTTTGTTACTTCTCCTTATGCTCCTCCTGTCCTTGTATGTTTGTCCTCGTCTCACCAGTTATTGTCTTCCTCTCCTCAAGCTTTCCCTTGCTCTAGTAGATAGTGCCCATTGTGTCGTCCAGATGAAGCTAAGACAGCACTGTAACAATGGTGTCTGTGTGAACTTGACCATTGAATGCTTGTGACCATTGCACACTGATCCTTTTGAGTGGTGGTTCCATGGCATTCTTGGTGAGGGGTCTCCCTTGATTGATGATTCGATTTGGTTTAATTGTGGATTTTTCCCCCTCTGAATCCACCCACTTCTTGTGAGTGATTAATTCACTCATTATGGAAATCGTATGTATTTGTTGTACAGCTCCTTTTCTTTGGCCTTTCTTATTGCTTTCTGAAATTTTTGTTTCTTATGTCTTTGCTTGTTTGCTTACTTGTTCTTTTACTTGTATCTTTGCTTCATTCTATCTTTGATAGGAAATATATATATATATATATATATATATATATATATATATATATATATATATATATATATATATATATATATATATATATATATATATATATATATATATATATATATAATATCTCTTTGCCAAACATTTGTTGGTGAGAGTAATTGGCCACAGGTGCCTTCATGACTGACAGGATGAACATTTACTTTGAGAAGGTTTATGTGTTTAAATATCTTTGCATTTGTCGTCATTTGGCTTTAAGTCGGCTGTTTTAATTAATTTTTTTAATCAAAACAAATTACTTATTGATCTTATTGTCCTAATGATAAAGCCACCAAGGTGGCCATTGTCCCCCACCACGGCCATCCGTGTCTTCCGCCCATCCCCCACCACGGCCATCCGTGTTTTCCGGCCATCCGTGTCTTCTGCCTGGTTTTTTCCGCCTCCCCGCTGTGGAGGTGGAATTGCTGAGTTCTCATATTCTCACCCTTCCCTCTCCTTTTTAGTTCGCCTGTTCGAAGAACAGAGAGCTATAGCGATACCCCCGGCGTGAGCGTGAGCGTGAGCGTGAGCGTGAAAATGTTAAATTTTTTGTATTACAGAAAAACTCCTCGACGGATTTCGACGAAACTTGGTGGGGGGGTCGGGGGGGTTAGGTATGGTCCAAGGATCATGCCATGAGATTTTGGACTTGGTCCCCCCCCCCAAAAAAAATTGTTAGAGAATTTTTTTTTTTGCATTTCTACATGTTTTAAGTGATTTCTAACCCCCCCCCCCCCCGAAAAAAAAAGTTGTTAGAGAAAAAAAAATTTTCTTTGCATTTCTACATGTTTTGTTAGTCAGGGCGACGTTTTCCAACCCCCCAAAAAAAAGTTATAGAATTATAAAAAATATTAATTATTAGATTCGTCTTTTAAAAACGATAAATGTATAAACGGGCGAGCATTGGGTGGCTTTGACACCAACTCTGGTTATACCTCTGCTGACGAAATCGCCGGAGACATTTGGGTTATCTGTCTATGCTAATTTTCTCTACTTTTTTTTTTTTTTAATTTTTTTTTTTATTTTTATTTCTGCAACCCACTTATCTGATTGGCACAATTTTCACCGTCGGGGCAACTACTCACGTATAATGTTTTATTGATAATTATTACGCCATAGGTCATGTGCTCTGGCAGCCATGTTGGAAAAAAGGAAAAAAACTTTGGACCTCTGTACCTCTGAAACCGCTTCATGGAAAATTTTGAAACTTGGCACATGGCAAGTACTCCACATGGGAAACAAGTGGTAATTTATTTCTTTATTTATTTTTAATGTCATCGGTGGCTTCGTTATGATGTCATAACTGCATAGGTCAAACGCTTTATCCAATCAGTATGAAAAATTTTGAGGGTCATCTCGGGCTAAATTGTATGTGGGTGGGGGGGGAATTGATGATGTCATCGGTCATGTGGTTCGGCAGCCATATGTCTTTTTCAACATTCAAATCTTTAAAAGTCTTCTCGAAAACGACTGAACAAATCAAAGCGAAACCTTACAGGCATGATCGCCTATCCATGAGGAACAAAAAGTTCTCCACCTATGATGATGTTGGTCACCTGGTTTGGCTGCTTTGATTTTTGGAAGAATAAAACTTTTAAAACCTTTTTCCAGAACGGCTTGACAGATCGAGCGGAAACTCCGCCCACATATTGCTCAAGCCTTGGGGAAACCAAGACGTTCATGAATAATTAGGAGGTCACATGGTCTGGCAACCATATTGGATTGAACGAAAGTCTTTAAAAAATTCTCTCTCAAACCGCTTCATCATTTGACATGAAACTTCAGTTATGATCTCGTTTACTTAGGGAATATATTGTTGTGGGAATCCGCCACGTTCGGCGTGCGGACGACCGTTCTCGCCAAATCGCGGTCGCGTGCCCACCGAAGGCCGCAATCCAGTCGTGACTTTCCGGACCAACCCCGAAATCCAGTCACGGATGCCTTAATGCATCATAAACTAGCCAATTATTCTGTCCACGCGCTACAGGGTCGATCGCCGAATTATCGATGTACCTAATTATTCGCATGGACAGAAATACCAGGAGTTCATGCCTCAACGGGACCTGCACGAAAACGAGCCGCTTAAGCAGCTCGTTCCGTATGCGAATGCAGAGCGGTTTTAATTCGCCAAATCCCGTCGGACCAGATTTACTTTTAGCGGCTTTAAAAGTCAGTTAATATCCCGAGCGCACCATGGCAGTCAATACAGGAAGCGACGCAACGAGCAGATTGACATTCCAACAAGGGGTATTTATTTTTACATGTAAGCAGTCAATGAATGGGGATAGGGGACAAGACACGAGCAAAAGCCTACAGCCGATTGCTATTTCATTTACAGCACGCACTTAATAACAATTTTACTTAAAGACAAGGCGCCACAGACTTTCATACAAAAACCCAGGAAAGAAAAGACACAGGCTCGTAAGCCTTTAATATTCCTCAGAGCCGGGATGACCGCAGGGGCTCCGAGAGGCCAGGCCGGTTACCTTGCCACCCTGGTGGCGACTCGATGGGCTTTTGGTCAGTGACGCTTGGTATCTGTCTCTCTGGCTCGTTGTCAACGCGGCAGCGGTTGTAATGGCGGCTTGGTTGGTCCAAGGCCTAGCAGCACGCCCGACTTTCCACGGCCGTCTCCTCGACTTGGTTGGTCCGGGGCCTGGCAGCGCGCCCAACTTTCGATGGCCGTCTCCCCGACGACTCCAACGAACTGCCCTCCAACCGACTCAACTGCTCTCCAGCCGCCAACCGACTGCTCTCCAACGACCCAGCCCAACTGACTTCTCGGCATTCCAGCACGGCTTTTTATCGGTCCGGGGGCGCTAGTTCTTTCACCTCTCACCCGAGGCTCGGCCCCACCCCATTTTCACCTTCAACCCTTCACCCCCGGATGGCTCCGCCCCTTTCACTACTGATTGGACAGTTCCTTTCTCGGCAGAGGTCGTTCTGATCCATTTATGCAAATCAGCCGCGAAACGGCCGATTGCACACCGACGCTCCGATTGGCTGGCTTTTTCCAGGGCAAAGCACGTTCTGATCCATTTATGCAAATCAGCCGCTCCACGGCTGACTGCACACGGACGCTGGAATGTGGCTCTCCCTGTTGCGCCGTGAGTTCGTAACAACGGCATATTGGCGCTGTGTTGTGGAGATGACGTGGTTGTAGACTCTGTGGCGTTGTGGTGGGGATGGCGTGGTTGTGGAGATGATGTGGTTGTGGAGTTTGTTTAAAATAAAAGATAGCACAGAATAACGGCTAACTCAGAGATTCACAGCACGGCCCACAAACATTGTCCGTTATACATTGGTGGGGGAATCTAACCTGGAACACACACTTATCGAAATAACTGATCTTCGGGGAACCTGAATGGTGTTCTGTGAATTTCCACCACCATAACATGTTTTAAATTTCATCCCGATGGGACGCATGGTCTGGCAGCCAGTGTTATTTAAAGTTTTCAATTTGGGTTCAGGGATTTAAATCAAACTTGGTACAAGTATGTATAATGATATAATAATGTGGGGTGGAGGCTTATCTGTTGACTTCATGATGTTGAAGAGTGCCATTCTTGTTATACCTATTCTTTGTTTTGTTGTTCCTTCTTTCCCCACTTGTGTCTTTTATTTTTGCCTTCTTCAATACTCCTGTAGGATAGGAGGGGATTTGTAGCTGTTGTAGGTTTGTTTCTCCAATTAGTGTCCCCAATTTTTTAATGGAACCCCAGAGTTTCTTCGACCCCTCGGTGTCCTAACTTGCCATTTAGTTATTTATTTATTTATTATTTTTTCTTTCTGCACTCCCAATTTCTGATTCCGAGCTGCATCTCAGAGCCGGCTGGGACATTAGGAATGAAATTTTGCATCAATAATGAGACTCGAAATTATGTGGGGTTGACAGAATTGGTTTGACCTTGACCTATTTTTAAGCCATGACCTAATTATAGACATTTTTACATTTTTCACTATAACTCGACTAAGGTTGGTTTATCTGATTGGAATGGAATTGCCCTCTCTCGGCAGACGAAGCAAAGCGCATTTACACTAATTTACATCATACCCCTCTGAGTTAAAGGTCAAGGTCAAATAGCAGTCTTTAAAAAAAAAAAATTTTGTCATCGTTCAATTTTTCCAACGTGAACTCCTTGGCCTTCCAAAATGTTCTTGCATCATAATGTATCTGCATTGAAGTTGTGCACCTGATATTTAATTAGTGTCCTTGATCTCCTTTTTCAGATTGTGATCTAATTAAGAAAAACACCTTTTTGATCATAACTTGAATAATTTTCCTCTGATTTGCATGTTGAGTTTTATGGATAGATTGTAAATTGGGACAAATTTTCTTAATTTACACTCTATCTCTAAATGTTGAAGTTCAAGGTCACACGGTGGTCTGAAAAAAAAAACAAAAAAATGGCCATCATTGGATCGCAGCCAAGGGTAAATTGCAGGTGGTCACAGATACTGTATCTTGTCATTATTGAAATTGCTTGTTTGTGTCAGTTTCTGTCAGATCTCATTAATTTGTTTTTTCTTTGTTTTGTTTCTTCTTCAATGTTAAGTGTGGTCATCCCATTCCCCTTTGCTTACTCTCATTCTTCCCCTTGCCATTTTTTCTTCCAAGTGTCCCTCTGTTCTCCCTCCACTCTGGTGTTGGTGTGTTTCTCCACTTTTTGCTTTGTTCTTTTTGTTCTGTTTTCTCGCTCTTCCACGAGTCTTGACTTTGTATCCAAGAATTTGTACTTTTCCACCAAACTTTAAATTAGTTTAATAAAGTGTGGATAATTATTATGTAATACGCAGCAGAAAAATGCAGTTTTTGTTTTATTTTTGGAAACGAAAGATTCAATTTCACATTTTCATGAAAATAGTGGAATTTTGAACACTTTTGCTCTCCCACCACACCACTCCTCCCCCTCCCTTTTTTTCTTCCTCTCTCCTTCCATCTTCTGTCCTTTTTTTTTTCACCTCTCCTCTGAAATATATATATATATATATATATATATATATATATATATATATATATATATATATATATATATAACATTTGTAAATGGCCTATAATTTTGTCTTGTTTTTGGAATTTATATATTTGTCACTCATGTTTCTGTAAGGATTGAGGTTTACCACAGGTATAATATATCCATGTGTTTAAGCAGTAAAGGAACGTCGCCCTGACTATTGAAGCCGCACCAAGCTTGGAAATTAAGATGATTGTGAAACCAAGAAATTGGTATGGTGTTAACACTCCAATATGTGCATTGCTCTGCTGTCAAACCTTTGTTCGTACTCCTTTAACCAAAAATATTTACCATTGTCTATGCCATCCAAAGTTAAATCCAGCGCTTGTCTCGTTGTCTCTTGCTTCATGTGGCCTCGTGACAGCTTAGCCTCATGATGCTGGCACACCAGGTATAAATTCCAGTTTGCTGCTCCCACTCCTGCCTCGTTTGCCATTTCATCCTGTAGCCAAGCCAATACATTATGTAGCTTCTGACAAGATATAATTATGAAATAATTGGAAGCATTTTATTTGAAAATTTTCCTTCTCAACGAGTTTTCATGCCTGCTGTCATTTATCATAACCATTGAGCTCGGCTGCTGTCCAACATGAGGTGAAAATGGACTTGCAGAAGAGCTCCAAACGTGATAGAGCACAATACTCTGATCCAGGGAATGATAGCTGGTATTTGGGATGGCTTGAAAGCACGGTCTGGTCGACAGGCTGGATTATCTGAGGCCCAGAGGGCTTTTTTTTGGTTACCAACAAGCGGCTCAGACTTTGGTTTTGCATTCCGAGGTGCCTATCAGCAGGAGCCAGTTTTAAACCTGTAAGTGTACAGTAGGGGATTGTCCTGTCATTGGTTAATGCATTTCTCATCTTGTGGCTTTTTCTTTGGCAGAAAGATTCAAAATGTCATTGTTCCTAAATGTGCTGGGAGAGTGCTTGGGAAAGCAAATAAACTACCCCTTCTCTTCCCACCCCCCCCCCCCCCAGTTATAGTTAATCGGGCTTGTGCATATATATTGCATTATGACACTTAGGATATAGATTTTAACCTTTAGCCTCATAATCGTCACAGTAAGCATAGTAAGGGTAGGGTGGGAATAGGAGGAGGAGGCAGAGGAGGTGTTAAGTGGTGCTTTCAACCCATACACAACTTGGATGGGGGAGGTTGGTCATTAAAATTAGGACTAGCCTCAAAGAATCTATAATACTAAAATGATTGACAGTTCCTGGGCTGCAACTTCTTTCTGGAGAGTTTAGACTTACCATGCTCATTTGCCCAAAATTAACCGCAAACTTATTTTCACACGAGGAAGATCATTGCCAAAATTTAAAAAAATTGCGATCCTTAAACAAATTGATAGAAAAAGTTTACCGTAAATACACCACTTTCAGTGATCTGAGCAAGTACTCTGACGTTAATTTATCACGTAAATGCTGCACAGCTCTTCATCCTTGTACATGTATTGATGACTTTGCTTATTTCTGATTGGGTACCCAACTTTTTATCAACTTCTTAAAATAATATAAATAAAACGAGTTCTCGTGCTTCATGTCATCTTGCTACATTAGCCCCTGTTTTACGCCAAACAAATTATTTACTATAAGTAATAGGTGTCCACAACCATGCTTGACCATGTTGTGGAACGTCGACCAAGGCCGTCCCAATTTGAAGAAATCAAACTTTGTGTTTTATGCCTCCACTGATGAAGTCGGCAGAGGTATTATGTTTTCGGGTTGTCTGTACGTCCGTCCGTGCATCCCTCCGTGATGTTTGTCTAACCCTAACTTCTCTTTTTTTTTTTCTCTGCAACCACTTATCCGATTGACAAATTTTCACCATAGGTGCAACTATTCATGTATAATATGTAATGATTATGACACCATAGGTCATGTGTTGTGATAGCCATGTTGGAACAAAGGAAAAACTTTGGACCTCTATATTTCCAAAACTGCTCCATGGAAAAAATTGAAACTTAACACATGTGAAGTACTCCCCATGGGAAACGAGTGCGTTTTATATTTTTGTTTTTTTATGTCATAGGTGGCTTTGTTATGAGGTCATTGCATGTATCAAACACTTTATCCGATCAGCATGAAAATTTCTGAGGGTCATCTCGAGCTAAATTGTATGTGGGAAAATTAATGTCATCAGTCATGTGGTTCGGCAGCTGTATTTTTTTTTTTTTTGTAAACATAAAAGCCGTCAGCAATAATGTAGGCGTATCTGTCGATGTTTTGACGTCAAAGTGCCGTTGGAGTTTGTTTTCTATTTTCTTCTGCCCTCACCTTTTCTCCTTTATTAGGGCATCACTACCGAGATGACCGAATAAAGCCAGACCAAATGTCCGTCCG
>NC_140970.1:22445377-22457877 GCF_056783735.1 Eptatretus burgeri
ACCTTCTCCATATATTCAAAAGTGCATTTCCTCTTCTCATTGAAAGTTCCTGATTTTTTTTTTTTTGATTTTTTTTTTTAATGTATTCAACAACTATCTGTTGATGGAAGACGTGCGTGCCAGAGTTTTACCTGTTAACACTCCTAAACTGCTGGACGAAACAAGTTGAAATTTTGTGTTTGTACTCTGGATGCACATAGAAACGTCCGACACTACTAATTTGGGATCACAACCTCCAACTTAAAGTGCCCCCTCCCCTTTTTGCTTCCGTTGGGAGTGGATGTTTCTCGTTAACCTTCGAGGCTGAAGGTGTATCAGGCTGGACCCTGAACCCTAAAATTGCTTTGATTCCTCTTCATGAACATTTGGGTTAAAGGTTAAGATGGTTTGTTGGTTGATCATGCCAAGGAGCATGGATCTTTGTGCAGTAATTGGTAGTTCTGTATATCAATGGAAATGGTCGGCATACGCTGGCTAAATCGTCAAGGTGTGACTGCGTGGTTGACACTTTCAATTTTCAGGTGGTTATGATTTAAATCGGCGTACGGCAGGTTTTTAACAGGCTGCGCCACGAGTTCGTCGGCGATACGTGCAGCGCGCTATGCCTAAGTTAAACTATCGTTGGGCATAGGTTGTGAACGCCGACAACAGGCTAAGCATTCGTTGGTATAAGTTATCTATAAGACAACGAAACGTTCTGTGCCCGATACTAATATGTTATGCATACGACCAACACGTTGTGAATACGACCAAAACTTTTTTAAAAACATCAAAATTTCAGCGTACGCCAACGTTTTACATACATTTTTATACATTGCCATTGCTGGCGAAATCGTCAAGGTGTGACAGCGCCTTAAGAATAATTATACGTTCGCTTCTTGGCTTTGCCTATTCCATATTAAAGATATCTCCTGCATCATCAAAAAATAATTTTTAATCGTGATTTATGTTATTTGATCGCTGATCCCGAATCCAGGCCGAAGTAACCGGAAATTGCATATACAGTTGTGAACAAGTTCTAGGTAAAGTCAGAAGCGAATGTAAGAATTCTATGTTCGCTTGTAGTATTTATTTTTTTTAGATGAGATCCTGTTCTCGGCGGTGTAGTTGTTGTTGTGAAGGTAATGTTGAGGTGATATTTATTTTTTTTGATGAGATCCTGTTCGAGGCGGTGTAGTTGTCGTTATGAAGGTAATGTTGAGGGAATTATTTTTTTCAGATGAGATCCTGTTCTAGGCGGTGTAGTTGTTGTTGTGAAGGTAATCTTGAGGTGATATTTATTTTTTTAGATGAGATCCTGTTCTAGGCCGTGTCGTTGTCGTTGTGAAGGTAATGTTGAGGTAATATTAATTTTTTTTAGATGAGATCCTGTTCTAGGCGGTGTAGTTGTTGTTGTGAAGGTAATGTCGAGGTAATATTTATTTTTTTAGATGAGATCCTGTTCGAGGCAGTGTAGTTGTTGTTGTGAAGGTAATGTTGAGGTAATATTTATTTTTTTAGATGAGATCCTGTTCGAGGCGGTGTAGTTGTCGTTGTGAAGGTAATGTTGAGGTAATATTATTTTTTTTAGATGAGATCCTGTTCTAGGCGGTGTAGTTGTTGTTGTGAAGGTAATGTTGAGGTGATATTTATTTTTTTAGATGAGATCCTGTTCTAGGCGGTGTAGTTGTTGTTGTGAAGGTAATGTTGAGGTAATATTAATTTTTTTAGATGAGATCCTGTTCGAGGCGGTGTAGTTGTCGCTGTGAAGGTAATGTTGAGGGAATTTTTTTTTTCAGATGAAATCCTGTTCTAGGCGGTGTAGTTGTCGTTGTGAAGGTAATGTTGAGGTAATATTAATTTTTTTTCGATGAGATCCTGTTCTAGGCCGTGTCGTTGTTGTGAAGGTAATCTTGAGGTGATATTTATTTTTTTAGATGAGATCCTGTTCTAGGCCATGTCGTTGTCGTTGTGAAGGTAATGTTGAGGTAATATTAATTTTTTTAGAGGAGATCCTGTTCTAGGCGGTGTAGTTGTTGTTGTGAAGGTAATGTCGAGGTAATATTTATTTTTTTAGATGAGATCCTGTTCGAGGCAGTGTAGTTGTTGTTGTGAAGGTAATGTTGAGGTAATATTTATTTTTTTAGATAAGATCCTGTTCGAGGCGGTGTAGTTGTCGCTGTGAAGGTAATGTTGAGGGAATTTTTTTTTTCAGATGAGGTCCTGTTCCAGGCGGTGTCGTTGTCGTTGTGAAGGTAATGTTGAGGAATTTTTTTTTCAGATGAGATCCTGTTCTAGGCGGTGTAGTTGTTGTTGTTGTGAAGGTAATGTTGAGGTAATATTTATTTTTTTCGATGAGATCCTGTTCGAGGCGGTGTAGTTGTCGTTGTGAAGGTAATGTTGAGGTATAATGTTGAGGTGATATGAATTTTTTTAGATGAGATCCTGTTCTCGGCGGTGTAGTTGTTGTTGTGAAGGTAATGTTGAGGTAATATTTATTTTTTTAGATGAGATCTTGTTCTCGGTGGTGTAGTTGTTGTTGTGAAGGAAATGTTGAGGTAAATTTATTTTTTTAGATGAGATCCTGTTCGAGGCGGTGTAGTTGTCGTTGTGAAGGTAATGTTGAGGATTTTTTTTTTTCAGATGAGATCCTGTTCTTGGCGGTGCAGTTGTTGATGTGAAGGTAATGTTGAGGTAATATTTATTTTTTCATAGCAAAAAGACTTTAATTTGATATATTTAAGAAGCGAATGTAAGAAGAATTCTACGTTCGCTTCTAGGCTTTGCCTATTCCATATTAGTTCACTGTATGACCACCTGTTGGTCAGAAATGCACTCAAAATAACCCCCTTCAACCTCCTTCTGGTAAAACTACCAAAATCACGAATCACTGCTCACCTTCACTCTTTCATTCCTCTTTTTTTCCTGCCTTTGGAATATACTCCCTCACTCTATTCATTCCCATTCTTCCCCCCAGGCCTTCAAAACACATGTTCACCACCACCTCTTATCATCCCCCATCCTCGATCTTTTCTACCCCCGATAATCCACCCAAGCCCACCTCCTTCAAATACCCTGCTTTCCTTCCTGAAAGTCCCTGTAATGTCCATTTTCTATTCCCCATGTTCCCCGTCCCATCCCTCTCCCTTCCACAGATCTCCAAATGTCTCTGTTCCCCACTGTTTTGTCCTTCCCACTCCCTCCCCTCCTGTCTCATGCCCCCTTGATGTGTGTTGTGTGTTCGCTCTCATACGAGCCTCAACAAGGTATACAAAAAAAAGTAAAAAGAATGGTTTTTTTAACATCTTTTGCATCATTGATGGAATTGAATGGTGTTGACAATAATATTTTTTGCATCATTGCCATGGAAATGTCGATGAAGCTTTGGAAAATGACAAAAGTGTATTCATAGAAGTTTGGTAGATTTGCAATGTATTAGGCACAGTGTCCAATTGGCATGGCAGGGTCAACCTGTGACATCTGGGGGACAGGGTGCAGTTCAGCGTTGTGGAATTTATTTTCTGCCCCACCGTCTCCTTGAATAGTGAGTTCGCTGGGGGTTACATGATTGATCCTTCAATGAAAATACTTTTTGTAAATCAATTTGGATGATTAGCAAAATTGCTCTGTCAATGAATGGATATTGAACTTGATTCAATAAAACTAACCTTTTACCCTTATTTCTGGGAAGGAGGGTATAGTCTAAAGGACCAGCGATGTAATCTATGTACGAGGATAGCTTGTTCAGCAAGGGACGTGGGTGGAAGCCACATTGTTAGTTAACCAAGCCACATCTATTGTCTGTACACGTATCCTCCATATCGAAGCTATGCCTGATGTTAGGGTGGTGGGCTTGGGATCCAAGGATCCTGAGTTCAAATCCCACTCGGCTGTTGAATTAATATCAGGTGGGGTTGACTCTGACTGTCATCCTTCCAAGGTCGGCAAAATGAGTGCCAGCAGCTGGTATCCTGTGTCGGAGTGGCAAACTGTCCAGGATTGTGCCCAATAGCAAAGGAGACTGCTTAAGCAGCACCAACGCTCTGAACAGAGTATGGTCCCAATGGATGGATGGAATATCGAAGCTTTACTAAACACAAGATGGGAAGGAAACAAGATAGAAGATGCATCATTGTGTTGCTGCATTGTGCCGAGCTCACCACTACCTACTCCCACCACCTCCCCAACACATCAGCCTCCATTGTGCACACACCAATCAAAACTCTGCTTGATACATCGTTGATCTGCTGAAATCATTTGAATACACTTTTGTTACAATTTCAATGAAAGCTCAATCATGCAAAAAATATATATATTTTTTTTTTTACTTTTTTTTTTTTTAGCTGTCTGAATTTCTTGCCAACAGCAGGTCTTACATTATATTTTACATTATATTTGCGTCGACTGGCTAGACATCCATGTCGCCTGCAAAACAAAGCCATAGCTCCAAGCATTTGTCAATGCTCTTCATCATCCATCACAGCACAAAGCTCCCTGTCCTTGGTACGCCTTGATACCCGATCTTGGTCTCTATTACCAAGTTTTTATTTTTTGTTCCTTCAAGATAAAAATACGATCTTTCTCATCACCAGGAGATGATCCGAAGTTTCATCGTGAGTTACTTCTGTCAAAGCAATGGTTGTCATTTGTGCTTTGTGCTTATTTTGTAAACTACATGGTTTATCTTTACCTTGTGATGAAATCCTGTTTCGTGATGTGCATTTGATTTTATTCCTTTATTTTGCTCAAATAAAAATGTCAGCAAGGGCTCTATTCACGTCTGCCGCACAAGCTCCTCTGCAATGGCACTCACCAGCAGGAGGGGATTAAACTTGAAGCAACAAAGCACCTGTAGTCTTTGCAGAACAAGCTCGGATCCAGAGGAATGTATGCGCTCGAGTTCGGAGAAATTCTCCCTCCTGAAGAGGATCGCTTTCTGTGAATTATTTTCACCACTCGAGTCACAGGAATGAGTAGAATTCCTCTCGAGAGTGCAAGTCTTCCAAGACTTTAAAGCCATAATGCAGCAATTCGCCTTGCTCACGCGAGTGGGAATGAGACTCAAAACTAAGGAAGTTGAGGTGACCAACCATCCATATCGAAGAAGCTTTGGCTATGAAGCCTTAACCTCAATGGCTATGAACAAGTGAAGCGGCTTCTCGGTTCGATGGGCATACTGACACGTTCTCAACATCAGTATAACTAGCAGATACCCATCTACGACGGGCATGGGGGACAGGATGGATCACAATACTCGGTTACGGTAGTTTCTTTGGATATTTTGCGCTGCATTCAACAGCTCAGTTCATATTGGTGGCGTGTCTGGGTGCCCATGGTAGCGTTTGAGACTGGTCGCTTTAGATTGTTGGCCTTGACACATAGTGCCAGATGAGTAACACGAACGATTTGACATATTCATCGTTTCCATATTACTTCCATCAATAGATTAACTACATGGCAGGATAAAAGTCGTAAATGCTGAGTTGAACAAACGTCCTGAACTCATGGACTTGGTTAAGCACGTCGTCTGGGACCTGGCCATCGGCTTGGCGCCGAACGCTGCTGATTGTGACGTCATCGATTCCCTCTGTAAATTCTATCTATATTCGATTTTTTGAATCTGCTATCACCTGCGTAAATGCATGGAACACGTAATGTGAAGATTTCGGAAATATGAACAGAATATGTGGGGAGAAAAATGTGTTATAAGTTCCAGGCTTACGCCCATTGTATTATGATGATGTCTTTTTTCCACCTCCTGTGTGTATACAAAGTTAGTTACGGTTCATGGTGACCTGTGTTGCAAACTTGATTGTACATTTCACTTTGACCGGTAATTGTTTCTTTGCATTTACGATGCAGCGTTTTCCCTGTTCCACCGGACTCGGTAATGCCACTTTCAACTCACCAAGTCCGGAGGAATATATACGAATTTAAATAAGTTTTTGCAGTTGTCCTTGTAGTTGAGTGTCCATCTGCTTGGTAGTGAATGTACATTGACCGAGTTGTGCTGTTGACTTGACTCCATTATGCTCAAGTTATCGAGCAGTGGGCTGTGCTAGCCATCCACAACCTGACTGAGCACAATCTCGAGAACCAAGCGGTCTTGGCCGCGATGAAGAGGCAAGGCTTTGCTCCAGGGGTGGACGCTCTACGGGGCTTGGGTGTCGAGGTGGAGGAACGAGAAGACCAACTCTACTTCAAAACCATGAAAAAAGCCCCATCGACATGAATGGGTATGACTAATACATGGCACGTGCTCAGGATTTTTCAATTTTTCACCTTTCCTGCAATTCCATACTGTCATCTGTTGATGTTTGTCAATGTCGAGATTAGCAGAATCTTATCGTCACCTCCTCCCCATCCCCTCAATGCTCCATTTGTTCCTCCATCTCTCTCACTCCTATTTCTTCCCAAATTTTTTTGCCTTCCCTCCCCGCTTTTCCCACACTTCACTACCATTCTCTTCCTTTTGTCAAATTGCAAAACTTATCGCCCCTTTCCCTCCTTCCCCTCCCCCACCCCCAATGCATATGGAATACATATCTTACCTGTAAATTGATGGATTAGCAGAATGTCAGGCTTATCATTCAATGTTTCAAACTATTTTCTTTTGAGTACTTAAAATTATCTTATTTATTTGAGCTCCACTTTCTTTCAACATATAAATGCAATGACTCTTTCTTGTAAGACATGTATATATGTATATATATATATATATATATATATATATATATATATATATATATATATATATATATATATATATATTCTTCTTTTTCATCTTTAACTTTCATTTGTTGATGTTGATGAAGAATCAAAGCTGTTGAGTTGATTCATGCTGCGGACAGAATTTTGTTGGTATCTGAACATGAGTACAGACTTTTGTCACAAGTGTCTGTTCCTTTTGGCGGGAACTGGCCGGCTTGCCCAGCACAGTGGGAAAGGGTGCCCAGGGCCGGTAACTCGCCCTTTGAGCTGTGAATTAATGCAAATTCTGTGCGGGCATCAGCGAACAAGGCCTCGGCCTTGACACCACCGGTAACCGGTCTCGGCCTGCCTATGTGGGAGTTTTGGGAACATCGTTTCCCACCTCCATGTGTGAAGGGAGTACAGGGCTAACTCTCGGCCTCCTCTTTCTTGCTCTCACGCCCATCCCCAGGCGCTTGCCATTCAGAACCCCCATTTCATTATACACGAGCACAGGAATGAGCACTGTTCGCTGTGGTAATGAGAATGCATTTTAATGACATTTGGTTGACAAGTGTTTTGTTTTTGAGATAATGCATTATGACCTTGGGTTGTTTTGTTGCTAAGGGTCTGTGCTTTAACCTGGCAACTTACCATGTTTGGAGCCCTTGCTGGTTTCAAGTAATAAACTTGACTTCTTTCTTTTTTTTTTCTGAATTCATTCCCATAACTTATATCGGTTTTTGCTGCACCATTAACCTATTAGAATAATGACATTAATAACCTTTGACTCGTGAAATGCTGCTGTGAATATAATTTGTTGAATAATGACTATGTATATGCATATTGGGATATATGCACACAGGAATGGACAACATATCACAGAGTTGGATTTGTTGGTAGCGAGGAAGCAATGGTTGTGGAGGATCAAGGACTGTAAGGCAGTGGTGGGAGAGCATGTGACCACCCAGCACAAGCGCGTGGTGTTTGTTGTACACATCCAGAAAAGGAGGGAAGTTAAGAGCTGGGGTCAGAAGATTATAAGTGGGGGAATTGTCTGGACAACATTGTCGTAGAGTACAAGGAGAACATGAGGGCGAAGTATGAGGAGCTTAGTGAAGAATCTGAATGTTTGGAGGGGGGTTTGGAAGAAGTACAGAGGAATTTTGGGGAATTGCAGAAGTTTTGTGTGGAAGGACATCGGGAAAGGGTGCATCGTCTTAGAATATACACCATGTATGGTGGAAGGAGTAAATAGCAAAGGTAGTTGATGAAAAGGAGGCTTGGAAGAGGATAGAGAGGATCAAGGACAGAGGGAGACAACCGTACTCAGGGTTGCTGCATCTGCATGGGCAAAATAAGACTGCTGCAAGGAGAGTGGTGGATAAGGGGAGGAATGATATGGAAGTGCTGGTGTACCACAAGTTGGAAGAGGTTAGAGGATGGTTGGAAGAAGATGATCTATAAATTGGTTCATGACAGGGATGAGGGTAGTGAGTACATGAAAGGGGAAGGGGAGAGTGGGGTGTGTGTGTGTGTGTGTGTGTGTGTGTGTGTGTGTGTGTGTGTGTGTGTGTGTGTGTGTGTGTGTGTGTGTGTGTGTGTGTGTGTGTGTGTGTGTGTGACACAGAGTGAATTTAAGGTATGGGAAAGTTATTTCATGGAGCTGCTGAACCAGGGAGGAAGAAACAGCAAGCCGGAGCTTCCGAGAAATGTAGAGCAGAAAGTGGAATTGGTGGATACGGGCAGCATAAAAGAGGATGAAGAAGGGAAGTGCCAGGCATGGACAGGAATGCTAATTGCAGCGAGAGAAGTCCGAGTCGGTTGGATGAAGAGGCTGTTGAATGTATGTATGAATGAGAAAGGGTTAGATTCCCAGAGGATTGGAGGACGGATAATTGTGCCGATATGGAAGAGGAAGGGTAATGTTCAAGATCTGGGAAAGTACAGAGGCATTCTGCTGGTCCTGGAGAAGATTCTGGATGGTAGAATAAAGAAGAGTGTGGTGAGGGAGATTGGTGAAGAACAATGGGGGTGAAGGATAGAGTGATCATGCTGAGACAGCATGTGGGGAAGAGGTTGGAGGTGCAAGGTAAAATAGCATTGAAATTTGTGGATTTGGTGAAGGCTGATGACACTCCTGGGAGAATTGATGATAGTGACACTGGGATGGATTGAAGTGGTGGAAACAGAAGTTAGTTTGGTGCAAAAGATATGCAAGGGAACAAAGGGAAGAGTTTTGGTTGTTCCGAGAATGTCAGAGGAGTTCAGTGTGAATATCAGGTTGAGGCAAGGAAGCTCTCACAGCCCACTCATGTTGTGATGGAGCTGGTAAGCAGGAGCGTAACAATGAAAGGTATTCTGGGGAGGATGTTTTATGTGGATGATCTGGCTGTTGTGGCAGAGAGCAAGCAAAAGATGCAGGAGGTACTGGGTGGAGAGGAAGGAGGCATTTGGGAAGCATGGACTAAACATTAGTATGGAGGTGATGCGAGTCGGGCAGCAGAGAACTAGAATGGCACTCGGTGGAGTGCATATCTCTGCGAGACTGAACAGTTTACAATTTGTAGCCCATTTATAGGCCGAATCTGCTTCTTGCCTTTACCAAAATCTAATCGGCTTGTTGTCACCTACCCAACTCATCCACTTCGTTTTGTCACAACCCATCCACAAGGTTTTTCAATATAATGATATATATCTTTTTGGCCCTGTCTCTCAATTGTGAACAATCACTTTTAAATTCTAGGATCTAGATCTTCACCAAAATCTAATCTATTGGTCCCTGTGAAACACCCAACTTTTCCACCAAGTTTTGTCCAAATCTATCTTTAACTTTTTGAGATATCTTGCTCACAGACAAACGGGTGAATGAATACATAACCTCCTTCCACCTTTGGTGGTGTGGGCAAAGCATATCTATTGACACATTCCTGTCAAATTCTACTTTATCGTTGGAATGGAATTTGCAATCCAGCTGAGTAATGAAGAATGACAAACTTAATGAAATGTGGAATATGTGTACATACCTAAATCGTAGAGCATGCACAAGCTTGTTTAACTTGAATTGCATAGCCTGCATTAACACATTACTTGTAACATGTTTGCATCACCCCCCCCCCTTCAGTCACACACACACACACACACACACACACAAACCCACACACACACACACACACACACACACACACACACACACACACACACACACACACACACACACACACACACACACACACACACACACACACACACACACACACACGCGCACGCGCACACACGTGATGCCGTTAGCAACACAAGGAAGTCACTGGATGCTGTCTCCATGTTGTCATGAAGAAGCTGACACTCGAATATTTGTACACGCCAGGGATGCAACGACGGATGGCAGCAAGTCCATTATCATTAAAGCTAATGACACTGACGTACTAGTCATAGCAATATCTGTACTGCCATCCTTACAGGAACTAGGTCTTGAGAACATGTGGATTGCCTTTGGCCAAGGAGCCAAGGCAAGATGGATTCCAGTCCATGAGGTAGTTTCTGCAATAGGGCCTGAGAAAGCGAGAGGGATCCCATACTTCCTTGCGTTCACTGGATGTGACGTCGTGTCTGCCTTCCACGGTAAAGGGAAGAAAACTGCATGGCAGACTTGGAACGTCTTTGATGATGTTTCTGAAACATTCACCAATCTTAGCCAGCATCCTACATTGATTTGTGATCTTGACTTTTTTTGAAGTTTTTTTTTTATTTTTATTTTTTTCAAATTTTTCAAAATTTGGATTTTCAAATGGCCAATCAGGCAGATTGATTAGAATCCCCTGGAGAACAATTGTGCCAAATTTGATGCTTGTATCATCATTTGCACGATTCCTCTCAAAAATTGCTGTTATCTGCCCCACGATGAAGCCAAGCAGACTTTTAAATTTCCTTCTGTTGCGTGGTCGATGTATCAAAGCCGAAAGCAGTTCTGAATACATGACTGTAGTACACACACAGTGAGGTCTGTGTAGTCTGGCATGATGAAGATGGTATGAATGTTTTCTACATGTGTATTTTACAAAATATTTATCTGCTGTTTAAAGTGTATATCTATGATTTCTTTTAAGTTGCAGATTCCATTGAAAAATGCATAAGGGAAGAGCTGCCTAAATCCTGCGGCAAATGGGGCAGGAGTAATGGAGCCGTGGAAATTCCACGAAATGTAGAATGTGACTTCAGGACCTCAACTCTTCCCCACCCCCCCCCTTCTTCTATCCTCTTTCCTGCCTCCCCCCCAACTCTCCCTTTCTCTTTCCCCTTGTCCACCTCTTTCTCCCCTCCTTCCCCTTTCTCTCCCCCTGCACCCCCACTCTCCTCTCCCCTTTCAACACCCTCACTCTGTACCCCCACCCCCCTCCTCACTGTCCCTCACCTGGTGTTGGCTTTATGGTTAAGGTGGCTGGCTTAGGATCTCAGGGTCTTGAGTTTGAGCCCCTGTCGTGCCGTTGAAATGACACCAGTTGTGATGAGTCAGCCTGTCATCCTGAGGTTGGCAAAATGAGTACCAGCTTACTGGTAACGGGTACTGTATCAGAAACACATCCGCGCTTCCAAAAAATGATTCAACCAGCAGCCACAGGCTGGATACAAAACAACAACTCCCCCCCCCCCCTCCAATCCTTCTCACACTGTTCCCCTCTCCCCCCCTCACTCTATTCTCCTCTTCCCCCTCACTCTATTCCCCTCTCACCCCCCTCCTCACTCTATTCCCCTCTCCCCCTCCTCACTTGATTCCCCTCTCTCCCCCTCTTCACTCTCTTCCCCTCTCTCCCCCCTCCTCACTCTATTACCCCCTGCTCACTCTATTCCCCTCTCCCCCTCCTCACTCTATTCCCCTCTCCCCCTCCTCACTCTATTCCCCTCTCCCCCTCCTCACTCTAGTCTCCTCTCTCCCCCCTCCTCACTCTATTCCCCTCTCTCCCCCTCCTCACGCTATTCCCCTCTCTCCCCCTCCTCACTCTATTCCCCTCTCTCCTCCCTCCTCACTCTATTCCCCTCTCTCCCCCCTCCTCACTCTATTCCCCTCTCTCCCCCCTCCTCACTCTATTCCCTCTCTCCCCCTCCTCACTCTATTCTCCTCTTTCCCCCTCCTCACTCTATTCCCCTCTCTCCCCCTCCTCACTCTATCCCCTCTCCCCCCTCCTCACTCTATTCCCCTCTCCCCCTCCTCACTCTATTCCCCTCTCCCCCTCCTCACTCTATTCCCCTCTCCCCCCTCCTCACTCTATTCCCTCTCCCCCTCCTCACTCTATTCCCCTCTCCCCCCTCCTCACTCTATTCCCTCTCCCCCCTCCTCACTCTATTCCCCTCTCCCCCCTCCTCACTCTATTCCCCTCTCCCCCCTCCTCACTCTATTCCCTTCTCCCCCCTTCCTCACTCTATTCCCCTCTCCCCCTCACTCTATTCCCCTCTCCCCCTCCTCACTATTCCCCTCTCCATCCCCTCACTCTATCCCCCATTCCGCCCCTCCTCTCTCTGTTCCCCCTCTCTCTCTCCTTCCCCCCAATCTCTCTCCCCCCAATCTCTCTCCTCCCACCCCCCAATCTCTCTCCTCCCACCCCCCCTCCAATCTCTCCCCCCCATCTCTCTCTCTCTCCCTCCTCTCTCTCCCCTCTCTGCATCGTGCCTAACTAGAAATGGCTTAAAATATGTTTTTACCTTTTAAAACATCAATAGTCGTACAATTTTCTTCCTGTTTCTGTTTTTTGCAACCGAGTGTTAAACCATCTCAGCCATTATGAAAAATGAAATTGGTTTTCAAATTCGAGTTGATATAAAGCTGTAAGTGTCAT
>NC_140970.1:22467166-22484666 GCF_056783735.1 Eptatretus burgeri
GGTATGTGTTGTCGGCGCCGTCTGTGGAGTAGAATTGTATAAGTGTTGCCGTGTGCTCGGTAGTCGGTATTAGCTCTGCACTGTGTTTTCACTTTTATGTTTGCTTTTTGTGTAAATGGAATTGTGTTTTCTTTTTTTTTGTGTGCATTTGGTGGAATTGTATTTGTGTGCTTTCCGTTCGTCGCGAATAAATGTGCTTTATTGTTGAACTGTTCTCCCGCTTCGCTTCGTCTTTTCCTCCATTGAATCCCCATCTTGCTTCACGTAAAGGGTTGGTAGTGGGCTGAATACGCCCGATAATTAATCGAACCGTCGAGGTCGACGATAACACCGCTCGGTTATTCTGATAGTACGGAACGGGTCGCTTAAGTGGCCCGTGTCCGAAGTCGACCTGCGGCGAGGTGCGATCGCCCGGTCTACCCTCCGCGTGGGTACTTAGGTAGTTCGAATTTGGCGAGCAACCCTATCCCACGCGGGGGCTGATTGGCTCGATCGCGGTGAGACCGAAAGGTCCACCCGTGACTGGTTCCCGGCGTTAGTCCGAGAGGGTCACGACTGGATTGTCCGTCCGGTGGGCGACGTGCCGCGATTCGAGTTACGTGGCCGTCCGCACGCCGGCGGGCGCGAAGACCGCAACACTGGTGTCAGGAGTGGGATACAAATTCATCGCCCTCCTCGCGGCACTGGTATCGGAGAGCAGGAAAACAGGCTCTCCTGTCTCCAATTAAATTTACGGGAATCGGTCCAGGGGTGAGAGAAGCGACCCCCGATTCCCTCCAAATTACGAGCGAGCGAAATTAACCCTTCACGAGAAGCAAGATGGCGTCTCAAGGCGAGCGGGAGCCGGGGGTATTAGAAATGTATATGTGTAATAATGTAGAGTCCATGGTCCAGGATGGAATCCCCGAGCAGGAAATGTTGATTGTGCAGGAACACGGACTCGCCCAACTGAACCCAGAACCTGAAATGGGTGCGGCAGCGGCCGCGGTGTATGACACCCCCCCCCCTCTCCACCAAGACCCTTCTCCAACCCTTGCCGAAACGGCTCAGCTGAGTGCATCCAACATGGCCCAGCTATGCGCCATGCTGGCGGCAATGAACGAAAAGATGAATGCGAAAATGATCGAAAAGATGGATGCGAATACACAACAAATGAACAAAAAGATGGATACAAATACAAATGAAATGAACAAGCAAATGAATGAAGTGAAAACGACGATGGATGCGAATACACAGCAAATAAACGGAATGGAAGCAAACATGAAAGAAGAAATGAAAAAGCTGCGGGGTGAGACGCAGAACATGGGCCGAAGCCTGCAGGCGGGCATGAAGGCCGTGACCAGGGAGATAAAAATGGCGACTCCACGTGTGGGAGCAAACGAGCTGGGTGGGGTGCAACGGCTGACAGGCCCGCGGTGGAGGCGGGTGAAAAAATAATTCGTGGAACGTGTTGGGCGAGGGTCGTGACGATGACCGAAAGGGAAAAATTAAATGGGGAGACCAAAACGTGTGAGACGAGACACGAGGCGACGACAACAGAAATAATAGTTGAGACAAGGGAGGTAAAGGGTGAAGAGGTGATTGAGTTGGCAGAGACACGGGAGATGGGAACGATAGAGGGAAGACTACACGATGAAGACGGGGTAAGTGACGCGCACGCACACACGGAGGTAGTGGAGGATAATGGGGGTGAGCTCGCGGAGCGTGTAGGGACCCGGTGCGAGCAGCGGGATGGCCTCCTCCAGGAACGAGGGGAGGGAGTATGCCCCCTTGAGGTGAGTCCCGACCAGGTGAGTTCGGTCGTGTTTTGCGAGGTTGAGGGGACGGGTGCTGTGGACAGGTGCACGGAGAGCTTGGGGGGTGTAGAGGCCCCGGAGACCCTTGTGGGGACACGAATCCCCAGTGTGGTTGTCCCTGTGTGTGTGGTGCAAGGTGTGAGTGCGTCCCTGTGTGTGGAAGCGACCCCGTGTGTGAGTGGTGTGGTGGCGATGGTGCCGGAGTACGTGCTTCCCAGCACGCCGTGTGTGGATGAGGCACCGTGTGTGGAAGAGGCCGTGTGTGTGAGTGAAACGGCCAGTGTGGATGAGGCACCGCGGGTGAGTGTCCCCGCGTGTGTGAGTGAGGCACGGAGTGCGAGTGAGGCACCGCGGGTGAGTGCCCCCACACGCGTGAGTGAACGGCCGTGTGCAAAGTCGCTGTGTGCAAGGGAGACCGTGTGTGTGAGAGAGCGGTATGTGAGGGAGATGTCGGTTGGCATGCGGGAGCACGCAGCCGCGTCTCCCGGTGTGAATGTGATGGTGTGGACTGTGTGCGTCGTAACACGCAGGTGTGCGTGGGTCGAATGGAGACGGAGACGGCGACAGAGGAGAGAAAGCCGAGTAGCGGCTGTGGTTGTTTCGCGGACCGTGCCGGGTTCACCCAGCTGCGAGCACGCGGTTCGTGCTGTGCAACGCACGAGACCGCCACGTGCTCGCTTGCGAGAGTGAAGTCCCGGTCCGGAAACGCACGCGGTGGATTTGCCGATCCCGCGGACGGACAAAGTTTAGGCAGGTAAATGGATTTGGACCGGACGGGTTCTCCGCGCGATCGTGTGTGTTAAGCTCCAACGGGCAAAGCACATGTGTTCGCGTGGGGAACCCCTCGAGACGTGGGGCTTGTTTTTTTATGCGCACGGTGACGCCATGGCTGCACGTGGGGTTGGAATCCGGCAGGAGGGGTATCTCTGCCGGATGGTCCCGTCCAAGGAGGGACGAGGTACACGTGCAGCTGCATGACGTCACGGCCAGGTGCAAAGTGCGCGAGCTCTGAGTTGCCGCGCAGGTGCTGCGCATGGAAAAGGAAAAAGCAAGCCTCACTTTCGGGTGTACAGGATTCCTGGGCAAGGGGTGAAAGACCCCCTTACCCTGGGCACAGGATGGAAACTAGTTAGGGGGAAGGGTTAGCTTAGTTAGACCGACTTCATGGGGCAGGGGTAAGTCCTCATGGAGTCCGTGGAATGGATTAGTTAGAGGGATTGTAGCCAGATTTAGGTTGGGAAATAAAATGGGATTATTTTGGAGACAGTGACTGACAGTGAATGTGTAGAGGGGACGTAGTTTAGCTACGTAGGTTAAAAGGAACGTGCTGTAGTCTAAGGGACGACGTGGGAGCACGAGTTAGTTAGGGGATGCAGATAGAAGGATGGCAGAGTTCAGCGGTGTGTGTGTTGAAGAGTTGGTGAGTTATGATGTGGAGACATGGTGAGTGAGTGAGGCCAGCGGGTCTGTGTGTGTGGAGTGAATGGGGAATGCATGGTGCGATGAGTGATTGGGGGGAGGAGTGACTCCCACCCAAGGGACCCCGGGGTCAGAGTAAAGTGAGTTAGCTGGGTTAGTCAAATTGAAAAATGGAGGTCGTTTTGTTGTTGGTGGGAATGTAGGCTCGAGACCCATTTGGAGGGGTGCAGGAGCCCTGTTGACGGGCTTGGGAGCGTGGCTGCGAAAGGTGAGTATCGCTGAGCGGGTACCCCGGGCACCAGGCTAGTCGGCCGCGGTAGGCCATGGGCCCATGGGGGGCCGGGATAGAGTAGTGGGCACGGGTGCGCCTGCTTGGTGCGGGGGCCCGGGGCGCCATTAGCCGCGTGGGCAGTGTTGTGGGCACGGGTGACCCTCGGAAAGGGGCCCGGGAGGCCGGCCTGCCACGTGTGCGTTTCAGGGGAGGTGCCATGGGGGCACTCCCCGGTGTTAGGGAGCTGGTAGGCTCGGAGGCAGTGTAGTGCCCGGGGGTACCATAGCGGGAGATTCGGCAGAGGGTCGTGCCTGCCAAAGGGAGCCACGTGTCCCAGCCAGGAGACCGTGTGAGGGCACGGAGAGAAAATTGGGGGGCGAGGCCCGAAATTGTAAGGACACCAACACAGGCGACGGGAATCTGGGTTGTTAGAACCAATAGTTTAAGCGAGAGGCGCTTGTTGAAAGCCCCGGGGTAGTTTAACAGTTAAATGGTTAGGGTAGATTAGGAGATGTACCCCTCCGCACCATCCATCCCCTCGCTGTCGTTGTGGGCCGCTGGACCCACTTTGGTTAAAGATCGCCGAACTCTGGGGAGGCCATTCTGAGGCTTCGTTGGGCCTCGACACAGGACGTTAGCTCTCCCTTGTTCCCCTCCGGGAAGGGAACGTAGGGGTTGGGAGTAGGCTAGGTGACAGGATAGGTTAGCCGAACAAAGACGATAAAGGGGGTTAGGGGACGATTTATAGTGGGGAAGTAAAAATAAAAACAATAAAAAAATAAGTTGGGGCTAAATTGGGGTTTGACAAATTAAGGGAGTGGGTATGTACAGTGACAGGCAAAGGCGATAGGTGGGAGGGAGACAGGTAGGTAGGTCCGAGCCCGCCTTCCAAGTGGCCAGCACCACCGCACTCCCTCCACCAACCTCCACTGAACGGCAAAAGCTGGCCAACTTCATCGGCTGGCCGTGTTTTGTCTTCAAGGCGGAGGCCGGCCAACTTCATCGGCAGCTGTTGTTTTGCTGCAAGGCCTGTGCCATCGGCTGGCCGTGTTTGCTTCAAGGCCTGTGCCGGCCAGTTCATCTGCTGGCTGTTTTTCTTCAAGGCCTGTGCCGGCCAGTTCATCTGCTGGCTGTTTTCTTCAAGGCCTGTGCCGGCCAGTTCATCTGCCGGCTGTGTTTGCCTGCAACGGTCTTCTTCTGCGGGCTGTGTTTGCCTGATCACCTTTGCCATGCCATGCCCACTGCCCCTGTTCACCAGCCCCGTTCAATTTTTGCTTTGCCCCCCCTGTTCATTTCCATGTGCGCCAGGATCCGCAAGGCAACAGTTTGCAAGCTGCAAGAACTGCCCTGTTGGCAGCTACAACACGGGCCTGCAGTGGCGGCCCGTGCACCGTGTTTGTGTTCATGCATCCATTCGTTGTGCTCATTGCGTGTGCCACTTGAGCTGGCACGGAGACTGCGTTTGTGCAGCCCAAGCACCGTTGTGGTTCACTGAGTTCAGTTCAAAAGGGAAGGCCTTGGACTGCGTGTGAGCAGCCAGCCACGTTCCCTGTCACCTGCATTGTTTGAGCCAGAGACTGCATGTGGGCAGCCTGGCTCCCTGCTAACTGCTTTCTTTTTGCAGAGTTCATTGATCCTGGGCCATGGTTTAGTGTAAAATTTGTAAGTTAAGCTTAAGATGTACTGTACATATGAGTGCGCCCCCGGCATGTATGTCTTAGCGCCGGCAATTTTATTTAAGTCGTCCGTGTGAGTGAGTTTGTTTAGGTAGTTACGCAGCCCTCAGGTTATTTATTTTGGGGACACGAATACCATGAATGTCGCACTCAGGGATCCGTAGGTAAAGTGTACTAGGGGAAAACTACACATGATGGCACACGAAAATTTGACGACTCGGGACGAGTCTGTAAAAAGGGAAGGGGGTAGTGTTGTGGTTACCAGATTCGCAAACCACCATTCAGGTCCCTTAGGTGAGGTATCTCGGTAAGTGCATGTGTAGTTAGGCCCAAACCCGTTGTCTAGTGGGAATACATGTCATTTATACGTGCTGCGACTCTTCAGGATAGCCGTTTTTCTTTTACTATCTTTATTTTGGACCAATCGCCACCATCACAACCACAACAACAACCACCAACCACAACGCCGCTTCACCACAACCGCCATGACCTTTACCGTCACAACTCGCCACCATCGCATCACCGTCATCTCGCGCCACTCATGGGTACCGGTGTTGGACTCATGCAGAATGCGCGTCGAACAGCGTGTACAAAATCACGGATTTTCTGCTTCAAAAACGGATCAAAAACGACACACGCCCACTTTTTGCCGTCCAATCGGTGAGCGAGGGGCGATTTGGCCCCGCCTCCAGAACTATCGATATATGCAAATTTGTGGATCAAAAAGCCTTCACGCCCACTTTTTCTCGGGCCAATGGGGAGCGAGGTGAAAGGTCAAAGGGAGGGGGTCAAAGGCGAAGTTACGGGGGGGATAAAAGGACCGTGTTCGTCAGTCAGAGGAGAGTCGCAAACAAGAACGGGTCGGAGAGTCAAGAAGAGGAGAGTCGGAAGCAGAGGGTCAAGACTTCGCGGGCGGTGGAGCTGCTCGTCGTGTGCGTTGGAGTCGGAACGGAGGGGACGGAGCTGTGGAAAGGCGGCGACACCAGACGAGGGGGTGCTCGCGTCGTGCAGGAAGCTGCACCCGAGGGAGGCCGACAGCGCGACCTGGCCGAGGTGGAGACGCTCGTCGCGGGACTCGAGGCAGAGTAGGAATCCTCTATACCCCGAGCATCAGCAACCCCCTCCTGTTTCCCCCCGCGCTGAGATAGTGCGACCAAGGGGGCCCCGTTCCCACCCCCTGCCAGGCACTGTCCACGAGGCCCGCGGGTTGCGGGGCCATCGCCGCTCCGCGTCTCATCACCAGACGGGTAGGCCCGACCCGGTCTCGGCCCCAGGCCTACCTCATTCTTGAGGGCTCTCTGATTTCTTTTCCTTGGTTTTGGGTATGTGTTGTCGGCGCCGTCTGTGGAGTAGAATTGTATAAGTGTTGCCGTGTGCTCGGTAGTCGGTATTAGCTCTGCACTGTGTTTTCACTTTTATGTTTGCTTTTTGTGTAAATGGAATTGTGTTTTCTTTTTTTTGTGTGCATTTGGTGGAATTGTATTTGTGTGCTTTCCGTTCGTCGCGAATAAATGTGCTTTATTGTTGAACTGTTCTCCCGCTTCGCTTCGTCTTTTCCTCCATTGAATCCCCATCTTGCTTCACGTAAAGGGTTGGTAGTGGGCTGAATACGCCCGATAATTAATCGAACCGTCGAGGTCGACGATAACACCGCTCGGTTATTCTGATAGTACGGAACGGGTCGCTTAAGTGGCCCGTGTCCGAAGTCGACCTGCGGCGAGGTGCGATCGCCCGGTCTACCCTCCGCGTGGGTACTTAGGTAGTTCGAATTTGGCGAGCAACCCTATCCCACGCGGGGGCTGATTGGCTCGATCGCGGTGAGACCGAAAGGTCCACCCGTGACTGGTTCCCGGCGTTAGTCCGAGAGGGTCACGACTGGATTGTCCGTCCGGTGGGCGACGTGCCGCGATTCGAGTTACGTGGCCGTCCGCACTCCGGCGGGCGCGAAGACCGCAACAATATTTATATATGTATATATATATATATATATATATTTATATATATATATATATATATATTTATATATATATATATATATATATATATATATATATATATATATATATATATCTATATATATATATATATATATATATATATATATATATATATATATATATATATATATATATATATATATATATATATATATATATATATATATATATATATATATATATATATATATATATATATATATATATATATATATATATATATATATATATATATATATATATATATATATATATATATATATATATATATATATATATATATATATATATATATATATATATATATATATATATATATATATATATATATATATATATATATATATATATATATATATATATATATATATATATATATATATATATATATATATATATATATATATATATATATATATATATATATATATATATATATATATATATATATATAATGTGATTTGAAGTTTTTGTTCGTTTGTTTGTCTGCCCACGCTAATATCCTGAATGGTGAAAGATCGGAGGAAGCCTCTGAAACAAAAAATGTCGGGACGGGCCCCGGGAAGGTTATGGGCTTGGTTTGTGGCAAGGCCCATCGGTCGGGGGGGGAGGTGGGGGTGTTTTCCCCTCACCAACCACATTCGGCTATGACTGCTGTGGCCTAATAGGGAACTGATAATGGGCTCGCGTCAGACCTATGTACAGAAGATTAAATTCATTCAAAAGGAACCCGGAAACACCGGGTGCATTCACCTGGTATATATACACTGCTGTGCCAAAATATTATGACCACTGGCAGGTGAAGTGAATAACATTGATTATCTTGTTGCAATGACACCTGTCAAGGGGTGGGATATATTAGGCAGCAAGTGAACAGTCAGTTTTTGAAGTTGATGTGTTGGATGCAGGAGAAATGGGCAGGAGTAAAGACCTGAGCGACTTTGAAAAGGGCCAAATTGTTATGGCCAGATGACTGGGTCAGAGCATCTCTGAAACGGCAAGGCTTGTGGGGTGCTCCCGTTCAGCAGTGGTGAGTACCTCGTGACAGTGGTCCAAGGAGGGACAAACCACAAACCGGTGACAGGGTGTTGGGCACCCAAAGCTCATCGTTACGCGAGGGCAACGAAGGCTATCCCATCTGGTCCGATCCGACAGAACGTCTACTTTGGCACGTCACAGAAAATTTCAATGGTGGTCACGGGAGGAATGTGTCACAATCCACAGTGCATCGCACCCTGCTGGGTATGGGACTGCGTAGCAGCAGACCGGTCAGAGTGCCCATGATGACCCCTATCCACCAGCAAAAGCGCCTACAATGGGCACGCGAGCGTCGGAACTGGACCTTGAAGCAAGGGAAGGTCGCCTGGTCCGATGAGTCCTGTTTTATTCTAGATCACATGGATGGCCGTGTACGTGTGTGGCGTTTACCTGGGGAAGTGATGGCACCAGGATGCACTGTGGGAAGACGACAAGCCTGTGGAGGGAGTGTGATGCTCTGGGCAATGTTCTGCTTGGAAACCCTGTGTCTGGCCATTCATGTGGACGTCAATTTGACATGTGTCACCTACCTAAACATCGTTGCAGACCAGGTACACCCCATCATGGCAATGGTATTCCCTGATGGCAATGGCCTCTTTCAGCAGAATAATGCGCCCTGCCACACTGCACCCGTTGTTCGGGAATGGTTTGAGGAACATGAAGTGTTCACGGTGTTGCCCTGGCCTCCAAATTCTCCATATCTCAATCCGATTGAGCATCTGTGGGATGTGCTGGACTGACAAGTCCGATCCACGGCAGATCCACTTCACAACTTACAGGACTGGAAGGATCTGCTGCTTATGTTTTGGTGGCAGATACCACAAGACATCCTCAGGGGTCTTGTGTAGTCCATGACTCGGCGGGTCGACGCTGTTTTGGCAGCACACTGAGGACCAACAGCGTATTAGGCAGGTGGTCATCATGTTTTGGCTCATCAGTGTATGTATATATTGTTACGTTTGAGGGGGGGTATGCATTCAAAGGGTAATTAGGATATTTAATTAGGTATGCCATGCTGTTCGAGTTTACCAGGATCTCGATGTAATAAGTAGTAATTCAGTGGTGATAAGTTGTCTAGTAAATGTTCATTTCTTCAAGGGGGGAGATGATAAATGTCACGTAATTAGATAGGGACACGGGATAGGGTAAGTGTGTCTGCGTAAACCCCTTTTGGTATTCTCTGAGGACTGGCCGTGACGTCACAGGACAGTTCAGCGGATGGCTCCGCCCCGTGATCACGATTGGCAGAAGGCGACGGCAGTGGGCCAATAAACGGCTCGATTGGAGGTGACGAGGGCAGAAAGATAAAAAGGTTCTGTTCGTGGTCGAAAAGGAAAAGGAAGAAGAAGAAGATTACAACCAGAACACTCGTGTTTTTTTTGGTGTGGAACCTGTGCCGGCAGAGTGTCCTGGTTGCTGTGCTGAGTCGATCGTGCTCTTGATCGTTCCTGGGAGCCTTGCCGAGCCTCGTCCCTCGCTTTGGTTGGCTCTGGGGTTCTGCTGACTCGGAATACGGGGTCGGGCGGCGGGTGGACCTGCCTCCCTCTCCTGCTCGCGGCTTGGCGCGGGAGCTGGTTCCCTGGCGGCTGTGGGCGAACTTGGGCCAGGACCAGGAGGACGACAGCACCACGGTTTCTCCTGCCCCCCCCTGGCGAGAGCAAGGCCGGCTAGTCCGGCGCCGATCCAGGGACAGTTGCGTCCACACCACGGTCCAGCCTGACCACCAGAGATAGTTACGTTTTGTGTGTCTGTGTCTGTGTCTGTGTCTGTGTCTGTGTCTGTGTCTGTCTGCTTGGCGTCTGTCTAGAGGGATTGAGAACTGTATATTCATTGGAATTGTCTGTGTTTTTCCCCACGCCCGATCCCACACCATCCCGTCGAATCGCCCCGGATCCCTCTTCTTGCCGAGTCTTGTTATTTCTGGTAATTATAAAAAAGAATAAACATCATCAACTCAGTGAAAAGTGACTCGTGCCACCTTCCTCGTCCCGTTTGCGGTAGAGCGATTAGAACCGCCGTCTTTGGGTTATATAAAAATAAATCGCCTCCATCGTTTCGGCTCATTCTACGTTGGCGGGACTGTTCAAGTCCCGTGAACGTCACATTGGTGTCAGGGTGTTGGATGTTCGAACCCCTCTAAATTATATTTGGTATCGGGAGAATATACCAAGATTAAAATCTCGCCACGAATTGGAATATAAAATCATTACAGAAAAGCGCGCGAGCGCGGGAAAATTTTGGCGGGATTTTTCAAATTTAAATTAATTGGCGGCAAACGGGACTTCTGCACCATGGCGGATGTGCAGATGTTTGAGGAGGAAGGCCACGTGTCTGGCAGCGAGTCGGGGGAAGAGGGGAGAGAAGGGGGTAGGGTTGGAACCTCCCCCATTCCAAGCGTGGACCGTGCTTCATCGCCCGTAACGGGGCCGGCAGCACCGGAAACCGGCACGATGACGATCTGGACAATGTTGGAACGTTTAATAGGGGACATGACGGTACAAATGGCAAATCAATTCGTGACACAGAGGGCAGAAATGACGGCACAGAGGGCAGAAATGACGGCACAAATGGAAAATCAATTTGTGACACAGAGGGCAGAAATGACGGCACAGAGGGCAGAGATGGCGGATCGATTGGGGGTAATGGGGGTACAGTTGGGTGCACGGATTGATTTAATGAGGGATGAATTGGGGGAAAACATGGAGAAAATTAAAACTGAGATGCAGGAGTGTGTGGATGTTAAATTGGGAGAAATACAAAGTAAATTCGAGGATATATTGGAGGAAACAAAGGTAGAAATTACATTGGAGGGGGAAAATATACGGAAAAAATTGGTAGATAAAATTGATGCAACGAACATTCGGGTTGATAAAGTGGATGAAAGCCTGGAACGTCATCGTGCCTGTGTGGATGCTCGTATGCAGCTGCAAGTTGAAGAGTGGGGAGAGCTGAGGAAGCAAGGGATGAATTTGGCGGAGGAGGTAAAAGGATTGGAGGCTCGTTTGGACAAACAAGATAAAATTATGAGCCAAGATGAAGTCTTGGATAAAGGCCTGGTAGAGCCGTCTTTTGTAAGTGGAGTGTCCGGGTTGGTTGAGGAGCAGCTACAAACTCGCGACGGAGCCTTGGAGGAGGTTGTGCGGGCCCAGAAGATCCTGCGGGAAGAGGTGAATCGGTCCATTCAACGTTTGGAACAGGAGGCAAAATTGACCCATGAGACCCTCACCACAAAACTTCTTTGGCCACAGTGGGCTCCGAAATTGGATACGCAGCCACAAGGGTGTTTGATCCCTGGGCTGGATTCGGACAAGGGAGAAACTGAGAAGCGGGCCACTGTAAAAGTGATCCCCCTGGTAAATTTCTACGGGTCAGGGAGCATTGAAGCTTTTCTGACGCAATTTGAGTGCATTTCCCGACTAAACGGGTGGAATGAGCAGGAACGTACAGGGAATTTGGTGGCAACGTTGCGGGGACCAGCCGCAGACATGTTAAACGTGATCGCGGAGGGGATGTTGACCAGCTCCCACATTTGCGAGGCGTTGAGCCGTCGGTTTGGGTTCGCGGCAAACTGTGATCTGGTGCGGGCTCAGCTCAAGCACCGCAGATTAAAGCCGGGTGAGACAGTGCAGGAGCTGGCACAGGACATTTACCAATCAGTCAGGATCGCGTATCGGGACCTTACAGTGGAGGCGTGGGACAGACTGGCACTAGAGAAATTTTTAGCTGCTCTTCCGGACCCTGAGGTCCGAGCGCTAGTGGAGCTACAGGATCCACCCACCGTTCACCGAGCGGCCGAGTGCGCGGCCAGGCTGGCCTCGTGGAGGCGGCCGGGTCGGGTGCCCGAGAGGCCATCGGTGACGGTCCGACAGGCGGAGATCCAGGATCAAGGAGAGGGGCTGGGAGAAATTGGCATTACCCAAATGTTTCAGGAAATTTGCCAGAAACTGTCAAGTTTGATAAGGGGTAATTCGGTAGTTGGTGCGCCAAAGCGGCGGGGTCCAGCCCAGCCGATAGAGCAATTTGATTATGGCCGAGGGGGTCCGGAACCGGAAGAGACATTTCACCGAGACTCACGGGGGCCTTTTATGGGGAGTTGTTTCCGGTGCGGGCGAAGAGGACACATGCAACGATATTGCCGGTACCCGGCGATGGAGGGACCCTCCAATAGACTTTTAGACTCGGAGAGGGTGAATCCTCCTGCTGAACCGCCAGGTCTATCCGAGATGCCCTTACCAAGGTCGAGTCCAGAGATCACTGTCGGGGGTCGGGGAAACTAGATCGGGCTGAGCATACAGGGCCATGCTCGGCTGCTGAGATAGTGGCGAAGTGCCTCCTTTGGTTAAAAAAAAAAAAAATTTAGTTGTGGGAAAATTGGCATGGGTTTGTAAGTTCTGCTGGGTTTTAGAGTGACAATCGGGACAGTGGGTAATTGGTAACAAAGCGGGCACAAGTGGCTGTCCAATGGCTGGTGCGTGGATCGGGTGAGAAGTGCTGTGTGAGTTGTTTTAAGTGAAGAAGTGAAATGTATGGTGCACACATTGTTTTGTTTTTTTTGGGCATGGTGTGGTAACAGGGAAGGTCATGGTCGGTGAAGTGTTAGAAATGCAGGTGTCACATGTAAGGCCGATGGGGTGGGAGAGTCATGTGGGTTTTGTGGGTGGGGATGATGTGCTTGTCCACAGGGATTGCTGAAGCTCACGGTGAGCGTGAATTGCGACCCCCTTCAAGGAGATTCACCACCTCGTGGCTAATGGTGACAGTGTCTGGAGGCAACTGGGAGAGGGTCTGGTTGGGCGACCAAGGCGGGTAGGACCTTGGCGACCCAGGAAGGCCAGAGGAGCCAGTGAGACCCCTTCCAGAGTGTTGTACGGGATTAGAGCTGATGGCTACCAGGGGGGAGGGAATAAAAGGGAGCGGGGCGGAGAAACGTCCGGGTTGGACTAAAGCTTACCTGTGGGCATGGTTGCACCTGAGATGCCCCCATCATCTTGTGGTAACCCACCCCACGGCCACGACGGGATTCAGCCTGCATGATTAAAATGAGGACCATGACCTAGAAATGTGATGATGACCATGGTGTGAGTGTTGTGAAGATGTGTGAGTCCCACTCGATCCCGCACAACTTGACAGGTGCAGCAAGGGCATGATGTCGCATAATTTTGGGGCAAGCAAATTTGAAAATTGGCTCCCCAGGTAACGCTGGGTCTATTAGCATCCACTGGGGGAGGCGGTCAAGTGTAAATATCCTGTGAATAGTGTCGTTAAGGCTTAGAGTAGAAATATAAAGTATAAGTGTTGTGTTTTTGTGGAACCTTTTGTTTCCCCTCCCCAGATCACTGGAAGAGTGCTGGGCAGGAGCGATGATCCGGAGGATGGAGTGCACCTTCGCTCAGTGCTCCCATGAAATAAAAAAAAAACAAAAAAAAAAACGAATGATTGTTTAGGCGAGGATAAGGCCATAAGGGGGTAGTACATTAAGCAGGATAGGTAAGTTAGCTGCGACTCGCTGCCCATTGCCCCTCCTACTTTATTTCGTTAGGTTAATTAGGTGTGAGTCAGTAAGTGTTAAGGCTGGTACGGTAGCGCCTGTGATATACCTTGCAGGAGCTGCGGTACCAGAGGAGGGGGCAGTGTCACGTTTGAGGGGGGGTATGCATTCAAAGGGTAATTAGGATGTTTAATTAGGTATGCCATACTGTTCGAGTTTACCAGGATCTCGATGTAATAAGTAGTAATTAAGTGGTGATAAGTTGTCTAGTAAATGTTCACTTCTTCAAGGGGGGAGATGATAATTGTCACGTAATTAGATAGGGACACGGGATAGGGTAAGTGTGTCTGCGTAAACCCCTTTTGGTATTCTCTGAGGACTGGCCGTGACGTCACAGGACAGTTCAGCGGATGGCTCCGCCCCGTGATCACGATTGGCGGAAGGCGACGGCAGTGGGCCAATAAACGGCTCGATTGGAGGTGACGAGGGCAGAAGGATAAAAAGGTTCTGTTCGGGGTCGAAAAGGAAGAAGAAGAAGAAGAAGATTACAACCAGAACACTCGTGTTTTTTTGGTGTGGAACCTGTGCCGGCAGAGAGCGTCCTGGTTGCTGTGCTGAGTTGATCGTGCTCTTGATCGTTCCTGGGAGCCTTGCCGAGCCTCGTCACTCGCTTTGGTTGGCTCTCGGGTTCTGCTGACTCGGAATACGGGGTCGGGCGGCGGGCGGACCTGCCTCCCTCTCCTGCTCGCGGCTTGGCACGGGAGCTGGTTCCCTGGCGGCTGTGGGCGAACTTGGGCCAGGACCAGGAGGTCGACAGCACCGCGGTTTCTCCTGCCCCCCTGGTGAGAGCAAGGCCGGCTAGTCCGGCGCCGATCCAGGGACAGTTGCGTCCACACCACGGTCCAGCCTGACCACCAGAGATAGTTACGTTTTGTGTGTGTGTGTGTGTGTGTGTGTGTGTGTGTGTGTGTGTGTGTGTGTGTGTGTGTGTGTGTGTGTGTGTGTGTGTGTGTGTGTGTCTGCTTGGCGCCTTCGAGGGATTGAGAACTGTATATTCATTGGAATTGTCTGTGTTTTTCCCCACGCCCGATCCCACACCATCCCGTCGAATCGCCCCGGATCCCTCTTCTTGCCGAGTGTTGTTATTTCTGGTAATTATAAAAAAGAATAAACATCATCAACTCAGTGAAAAGTGACTCGTGCCACCTTCCTCGTCCCGTTTGCGGTAGAGCGATTAGAACCGCCGTCTTTGGGTTATATAAAAATAAATCACCTCCATCGTTTCGGCTCATTCTATGTTGGCGGGACTGCAAGTCCTGTGAACGTCACAATATCTATAAACATGTATATATATATATATATACACGTATACATATATATATATATGTATGTATATATATATATATATATATATATATATATATATATATATATATATATATATATATATATATATATATATATATATATATATATATATATATGTACACATACACACACACATTAGCAGGGTACCCATCACTGAGGGTTGCCTGGAATTTGCTTCGTGGTTGAGGTGGTGGCTTGGGATCCTCGGGTCCAGAGTTCGAGCCCCGTTGGCCGCTGAACTTGCACCAGGGGGTTTACTCAGCCTGTCATCCTTCTGAGGTTGGTGACATGAGCACCAGTGCACTGGTAATAGGGGCACTGCATCAGCGGCATAGCTGCACCCGTCACTAATGATGCAATCGACAGCCAAAAGGGCTACACACAAACGGAACTGATGGTTTCGTCAACATCTCATCTCATATGAGTGTGTATTGGTAGAAACTTGAATTCAGTGTGCAGGTATCATTGTAGGTGGAGCTCGTCACCTTGGCAACCTCATTTTATTCCACCAGCGAAGATTTCCAATCCCTAATTGTTTTACCTCCGAAGTACTGGGAGTGAGGGTGATTTTATGAAAGCTTATATCGGCACGTTTTGGGCCTCCCGCCTGATAGAAGATCACCAAAGTTATATCCATGCCAACCGACCACCTGCAGGCACCTATTCCTCTTCACATCACTGCTTCAGTCTCCAAACTGCCCCCCCCTCTCTAAACTTCTCAAAGCTTTGCTTTCAGCAATTTCCATTCAGTACTTCTCACAGCATTTCATTCTGGTTTCCCATTTGATGATCCATACATCAGTAGTTTGTTTCACTTTTCAACATCATTTTCACTTTGAGATATCAGTTTGAATTTGTCATTGCAACTTGTGATGCGACATGAATGGTGCATGAAAAAGATCATCAAAAACTATTTTGGTAGAACTTTTTTAGATTGTCTAAGGGGTGTGTAAGTGCCTAGAGTGGCTTAAGGGTCTTAAAAGGTCAAAAATGGGGTCTAAAGTGTTTTAAGGGTCATAAAGGGGTTTAAAGTGTTTAAAGAATCTAAGGGTCTTAAATGGGTCTAAATGTCTCAAGGAGTGTAAGGGTGACAGAGCAAATGGGGTCCAAATGGTCTAAAATTGTTCAAAGGGTCGTAAAAGGTCTGTCGGCCTGAAAAGTGTTGAAAGGGTCGAAGAAGGTCTGTGCGTCTCAAAAGGGTCTAAATGGGTGTGAAAGGGTCTTACCAGGACCTAAATGGGTATCAAAGGGTCTGAAGGGTGTAAATGGTCCAATGGGGTCCACAGCCCTTACAGGGTGAAAATGAGTGAAGCTGTAGTGAAGAAATTACTTCATGTTAGTAAATAAATTAACTCTGGAGTGTAACACGGCAGTAATGAGCCAAATGACCTCCTCATGTCTGTTTAAATGCTTATTTTGGTGCATCGTGGTTAAATTAACTTTGTTTTTTTTTTGTCACGAATTAGCTTTAGGATCTCAAAGCAGTGAGGTCAGAAACAAAAAATCATTTCGCTTTTATATATCGAGATGGACAACCGATTTTCCTGTTGCAGCCTCTTCTTCCTCCCTTTCCTTCGTCTTCTAACTCTTCTCAGAGAGGTGGCGTCACTTTTTTCTTCTATCGACCAGCTTACAGTGAGATTTCTCAGCAAAGCCATGGCTAATCGAGAAAAGCTCAATCAGAGCCTGATTCAAGGGTACGAAAAGCTCACCGAGAAAAGTAAAAAAGGTCCTTTTTAATATGTAACGAAAAAGGTTGTCATGTAACAGCTCCGGAAACACCCCCAACCCCTGTAAAACTCCATCATGTTTGGACATACACCCACCCCACACTAACTTCAAACCTCAACCCCCACGCCTTGCGTTCATAATTTTTGAATGGCCCGAGACATCGTTAACAGGTCGGAGATATCGATAATATTGTAAGAAATGAAATATGTATTTATTATGAAAATAACCTGTGATTGCATATTTATGTGATAGTGACCAGAAACCATTTGAAAATCCAAAAAATTAACTTGCCAAGGTTACCAGCTCCACCCACTATGATATCTCCTCATTCAACATTTACACTGAATTCCCATTTATAACAATGATGCGTACTCCAAAACATTGCTCATTTGAGGTGAGGCATCTATGGTTAAACTTATTAAACATCTCCGATCAAAAATCAAATTCCTATGTTAACTTGGTTCTTTTAAACGATAACATGGATATCGGGAGGTGTATATTTGGTGAAGTTAACTAAATGGTAACATTTTTCTACAAACTCTCCTTTCACCCTTGAGAGTTATGTTGTTAGATGAGCAGTAAAATTACCTTTAAATCAATGTGTAGGTTGTGTTTGTACTTTGTTCAGTTGTTCAATGATAAGCCCATTTGAGAGGTCTCATGACTCCTTCACTGAACTTACTGATTGTTGTAATGTCTTAATTAAAAGTTTTTTT
>NC_140970.1:22489666-22599666 GCF_056783735.1 Eptatretus burgeri
CATGTGAGCACGATGCTGACAATGATGCAGTTCATCCAGCCAGAACTTTGATCATCTAGCCTTTTATGATGTCACTAGAGCCTTCTGTGCCTTGGCTGCCACCCCAGACACCATAGACAACTGGATGGAGTCTCTGGAGCAATTCGTGTATTGCTCTATGACCGCACTAGCAGCCTGGAATCAGTCAATCAGGCACGTAATCAGCTGTTCACCCAGAAAGGTAGAGACATTAAAGGACTCCCTCAAACACAAGCAGTACTGATTCATCACACAAAGAGGGGTGCCTACCAAGCTGGTCACTGCTGGGGACAGATGATGGTTGCAGTCCCAGAACTCCCATCCCCAGGTGACTGGGGGTGGAAGAAGGACACAGGTGGATGGGAAGGTCACTCGACCACACTGCCAGAAGCAACCCAGGCCTGTCGAGAAGTCATACGCTGTGGATGCAAAAACGGGTGCAGAGGACAGTGCAAATGTGTCAAGGCAGCACTTCAGTGCACTGCCCTTTGCCACTGTGGCGGACTGTGTTCTCGAAACAAACATGACATTGAAAACCTGTAATATTACCATGGAAGGCCTTACCTGGTTAAAAATGGAAGGACTGTCGTAGACTTGCCCTCACCACTAACATGTCAAACAACAATGGGACCATGCACTATTGATTTGCAAGATACAGCATAATCTCATGAACTGTGTGCTCATATAAATAAACTACCAATTATTATAAAGGAAACATTGCGAAGACTCCATTGTACTCTCATGAACATGTCACAGTTTCAAAACATGTACATGTATAACTCCACCAATATTAAATGTGTTTATAATATTACTATTATTTATTTCACTGAAAGCTAGATATATGTAGTTAGGGAGTTGTTGGAGTAGTTATAGCATGTTGTATATAGTACCACTGCATTCCTCATCCTTGAAAATGTACGATTAGCCACCAGAATCAATATCTTAGGTAGTCTAGAACCTGAGCTACTGGTAAAATAACAACTGGTGGTGACCATTTTGGCCACAGGACAATTCTGTGATGGCCCTATAGCTAAATATCTTCCTGAGGGCATGCACTAACAGTGTGCCAAAGCTCATGCTTGTATCATCAAAGGCACAATCCATTCCCATATCTGCCGGACTATAAACAAGCATTTACCAAGCCAATTTTCGTCGCCTCCAGTGTTTACTTGCTTCACGTAATATGTGAATTACATGTCCATCACTTTGTTTTTTAGCCGAGAAAAATTGTGGGAAAACCAAACCAAAAACCACGATCGCTGTGAACAAAACATGCATTACTTCATTTCCTCTGCATGAATTGTAATCAAAATGTAGCTTTGTTTCCTCAAAATGGTCCCTTCATTTAATGATAGAAGATGTGTTGTTTGGTCTTCAAATGTATACCAGAAGCCTGTGTGGCCTGTTCCAAGGAAGGCATTTTTGATTAGGCCAAAACAAAATGGCAGATTAAGACCCCTGTGAGGTGAATGTGGGCTGGCCAAGGATAAGCCTGTTTTTCTTTTTTCCTGATGAGATGAGTTGATTATCTTCAAAAGGGGTGTTTAAATTTACCTAAATACTGTTTTCATCAATGCCCTCCCTGGGAATTTTCTTAGTATGCATGCAAAGTTTCAGTTCACTTGGTATCATGGTGTTGGGGTGATGGAGGACACACACACAGACACACATGTTTACATTATATATATATATATATATATATATATATATATATATATATATATATATATATATATATATATATATATATATAGTTATGTGTGTGTGTGTGTGGTATGTCGTCCCATAGGGCAGATAGAAATGTGTAGAGTAGCATGGTCCGTGTGCCAGTGCTCCCTGGAACTCGGCATCAAAACAACATCAGTATGGCGTATCCTCACTAAGTAACTGAAGCTTTTCCCATACATCATCTCTATTTGGCATAAACTGAGTCAAGATGTCGTGAGAAGGAGACTTGATATGTGCAATTTGCTCAGTGCCAGGATGGAGTGGTACAGACACTGGATCAACCTGATCTGGTTCAGTGATGAAGCCCATTTCCACATGAACAGTGCCATCGACAACCACAACATTTTCTGGGGGCAGAACCATCTGAGAAGATCACTAAGAGGTACCTGAAAGGGCCTGAGGTCACATGCTTCTGTGCTTTCAATGCTAGATGGGGAACGCTAGGGCCTTACTGGTTTAAGAATGACAACAGCAGGACAGTGACGATCAATGGTGAGCGTTACCGGGCCGTGCTCCAGAAGTTCCATAATGATCTATCCCAAAAGGTCACCCCAAACTAGCTCAGCATGACCTGGTTTATGCAGGATGGTGCATCCCTACATACAGCTAGTGACACCATCACTTTCCGATGACAGCTCAGTGGCTCTGAGCTGTTCAGTGGTTCAGACCAGGAGCTCGTCACACCGACAGGAAGCCAGCTGTTTTCTCGTGCAGGCAAGGGTGGGGGGGGGGGGGGGAGAGATCACACACAAGGACCTGGCTGCTCAGCTCACAGCTCTATTCTCATTCAACTCTGACTCAACCGACCCTCAGACTGCACTCTGACCCGTCATGAGCGTGGGCTTTTATGGGCTCACAGGACGTCCTGCCTTATGACTTTGTCAGCCTTTACTGCCCTGCATTTATTGGTGGTTCGTTCGAAAATCAAGGGGAATCCCCTCCCCTGAGCCTCAGGATTTAACTCGAATGTTCCAGACTCGCACATTCCTGGCAAAAGTAGCACTTCCTCAGTGTTGCAAAGCCGAATTCCCCTTTCAAAGCACATTTAGGACAGATTTACAGAGAAAGGAGTATTAAGAGGGGAGAAGCAGTTTTAGACACAAACATTAAGCCGCTGTCACACCTTGACGATTTCGCCAGCGTATGCCGACGTATGAAAAATTTGTCTAAAACGCTGGCACACGTCAAATACATTATGGGTAAGTTTTGTATACGTTAAGAGCACGCTGGCATACGTCATAGTACGCCGAGCTCGTCGACAAACTTTAACATGCTCAAAATTTTTCGACGTATGCCAGCGTATGACTCACACGTTCCGCATATGCTGGCCATAAGTTGTAGGCACGTTACGCGATCGTTGACACACGTTACTTGTAAGTTACTCATAAGTCGAAACACGTCGAGGTAATGTTTGGCATACCCGAAACTTATTTCTAACCTATGAGTAACGTGTTGTAGGCACGTTACGCGATCGTTGACACGTCGACACACGTTACTTGTAAGTTACTCATAAGTCGAAAAACGTCGAGGTAATGTTTAGCGTCAGTGTTCCAGACTCCATGTTTTTTATTTTATTTTTCTTCGGCATGACGGTGATGTTGACACTTCGATTTCTAGTGCGGTTATAATATAATATAATATAATTAATAGGCCGCTCAACGATTTAAATCATAACCGCACTAGAAATTGAAGTGTCAACATCACCGTCATGCCGAAGAAAAGAAAAAATAAAAAGAAAAAAAAAACCATGGGGACCGGAACACTGACGGGTTCCTCCTGTGTGAACCCCATTTTTATTTGCCAATTCCCCTAAACGCTGCCAATACGCCATTATAGTATACGGTAGCTGTAAGTTAGTAACACGTTCAGTAAGTTCTGTGGTCGTCTGGAAGACGTCAAATACGTCTACATACGTCAATATTTGCTGGAGATACGTTACACATAGGTTCAAAGCACGTTACTCATAGGTTAGAAATAAGTTTCGGGTATGCTAAACATTACCTCGACGTGTTTCGACTTATGAGTAGCTTACAAGTAACGTGTGTCGACGTGTGTCAACGATCGCGTAATGTGCCTACAACTTATGGCCAGCGTATGCGGAACATGTGCGTCATACGCTGGCATATGACGAAAAATTTTCAGCATGCTTAAAATTTGTCGACGTACTCGGCGTACTACGACGTATGTCAGCGTGCTCTTTATGTATACAAAACTTACCCATAACGTATTCGACGTGTCAGCGTATTGGGCAAATTTTTCATACGTCAGCATACGCTGGCTAAGACGTCAAGGTGTGACAGCGGCTTGACACTTCGATGTCTGGTGCGGTTATGATTTGAATCGTCGAGCGGCAGCCTTTTAATAAGCTACGCCACGTGATCGACGGCGATACGCTGCCTCGCACTATGTATACGTTAGACTATTGTTGGGCATAGGTTGTGAACGCCAACAACACACTAAGCATTCGTTGGTATAAGTTATCTATATGTTATCAAAACGTTCTGTGTACATTACTAATACGTTATGCATACGTCCAACTCGTTATGAATACGCCCAAAACTGGAAAAAAAACATCAATAGTTCAGCGTACGCCAGCGTTTTACATACATTTTGATACGTTGCCATACGCTGGCTAAAACGTCAAGGTGTGACAGCGGCTTTAGGAAGGGGAGATAGCAGCTTCTCAATACATATATCAACAAATATTCTGTTACAATTAATTTTCCTCATTCTTATGCTAAACTTGCAGTATAAAAAGATATTTCTAAGCTATACTTTGTTAACCCCAATGAACTATTTCTGCAACAATATATTATATTCAATTATTATCACGCACAATCACAAGTGTGGAAATATAATGCATAAAAAAACCGTCATGGGATTATGAGGTCAAACCAGCAAATGAGGCAGAAACCTCTGTTTTTGCACTTCACATCAAGTTAACTATTTAATAGTTTGAGCTTCAATCACTATAATCACCTGTCGTCAAAGAAAGCGAACTTTACACCAGACCATTATATATATATATATATATATATATATATATATATATATATATATATATATATATATATATATATATATATATATATATATATATATATATATATATATATATATATATATATATATACATATATTTACATAGATATACTTAAACTAAACAGTGCACAACACATTCTTCCCCTCCCCCCTTGTCAAGGTGAGCCATTTCTCCTGAAACACGAGATTGTTACTGCTGCACCTGTATTGAACTTTATGCAAAAGCTGTGACAGAGCCACTTACCTTTGTGATTTTCACCGTGTTTCAACGCACTACCAATAAAACGGTTATGTCTACAGGAGCTTTTGGATGAGACACATTAATGCATTTTATGTGCATCTTGTTTCTCCTTAGTCGGACACCTTGCTGCAGGGACCACGTGCTCTGGTTTAACGTTCACCCGATGCGGGACGTGCCTGGGCCAAGAAGCAAATAACTCATTGCAGAGGGACTACCTGTGCCAGCCAGGTTAACGTTCTCCCACTGCGGCTGGTGCCTGGGCCAAGGTCCAGACGCCGCATTCATACGAACTTTGTCTCCCAATAAGTAATTTAAATATCGACGCGATTCGAGCTTAAAAACAAGTTTACCTTCCATGCCTGTTTTATACAGTATAGATGATGAAATTGTTCACAATAAATACCTTTCTTGAATGTGGTTGTAAACTTCAGACAAGTTTGCTTCACTGCATGTTGGTCACTCTAACCTGTCCATTAACCAACGGAACACTTCGTCATACAAAGCTGAAATTTTGGACGAAGTGCTGAACGCTTTATGCCGAAAACAGAAACTCCAATATTTTGGACATGATCCCTAAACATCACAAGAAGTTGCAAAGAATTGCCCGAAGATATAGCTCGCTGTACATGTATCTCTGCCATTCTGACATAAATGCAGAAAAATTTGCTACATTTTCATGAAGGCTTTTCCTTCATATAATGATAAACGTCTGATGCTTGGATGTAAATGTCACAAAGAATAAAAGAAAAAGCCAAACCTCACAAAGTAGAATAAGCAGATGTTAATCTGTGCAGCACATCTGTAAGACAATGTCCAAGTAAGCTAAAACTGCACACGCACATGCAAGGTTGTTGGACAGTGCTTCTCTTTAAAAACACACATGTATGTTCTGTCACGACTGCACATGGCAAAATTGAGACAAACCGAAACGTCACAAATTTAGTTTCTTTAATAACTCAAAAACACTTATTCCTAGAAAGCAGTTTCAACAAAGATTCATTTTCATGAAACCGACAATGTCACAAATCGAAATATCAGAAAGCGAAAGGCACAAAATGAAACGTTGCAAACCACTTTGTGCAACATCACGAAATATGGCTTAATATTCCACGAGCACTTGCCTGTTAACAAGACCAACATTTGCTGAGCAATTCATTATCACATAGCCAACAACTTTGAACGTCACAAAGGGAAGGTTCACCGAGACTTTTCATTTACTTTGCACACCAAATAATAACTGGAACCAATCATCGTTCCAGTTTAATTATACAGCACATTTCCAGACATTTGTATGGGTTTGAATGGAGTTTAATAAATATGTGGAAAGTGGGAGGGGGGGCATGGGGTTCTCAGGTTGAGTGTGAGAGTTAGGAGTTGGAGTAAGCGGGTGTGAGGGGGCGTGTAGTTGAGAGTGGGGCTTTGAATGGCCAAGACACAACGTTGTCTGAATGCCAATGTTTCACTTTTAATTTCCTGGCATGTTTGTTTTCCCAAGTGATGGATATTGCCTGAATCTGATCCAAAAGAGGGGTCGTGGTGGCTGGGGCAAGTGAGTGGGTGGGGGAGGGGCCACTTGTACAAAAATCTCATCTTTTGTTGCTTCTTTATTCCTGAATCTAAGTCGTATGTTGCTTTGGGTTAAAAGACGTCTGCCTAGTTCAGTCGTCCATTAAATCACGTAAAAATAATATAACTGAGACCAAAGAAAAGACAAATCTGGTTCATTAGGCATAAAGAGAAAAGGTGCGGAGGTTTAAAAGCATTTTTAAAACTGCAAAGAAAATACCATGATAATAGATAAGAGAGTGGAGATTTTTTATATTTTTATTTTAACCACATATAGGTGTGCACAGCATATGAGGTATCTGAGTAGACCTTCCACCACCACATAGTTTATAAGAAACGTTCTGACTGGCTGAACCGTGCGAATCCTAATCTAAGTACAAGGCCTCAATTTCTGCAAAGCATCCCCTTTTACTGTTAATTTACTGTACAGTTACATTATGTTAAAGCTCATAGCTCCAGTGACAACCTACTCTGCTACAGCCAACAACGATGGAGGCAGTACGATTTTAGTTATATTCAACGTGATGATCCCAACACTGTACAATAAGTCAGTGGGCTGGCAGGATAGCTCAAAGGCACACACACTCACCTCTGAGCTCTCTAGCCTGGGTATGAAGCCTGACCCAGCTGTAGACTGTCAGCCCGATATTTCACAGGCAGAGCGAGGTATCAATGTGTGCGACATCCCTTATATGGACACTTAGCCGAGTGTCCCTCTACCACCATTAGTTGGTGGACATTAAACACCCCACGGTGTCTTTAGTAAAGAGGAGCGTGTTATCACCGGTGTCCTGAACAAATTTCAAATTCCTGCTTGAATGTACAAGGGTATTTTAACATCAGTGGCAAAACAGCACCTCAATCATGTTGAATTGAGAACCAGTGGGCTGAATTCAGGATTCGATCTCAATCCAATACATCAGCTGCAATAAGGAAATCAATATATTTTTTAAGGCCAAATGGAAAGTGATGGAGGACATGCCAATGTTATAGAGTTAACACGGGACTAAATAAAACTAAATTATGGATCGTAACTTTTGCAATAATTTATTCCAAAAAAGCTGATATATTTTGACAAATGTAACTTCCTAGCATGCTTTTTCCAAGTCCTAATATATTTATTTTCACCACTTTTTAAGAGTTGTATGTAAGAATGTACGATGTAAGTCAAAAATCGGAGCAATTAAATGAATCAAACTGATATTTGAAGTGTAGGAAGGGCATAAATTTCACACTAGGAAGTGTGTGTGTTTCATGTTTATCTTTTGCAAAAAGAAATTGATGTTTTATACAAAGTTTTTTTTTCTTTTAAAAACAAATGATAAAAAGACCCTATGATGGACCTCAACATGTTTATCAATGCCATTGAAGCTTTACACAATAAATAAATATTTATATTTTTTGATACAGTAATAAGTTTGTCAGAAAAACATTCAAATTGTGTCAAGGTATGGTGGAAAAAATAATGCTAAAGAAGAGGAATAAGAAGGCGAAGAGAAGCAAGCAAGGAGAAGAAGTTGCCATTGCCACGCATCATACACCCTGTCTTTCTAAATCAGTGTACAACGGGCAGCCATGTTTTGTTCTGCAACTCAGCCTGCCCCCCTCTGCACTCGTTAATGAGGGCAAATCTCCATTCCCTGAGGAGGGGCGGGTGTGCCCGACGAGGACCGGGCCCGGGTTAACCGTGGCATTCCCAGCGTGACAATAGCAGTGAACCTCGCGTCATGTCTAGACGGAGCTGGCGATCAATCCGTGAGCGTGCCGAGAGACGGGGGACGGGTGAGGAGGGCTGGCGAGACGGCCTGTGGGAGGAAAAAGGAGGAAGGAAGAAGGGAGGGCAAGGCAAGCAGACAGACAAACAGACCAAAAATAATTTTTTATTTTTGCTTTAAGATAACGAGCAAATAGCTTGTTTGCAATTATTCTCACAAAATTGTGTTCGTCCAGAAAACTTCTTTCAGCCATTTCATCTGATTACGCTACACTTCTTTCCCATTGGCAAGGCCTGATGCATACATGCATACATACATACATACATACTTACGTACATGCTGCCTAGCGTAGGGGTACATGCACTCACCTTTGAGCTGTCTCGACTTGGGTTTGAACTCAACACAGCCAAAACCATCATCCTGGTGTTTCGCTTCAAGGACGATACATCAATGTGTGTGCTGTCCATTGGAGGGACGTTAAGCTGTAGGATCTGTCTGCCAATACTGGGGGCAATGTTGGACGTGAAAGAGAACTTTTCGTGTCTTTTCCAAAGAGTACGTGAGTTATTGCCGGCCAAATTCTAAATTCCTGCCACAGTCAAACGTCAGGCCTGTGCAGCCGATTCATGAAACACTTGGGCCAGAATTATTCCCCCAGGTGACCCCATATGGTGGGAATAACTCGGTCCGTTAAAGCAAAAGACACCCACACACACATGCATAATAAAACCAATAAATATTTTCAGACCACTCTTGATGCATAAGATGTACTTCAAGGAAAAGAAGATAGTACAAAAATGGGCATGGCTGAAATATTCCATAGAATTTCCAAAGAGCAGGCCTTGCCAATGGAAATCAGAAGCAGCATTATATGAAATTGTTGAAATGCATTTTCTGGAATAACACCTTATCTCATGAAAATGATTGTATAGTAAGTGTTTGGTCTTTACTTTTACCAACCTGCAGCCTTTAATAACATAATCACTTTAATTTAGACATGAAAAGGATTGCATATTCGGTGTCTGGTCTTTACCTTTACCAACCTGCAGCCTTTAATAACACAGTCACTTTAATTTAGACTATGAACCTCCAATGTTTTTATTTTTAAATGGTGCCATTTCCTATTCAGAAATGACAACCACGAGGCAAGAAGGAAAGGTAGGCCGAGGGCGGTCTTCCTGCAGATGTCTGTTCAGCAGGAAAGGCAGTAGGTTATATAGTTATCTCCAGCCTGGGCAACATTCCTGCCTTAAAACAATATAACCTACTACCTCAGCCTGCAAGAACAGTCTTTCCTGCTGACTCTCCCCCCTCACCCCCCCCCCCGGCACCTCCCCAAACAGGCCTCACCCGACACGTGTGGAGAGAGAGAGGCAAACAGCTGGATATTTTCATGATCAGATGTCATTCAGCATCATCGCTTCTGATTTTTGGTCCTGGGTATTCGACACGATAATCAGTTTTACCTTTTCCAACCGCTTATGCTATAATGACTTAATTGTGTTGCGTTCCCTTTTGTTTTCTACAAATCCTGTTTTCTCTCGGCCTAATCTCTTGAATGAATACGGTGTACTGTTTGTTCCTTCACAGTGACACAAGAAAGGGTAATAACAGGGAAAAAGAAAAGCTTTTGATGAAGGAAATGTATGTACACTGACAGTGTGGATGCAACATGGGACTGCACGTTTCATGCGTTGTTGTTTTTTTTCCCCCCTGTGACGACCGCACTCATTTGCGTTCAGTTCTTTTATCCAACATGCCTTCTCTTCTCCATTCAACAGCTTCCATTTTCCTGTTTTTCATCCTCTCACTTCTGTTGTGAACAGGATTTATAATGGTTAAGGTGTTTTCAATAGGCTGCTGATGATGTCGTGCAGTGAAACCGCAGGTGCAGGAAAGACAGTAGACTGTATAGTTATCTCCAGCTCAGGGCGTCACCCCCAAACTATACAATCTACTACCTCAACCTACACCACGGACTTTCGGAGACTTGAGGCTTCAAGCTTCATGAGGATTTCATGACTTCAACAAGTCGAGGCTGCTCTGCTGAATATCCCCTCCCTGCCTTTTCTATACCAGCATCACAGCTTATGAGAAACAAGAACATGACCATGGAAGGTTTACAATGTGGACAGTGGGGGTGATAGAGGACAAGCAGAAGTGAGGCAGACATAATAAGTCAAAACAGAAGAGTAAAGACCACATATGTGACATAGGATATCAATGAGCCACCATCTTGAATAACTGCAGAGAGTGTGATAAGATAGATATCAGGAACTGATATCACTTATTCTTCTTCTTCAATTGAATTATTCCCACATTATTGTGGGGTTGGCTAGGGGAAGTGTTTGGCCTAAGTCTTTCACAAACTGGCTGGCCAGGCCTCACATTCGACGAAGTAGTTAGGGAAGGAATTTGGAATTTGGCCATGGTGCCGGCAAGAGCTCGCCGACTCTTTGTGAAGGACACCGTAGGATCTTTAACGTCCACCAACTCATGCCAGCAGATGGGACCTACACTTAACATTCATCTGAGGGACGACACACATGTTGGTGAATCACCCTGCCTGTGAAACACTGGGATGACAATTTATAGCTGGGCCAAGATGCAAACCCAGGCCAAACAGCTTAGAGGCTAGTGTGTGTACCTCTAGGCCATCCTGCAAGTCCAGAAGTGATATTACTTAAGTGAGAAAAGAGGGACAGACGGATGGACAATGGAGGGAGGGGGGGGGGTCAAACTTTTTTGGTGAATTTTTTCTTCACTTATACTGTCCAAACTTTTCGCACAGCGTGTTGTCAGTCAGCCTTTCTCACAGTTGTTTAAATGAGTTTAAAACATCAAAAATAATTATTTTATTTTCCACGTTACACGCTCTCTGCATCGTCTATATATTAAGCTACTTGTAAGTAACCGCCCTGAATCTGCAAATTTCGAACATTGTAATATAGTTTGCTTAAACCACATATTTATTTAAAGTAGTTCTTGCTGGGATGGTGTAAAAAATTGACAATATCACAAAATATAATATATGAAGTATGGAGACTAGTTGTGGGGACTCCATTATAACAAAAATAACTAGGACACTTGGAAGAGTGCATACCTCCGCCCCGTAATGCCTGATGCACAAGAACATATCGGGCCCAATACATTTTTGAGATATTATTTAATTTCAAAAATTAAATAAATCTCGTATTCGGATTTGGATATTCATCACAATTGAATCAATTCTTCCTTGTCAAACACCCAATGAGTCCACCAAGTTTCGTCCGAATCCGTCCACAACTTTTTGAGATATCGTGCTGTATATCCTTTTTTGCCCGAACTCTCAATGGTGAAGAATCACTCAACAAATTTTAGCAGCCGGATCCGGATCCAGATGTTCACCAAAATCTAATCAGTTCATGCTTGTCACACACCCACCAAATTTCATCTGGATCCGTCCACAACTTTTTGAGATATCGTGCTGTATATCCTTTTTTGCCCGAACTCTCAGTGGTGAAGAATCACTTTACAAATTTTAGTAGCCGAATCCGGATCTTCACCAAAATCTAATCAGTTCGTCCTTGTCACACACCCACCAAATTTCATCTGGATCCGTCCACAACTTTTTGAGATATCCTGCACACAAACAGGCAAACGGACAAACAAAGACAGAAAAGGGTGAAAACATCACCTCCTTCCACCTTCGATGGCAGAGGTGAAAATTGTGTTCGCTGTGTTGAACTCAGCAGAGTAAAAGAGAAATAAAGGCATGAATACAAAAGCCTGTGCAGAGGTACAAGACACAATACCATTGATTAGCACAAAAACGGAGCTCACGGCTTTATACCTTTGGTGAGAGAAAGCTTGCGATCACATTCTGGGCTGCCAAAGTGTGAGCACGTGTACTGTGAAACCGGTAGGTTTGTGCGTGAAAACTCAGATGCAGATTTGTATAAATGTACACACGAAGAACTCAGAGCATTACTGTAGAAGCCAAGCGAGGTCGAATTGCACGTTGCACCAGCTGCTGGAAGGCATGATGGAGGACAAAGTTATGCAGGGTAAGGTGAGGGTTGGTGGAGAGAGAGGAGAGGGGAGGGTGGGGGCGTGTAGGGTGAGAGCAGTGTTGGGTTTCTGACGCAATTTCGCAGATACGAGTCAGCACTTTCCACCGTGGATGCCTGTTTTGCTTGAGCATGGGTGAGGAGAGCAGATGGGGACTGAAGGGAAGGGAGAAATGAGGGAAGTAGTAGGGGAAATTGGCCTTGCGTAGAACTTTGGGAGATTCAGTGCATAGCATGCAGGATAAGGTTGATAAGAGAAAAATAATACTAACCGAGGATTATGGTTGAAGAAATGTTCTTTTCTTTATTCAATTTACAAAACCCTGCCAAACTGTACTTGAAGCCTCGTCCACTAATCACATATGCCTCCAATCACTCATACATCCCACCCCACCACCCACTCCAATCCACATTCCTCTTATTTCCATCTTCTTTAATCGAGTCCTTTGGAAGCCAAATCCCTCAAAACATTAACTGACAGTAAAAGTAAGTCATGACTATGTCGTGTTGAGGTTACAAGGAGGTGAACAAGTTAAAGATAAGATGATAAAAGAGGACATGTGGGAGCGGGAAGGGTTGGTGGGGGAGGCAGGAGGGAAAACGTCTTTTATCTTCAATTCAAATTATCTGTACGTTACCAATGACCCTCTCACTTTCCAGGAGCTCACTTACCACCGCATGATGAATCCTCTTGTAAAGTCGTGGAAGGTCTTTCTGTCTATCCCCGCTCACTCTCATTTGCCATCCCTTGAACAACAACAACAACAACAAAAAGTTACATTGCGCCCCACAAACATGTGCCTACTCCATAAATAATCTCTTTCCTTTAAGTGCAGGAGAGACAGGCAAGGTTGTTGATACTGCTTGGCAGGCTGAAGAAGGCAACATCTATAACCGCAGCCAGATGTGGCTGTACGTTGTGCATGGGCAAGATAGGCCACGAGTTGGAATCACTCGAGGGATACAGTATAGAATACAACAGATGTTGCTCAATGGCATTTTCTTTGATGAAAAAGAAAGCTGACAATTATTTTTAGGTAATGACAGAATATTGTGTGAAGGCTTGTGTCGGCTTGCATCAGTGGACAAGATGAACAATAGATTTTATTGACTAGAAGTTGATATGAGTATGTTTACTGCCGTGGTAAATGAAGTACGTCTGACGTTTCAAGTGTTTAGCCTTTCATCAGAGCAAAAAGTGCTGAATGTAGCATGAAACGTTTTTTGCTCTGACCAAGAGCTAACGTACAAAACGTCTGCGATACCTCGTTTCGCATGGTGGGAAACATATTCTTATCAACTTTTAGTTGATAAAAATGACAATATGTTGAGGTACGATTACTGTGCAATCTTTTATACATACAGTAATGGTGAGAAAATAAAAAGAAATGGCATTGACAAAATTATTGACATCCTGAGCTTAATATTTGGTAGCACAGACTTTGGACAAAATAAATGCAGCCAAGTGCTTCCTATAGCCTTGAACGAGCTTCTTCCACCTCTCCACTGACAGTTTGGCCCACTCTTCTTGTGCAAACTGCTCCAGTTCTCCTCGATTTGAAGGGCACCTTCTCCCAACTGCTGTTTTCAGATCTCCCCACAGGTGTTCAATGGGATTTAGATTTGGACTCACTGCTGGCCACTTCAGAACAGTCCAGCGTTTTGTCTTGAACCATTCCTGGGTGTTTTTTGAAGTGTGTTTGGGGTCATTGTCCTGCTGCAAGACCCATGACCTATGACGGAGACCCAGCTTTGTGCCACTGGGTTGAACATTGCGTTCCAAAATGCCTTGGTAATCTGATTTCATGAAGCCATGCACACATTCAAAGCACCCAGTGCCAGAGGCAGCACAGCAACCCCAAAACATCACTGAACCTCCTCCATGTTTGACTGTAGGGAAGGTGGTCTTTTCTTTGAAAGCTTCATTTTGTTTCTGTAAACATAGAGATGATGTGCTTTACCAAAAAAGCTACAATTTGGACTCTTGTGTCCATAAGACATTCTCCCAGAGGATTTTGGCTTGTTCAGGTGTATTTTTGCAAATTCCAGTCGGGCTTTCTTTTGTCTCTCAGCAGTGGGGCCCTCCTGGGTCTCTGACCATAGAACCCCCTTTCATTTATTTGGCGACGGATGGTGCGAGTTGAAACTCGTTCCTTGTGTCTGAAGGTCAGCTTGAATCTGTTTGGCAGTTGATTGAGGTTCTTTCTCCACCATTGGAACAATCCTTCGCTGCAATCTTCGATCAAGTTTTCTCATGCGGCCACGTCCAGGGAGGTTGGCTTCAGTGCCATGGGCCTTAAACTTCCTGATAACATTGTGTATGGTGCACACAGGAACATCAAGATCTTGAGATTGTCCACGCTTGGCTACAATCTTGTGTCTGAACTCAGACAATTCTCGGGTTTTCTTTCTTTTCTCCATGCTCATTGTGGTCTACAGGTCTCGTCAGGTCAGGTATGGGAGCATGCGCCAGAGCAGCATGTCACTGTGTCCACATGTGGTATACACAGTGACACAAAACAGCAGAATGACTCCTTTTTTCTATTCAAACTGGTTGAATGAGTGATTTTTATATTGCAGGCACCTGCAACTCACCACAGCTGAGTTCAATTCCAAAGTAAAGGAGAATCACCTGCTTGAAATCTATTTCTAACAACTTCCAAAAGATGCCAAAAATATTGTCCGAGCCATTTTAGGATTTCTGTGTAGAACAAGCTGGGATTTAGTAATTTTTTCAGTATTTTTTTTTTTTGTTCCACTGCAAACCAAAGAAATACATATGTAGGTAGATACCAAAATATTTTTTTAATTTCAACAATTTTCTGGAAGAAATGGTGCATTATTTGAAAAAAGTGCAGGAGTGTCTACTTTTGGCCACGACTGTATTTGATTCAACAAATATTCACAATTAGTACAAGTAATTAAAAAAAAAGTTATATTAGTACTATTTCAAGGCTGGAGAATGGCTTAAATGAATATGCCATCGAGCCTGGGTTTGAATCTTGACTCAGCTATAAAACATCAATGTGTGCGCTATCAGAAGAACGTTAAGCCTGAGGATTGTTTGCCATTGTACTGGTCGTTTGTGGGCATTGGATATCCTTAGGTGCCATTAGCAAAGAGTAGGCGAGTTATCTCCAGCACCCAGACCAAACGTCAGGCCCGGCCAGCCGGTTTGTGAAAGTCTCGGGCGAAAAACGTCCCCAAACAGTTTCCACAAGGTGAGAATAATCGAGACTGTTATGGTGGTAGTAGTAGTATTAGTAGTAGTCGTCGTCGTCATACTAGATCTATTAATATTTCCAAAGACATAGTTAGCAATTGCTTCAATATTAAAGTTTCAAACAGTGAAGTGGGCCTTAAACCACAAGTTCAAGACAAAAGAATTATTTTAAGACAAACAGAAAACTCGTTCCTTAAAGGCCCAGTCATACCTTGACGTTTTAGCCAGATTATGCCGATTTTTGAAAAATTTGTCTAAAACGCTGGCACACGTCGAATACGTTATGGGTAAGTTTTGGAAACATTGAGAACACGCTGAAAAACACTGCCATACGTCGTAGTATGCTGGCTTTCATCGTTGTACTTTGCGGTTGTCCTCAAATTTTAGCATGCTTGAAATTTTACGACTTATGCCAGCGTATGACTCATAAGTTCCGCTACGCTGGCCATAAGTTGAAACACGTCGAGGTAATGTTTAGCGTACCCAAAACTTATTTCTAACCGATGAGTAACGTCTTGTAGTTATGCGATCGTTGACACACGTCGACACACGTTAATTGTAAGTTAATCATAAGTCGAAACACGTCGAGGTAATGTTTAGCGTACCCGAAACTTATTTCTAACCTATGAGTAACGTGTTGTAGGCACATTATGCGATCGTTGACACACGTTACTTGTAAGTTAGTCATAAGTCGAAACGCGTCAATGTAATGGTTAGCGTCAGTGTTCCAGACTCCCTGTTTTTTTTTTTTTTCCCTTCGGTATGACGGTGATGTTAACACTTCGATTTCTAGTGCTGTTATGATTTAAATCGTTTAGCGGCAGCCTATTAATTATATTATATCATAACCGCACTAGAAATCAAAGTGTCAACATCACCACCATACGGAAGAAAAAAAAAAACAAAAAAAAAAACAGGGAGTCTGGAACACTGACGCTAACCATTACATTGACGTGTTTCGACTTATGAGTAACTTAGAAGTAACTTTTGTCGACATGTGCCAACGATCGCATATCGTGCGTACAACTTATTCCCATCGCATGTGGAACGTGTGAGGCATACGGCAAGTACGTCGTAAAATGTTTTACACGTTTAAAAGTACAAGACGTTCAACACTTATTACGACATATGATAGCGTACTTTCGCGTTCTATTCACGTATACCAAACTTACCCATACTGTATTCGACGTGTGCCAGCGTTTTAGACGCATTTTTCAGAGGTCGGCATACGTTGGCAAGATCGCGAAGGTGTGACTGCGATGTTGACACTTCCATTTCTCTGGCGGTTGTGATTTGAATCATTGTGCGGCAGCCTTTTCATAGGCTACGCCACGTGATCGTCGGCGATACGTGCAGCGCTATGCATAAGTTAGACGACCGTTGGGCATAGGTTGTGAACGCCGACAACAGGCTAAGCATTCGTTGGTATAAGTTATCTATAAGACAACGAAACATTCTGTGTCCGTTACTAATATGTTATGCATACGACCAACTCGTTATGAATACGTCAGAATCTTTTTTAAAAAACATCAAAAGTTCAGTGTAAGCCAGCGTTTTACATACATTGTGATACGTTGCCATTGCTGGCTAAAACGTCAGGGTGTGACTGGGCCTTAAGATGCAGCAAACTTTGAAGATTCTATTTGCCCATTATTCGGCAAAGTACCTGAACAAAACCTGGTCCTTTACTGTCTCTGAGCACTACAGAATTATCTCCTTCACAAAAAACATTTCATACAGGACAACCAAATAACTTAAAAATAATGACAACAAGAAAAAGAGCAATCAGAGATTGCAAACCCTCACCTGGACTTCATTTGAGTGGTGTATTTTTATAGGTTTTCAGGTAAATCCAATATGGCTGCCAAACCATGTGACCTATGACATCATATGTGTGACACTTTTGTTCATCATGGATAGGCGGTCAGATGTATAAAGTTTTACTTCGATCTTTTCAGCCATTTCAGAGAAGATTTTTGAAGGTTAAAAAAAAGAAGTAATATGGCTGCCAAATCACGTGACCGATGATATCATGAATTTTTTTTCTGTGGACTATTTTATCCCGAGAAGACCCTCAAAATTTTTCATACTGATCGGATGTGGCATTCTACATATGCAATTATGATGTCATAACGTCTATGGTGTCATAACACATCACACTCATTCTCCATGAGGAGTACTTGCTATGTGCCAAGGTTCAAATTTTTCCTTGGTGTGGTTTCAGAGATACAGAGGTCCAAAGTTTTTCTGTTTTTCCAATATGGCTGTCACACCACGTGACCTATGACATCATAATTATCATTGAAACATTCCACACGAGTAGACGCACCAATGATGAAAATTGTCTCAATCCGACACGCAGTTGCAGAGAAAAACACGAAAATTCTGTGCGCACAGACAGACAAACAAAAAAATAAACCAATGTCACCCGCAGGGTGACCCGTATCTTGCCAAAAGGCGACCACGTGTGACTTCTTTAAGGTCACACTGAGGTGAACAGAGCTGCTATCCACCAGGAGCGACTCCTTGAGGAATATCTGCCTACGAGAGATTCCGATGAGAATCGTTCTACAGAATAACCATGAAAATTATGTGTTTGCCTCATAACGTCACCAAATGACGTCATAATGTCTCAAGCTTGACATATCTAGAAAGTACTCATTGAGGTGTTCAATTTGAGGTACTACACGATATGGTTCCTAAAACTTGAAAATTTGACCTTGGGGGTCAAATATGTTTGACCTCAGGTGCTAACCATGAATGTCAAGGCCAATCGCCACCAAAAACTAAGCAGCTGAGCGCCAGACCATATACTACATTCCCATAAAGTTTGGAGACGATTAGATTAAAATTACTCAAAAAATAAGGGTTTTGTCAACTCCCCTGATTTGTGACAAAGTGACCTTGACCTTTGACCTTGACCTTCAAAATTTTATGCACTGAAAGGGACCTCTATAGGCCTCTGATATGCGAAGTTACAAAAATTTCCAATGATAAATGTGCTCTGCAGAGTGATTTATACGTGATTAGACAAAAAAACCCAAAAAAAACCAGATGAAGGTCAAGGCCAATCGCCACCAAAAATTAATCAGCCGAGCGCCAGACCATGAACTATATTCCCATGAAGTTTGAAGACGATCCGATCAAAATTACTCAAAAAATAAGGGTTTCGTCGACTCCCCTGATTTGCGACAAAGTGACCTTGACCTTTGACCTTGACCTTCAAAATTTTGTGCGCTGAAAGGGACCTCTATAGGCCTCTGATATGCGGTTACAAAAAATTCCAATGATAACTGTGCTCTGCAGAATTTTTTATACGTGATTACAGACAAAAAAATAAAAAATAAAAAAAAACATACAAGCTGACTAACATATCTTGCAAAAACTTCGTTTTGGCAAGATAAAAATCACTTACAGAGTGACAACTTGGCGAAACAGCACAAAGTAGAATGGCACTCGGTGGAGTGCATACCACTGCCAGGTGGAACAGTGCACATTTTGTATCCCAGTGATGGGCTGGATCCGAACCAAAATCCAATCCAATGTTCTTGTCACCTCTCCAACTCTTCCACCTTGTTTTGTCACAATTCGTCCACAACTTTTTGAGATAGTGATATATTTAGTTTTTGGCCCCATCTATCAATTTTAGAAATTAGGCCTATGTTGACCTTTTGACCTTAAAATGAATTGGTAGTAGAATTCAGCGACCTGACATGAAAATGCTCTTCAAATTTCAAGTTAATTGGATTAAAATTGAGGATTTTAGAAATCTGGCCGATGTTGACCTCTAAATCAATAGGTGGTTGAGTTCAGTGACCCCATATGCAAATGCTCTTCAAATTTCAAGTCAATCGGATGAAAATTGAGGATTTTGGAAAAATTTTATTTTGGAAATAAAAAGTGCTAAATTGGCCTTTTGGCCAATTTTGATCTGAAAATTAATAGGTGGTTGAATTCAGCGATGTGATATGCAAATGATCTTCAAATTTGAAGTCAATTGGATAAAAATTGACAATTTAGAAACAATTTTTAAAATTCGGCCTATTTTGGGTTGACTTGATGGCCTATGTTGACCTTTTGACCGAAGATAACCTCAAACGTAATAGGTGGTTGAATTCAATGACCCGATTTGCAAATTGTGTTCAAAATCCAAGTCAATTGGATGAAATTTGAGGGTTTTGGAAAGGTTGTTTCAAATTGGCCACGTAGACCTTTTTGGTCGACCGAATTTTCCGAATCTTCAATGTGGGACCATCCCAAGGTAGATAACATTAATCCCTGAAAATTTCATGAACGATCGGTTGAGCGGTTTGGGCTGGAGGCGAGCGGACAGACAAACAAACAAACAAACAAACACTCACGCAAACAAACGGAGGGGATCAACATACTCATCAAAATGTTTTTTTTTTTTTGCCAAATGACAAACGGACCCAAATGCAATGCCCTCTCCGAATCCTTCGTCAAAGGTAACAATAAATACTTCAACAAGGTATACAATTGGGACCATATCTGTACAGCAATATGGTACTGTATATTGTTCAATACATTGTTTTTTCTAAGTGCATCATCTTTGTGAGCAAAAGGAAATGTTCAGTACTGATTACTAGGATGGTCCCAATGTTTGAAAAGTTTACTTACCAAGGCTATTTACTTTCGAAGATATTATGCAGATATCTTATGTTTAGGAATTAGACATGTTTAGGAATTAAAATGTTTAGGAATTAGACATGAATTGGGAAACTCTAGGAATAGGAAAGTTAAGAAAGTCAGAATACATTGGAGAGGTCTTTTTTTAATTTAGGAGAAAGCAACAACTCCAATGGATGTAGTTTAAAGGTTTGTAATGACCACACATTGATATTTAAAACAGATGAGCAAATCACACAAAATATATGATTAGCGAAAGGGAAATGCCTTTACTAATCTGCAGGAAGATACACAGGTAGACAGCAGTCGAGTTTAAAAGGGACGTGATACATATCTAGAGATAGATGAATTACAAGGATACTGACGATGGGTCAATGCTTTCATGTCCTGGTTTCAGAAGTATACCCTATCAAAAGTTGAAAGCCTAAGCAGATAATTCCACCTTCCCCCAATGAAACAAAGGCTGCTGTATTTCTGAAGCAGAACGAGTCAGTCTGAAATGAAGGCCTTTCATGAAATTTTTGTTTGCAGGTGTTGAGACTCATGGAAGAATTCAGCAGCAGAGTTGGAAAGTTAAACTGATGGTGGAGTAGAGGGGAACAAATGAAGCCCAGGCTCCAGTGCCAATACTTCCTTAACACCAAAGGTAGTTGAAGTTCTGCTTCAGATGTCTAATAGATGTCCTGCACTCAACCTCAAGTTTCTGTGTTATTAGTAATGTTGTATGTTTAAGACCTACCCACATTTAGAGATATGAAAAGCCTATTAATGTTACATTTTAAATCATTGCAGAAATTATCGGCAAATGATCTTCATAGTTGTGGTAATGACACAAAGGCCTTGTCCAAAGCAACACAAACCAAGCAACCCATCAACAGAACTAGGACAACAAATAACTGTCACATCTTGTTATGAAAACCAGTCATAGCCAACCAGGTTCCCTCCTTAAACTATCGAGGCATGCATCTTGTTATCAATTCCAGATATACAGATGTTGTCAATTGGTGAGAGCCGACGACAGCTCCTGCTGATCACGAGTGAATCATATAATCGAGGCACAGAGATGTCTGCAGGTGTCTCTGTCTGCCTGCATCTCCTCTCTGAAAATTATTAATAATACCCAAGTACTAAGAAGCTTATTTCCCTGCCCCTTTCTGTGCAGAACTGCTAAGTTTGTAGCTCTACTGTTATTATGTATCTAAATGAATCTGGAGAATGAAATATTGGTAGAAATAGAAAAATATTTGTACAAATATTGCAAATATCAAATTTCACTTATCCAACTATATCACAAGCAAAAAGACAAACTAAACTCTGACTAACAAGGGCTTCAGACAGCACCATCCTGCAGACTTATAGATAGCAAGATGGAAGCACAGATGGATGCATATTCCTTTGACAGATTATGAAGAAGAAGAAGAACAACAACGTTTGAAGTTCCAGAAAAATACTACAATTAATCTACAGAGCTGTAGCAGACAAACAAAGCCAACACCTTCAGCTTGCCTTATGAAAACCGCTTCCACCTGTAATCTATCCACACATAAATGCAAGTTGGTAGGACAACCAGAACAACATCGCAATTGAAAAGTGCTAATAACTGTGCAGCAAAGGAAAAGGATTTGGCCACACAAGTGGCATGTAAAACAAAAAAACTACTGCTGAGCTATCTGTTGCGATATCCTTCGGAGTGTCAATCACAATTGAAATTGAGGGAGAGGAAAGGGTGGGGATGAGAACAGGCAAAAGGATACCAAAAGATAAAAACGAATTAATGAGTTCTGCGGATGATCATTTATGATGTACCGCAATCCGGTGTTTCAATGGAAAGACTACAAAGCTGCTTTCTCTTCGACAGGGAATGATGTTTGGTAAAACCACCTCTTTTCGAAGAGTTGTGCGAGTGCAAATTGAATTACAGTATTGTTGCAAAACCCAATGTGCACTGTTCTGTCAATGTTGTGGAGGCACATGCTCTGTACAAAAAATGCGAACACACTCCAGGACCTTGGAGTGGCGACCTGCAAGGCAGTGGTATTGAATTCCATTAAGAGCACATCAAATACGGGCGGCAACAGAAGCTGGATATTCCTTCAGCTGCAGTTTACTCGACTGGTCGAAAGCAATTTTTCAGAGAAGTGAGTGAGATGCTTAAAAGCTTCTAGTTTTCCGACAATATCGGATAGTCATCCATCTCAGGTGTTCTGATCTTGATCAGTCTGTTGTGGACACAACCTTCAACAACACTTTTTTAATAAAAAAAACACCCAACATTTCAAGGATAAAATGTACGGAGGATTTGTCTTAATTGCTTGTCGATCTCATTTGGAAATCAATGTGGATATTATCCAACTATACTGAGTAATACTTGTATATGCTTGCCAATGGAGTATTTCCATAGCAGTTTACAATGTTTACAGTTTACAATTCCAGGGTTGATATCTTGCTTGTGTGACAACTCTGGTGCACGGACTTGAGATACTTATCAAGACACCAAAATCCATCGCAACTGTACCTAACATGTAAATGTCATGATATTATTTTACATGTGATAACTTGTCGCATGAAAAAAAACAATGGCATGGAAATCAGACAAACTTTCACCCAACTTTTGGACTTGCCTGCTCAAGAATAAGTAAAGAAAAGAACAATCTGACTCGTCAGTAGTTTATCTGGATTCCTATAAATCAGAAATGTTTATATACTGTATATGCCACGCACATAGTCAAAAGAGCACTATGTATCACAATATAGTTTTCAAGAGTCAAACAATGTGTGGCATATTTTGATAATAAAATGTTTCTGTGCTCAACCAATCATGCATCGAACAACAACGATGTGAATAATCTCAATAGATGGAGGGGATGGGTTGGGGGATCCCTCGCATCCTTTTAAAGAAAAAAAACCACAAAAATAAAACATTATATCTCAATCCAACAATTATACCTTCATTGCAATTTTTTTTTTTTAAATCACTTAACATATTGCAGGGTCTCTAAGAATCTATATTAGGGTCTCTAAGAGATTATGATCAGAGATTTCAAACTAACCTTACACACCCAAACATCTTTGCCATGTGTTATTTGACACAGCTGTTTATAAAAGATGGATCCCCCCACACCCCCTTCCCCTCATTCCCTCCTCCACCCCAACCTCCTCTCCCACCTCACGTTGCTTTTTTCCAAAATATTGGATCCGCTCCTCACGTCCTGCAGAAAATGAGTGATTTTCCAAAGCGCACTCGCTGGCACTCAATGATTTGCACGGCATTGTGTTTTTACAAAAATCCATATGTATCCATAATTCAGTGCCAAATCGGTTGAAGCTCACTACAGACACCTGAAAAGACAATTCTCTCAGCTCATCATCTGGTGTCACATGGTGATGTTTCTTGTGACAAAGAATTGGGGATAAAAGGTAATAAAGAACAAAGGAATATTTCAATCTTAGAGGCCTTCTTTTCCAAGCGCATGCAAATATAGGAGCGAGTAAGTCATAAAGTTGGATTTGGGCTAGCATAACTAAAATTTAGAAAGCCCTGATTATTGCAGCAAGAAACATTTGCATTGACTTAAACTGTAATTTTAAAACTTAATCGTAATGCATCACATCTTGCAGTAATTTAGAAACAACTCTTTAGCTTCAAGTACAGCTACAACAAGATGTCTGCGAGGACTGGGAAATAGCTAACACTTGGTGGAGACTGGATAGTCAGATAAAACAGACGCTTGAATGTTGAACTAGTTCAAAACTTCTCACTGTCCAGCCAGAAATGCAAACAACTGAGGAAAAACCAAAACTAAGAACCATGTTGTTTGTTTGAAAATGCCATATGCAAAATACTACAGCCAGTGTTCCTGTGGCAATTTCAGTGACTGCAAGACTATTGGCTATATCTAGCACATGGTATTGTCTAAATTGAGGACGTTGCTAATTACCACAGTACCACGACGAGCACAGAAATCACATTTCACCTGATCATTGAAAAAAAACAAGCCTTACAGGAAAGCCGCCATCTTTGACTGAGGTATCCAGATGTCTCCATTTTGTTCTCCAAGTTGGGCAGTGGATACTGGCACAAAAATCATATCCATCCTCGCCATTGGCATCCATTGTAGCACCCCTTGCACTTTGAGACGCCATTTCGCCTGCTTAGACCGCCATCTTGAGATGAAAAGCGGGGTAAGAATTGCTGGAAGCTGGAGTGATGACTGGAAAGACTAGGGAAGAGGCAAAATGGGCAGACAGGCAGGCAGGCATAGATAGAATGGCAGCAGTGCCAAGAACCACAAGGCCATCTGGGTGACACGATTGGCAAGAGGGAAGTGCAACGTCGGGACGATGAAGGCGAAATGGCGGCCAGGATGCTTTGAGGCCTTCTGGAAATGGAGAGTGTCAGTCGAACAGAGGTGCTGCCAAGGCCGCACAAGGAGGCGACGTGGAAACGGCAGGGAAAAGCAGACACCATGGTACATCGTGCCAAGGAATGTCGCAGAGAAGATGGCAATTAAAATAACAACGAGAGTACCGGGCAGGGAGACGCTGGGCCAGTGCCAACAGAGGCAAACGGGGCACACCGCACCGCACAGCCATGCCCCACATCTCCCAACCCTCGCCCACGCTCCCTCCCCCACCCTGTCTCCACCACCCGTGCCTGGCATCTGAATGAAGCTTGCTGCCATTTTCTAAACGCCAGGATACACTGTGCCCGAATTGTTGGCACTGTTTCAATGTGTCGGGGAACTCTGTCTGAAAAAGAGCCACCATTTGTTCACATTAGTAATCAAGTGAGTGTGTATATATAATAGTGAAAGACATGAAATAGACAAGATCTGTTTGTTGTGTTTATAATAGTAGTTTTTGTCTTAAACAGCTGCAACTATAAACAGTATCACTACTTAACTTACCCCAATATGAACCTTTTGTCGAATAAAAAGACTATTCATGTAATTTTCAAGTTTTCTATATCCTGGTGATTTTAATTTTGGGGAGTCATAACAAAGGGCAAGCAGCTTGTCTGTTTTTGGTAAGACATTCACAAGAACATACCAAAGATTTGTTTCAAAGTCTTATCGTTTTTACAGGTCTTCATTTCTTTTTAATTCGTTGACAAGTGAAGCAGAAAGGCAGAAAGGGAAGCAAAGCTAAAAGCTGACTTGCACTCTTTTCCAGTCCCTTTGACTTACATTCCCTCCTGTCCCCCCACACAACTTGGGGTATTCTCCAGAAGGAGAAATTACCAACTTGCCTTCTTTGTTTTCCATCTCTCCCATGTAACAGCTTTGTCTACTGCTTTTGTCTGAAAGACGGGAGCACCAGTCATAAATCCCATAAAGTACGATGATGTACTGCTAAGGCAGGTGAACTGGTGAGCTACTCAGCAGCCAATGGTGATCAACAATGCTACGTCGATAAACACTTAAGCTAATGCACACATCGACTGTCTGGGACAAAAGAGTGCCAATCCGTCGCAGGGAGTAATAAGCAAATTGCGTGACACAGCACAGTGACGAGAGAGGAAGAGAGAGGCAAGAAACATATCTCAATGGCTGAATAACACACACACACACACACACACACACACACACACACACACACACACACACACACACACACACACACACACACACACACACACACACACACACGAAAGAAAAATGTTTTTACCTGCAAGTACTTGCTTAAAAAAGATATCCAAAAGGGGTCAGTGTGCTCATGGTAATTCAACCACTAAAGTGATATCAATCGTCACTTTAATTAAAAGTGACCAACAGCAATCCAAAATAATAATAAAACTCACTATTGTTTTGAATAAAGCAAATAAACTTTAAGAACATCGTCTCAAGATAGTAACGACCATGGCAAAAATAATTGATGCTTCCGGGAAAATGACAATGGTCAAAGGAAACACAACATCTTGTCATGTTCATCATTATTATATAGTAATGCTTTGAAAAATTTCCAACTTACAAAGTTTGCAGTTTGTTTCCCTATTCACCCAAAGCAAGGCAAAGGAAACTACAATTGTCCGTGACTCAGACCCGAAATAAATATCCGAATATGGAAGCCCAGGTAAAAACAACAATCAATTAAAGAAACACTCGACTAAGAAAAATGTAAACTCTTAAAAGGCATTAATAAATCCAGAGCACAAGTTTACCTGTGCAGACATTGCTTAAGTCTGACATCAAAATATCTTTTGTCAGGACGTATTTCAAACCTGAAGCCCGTATATTAAACTCCGAGTACCACAAGTTAAACATAAAACACAGCCATGTAGATGTGATTTCAATTAACTTGAGATTGACATTAACTTACGAAGCTACAGCACTTCGTGCTAAAATCGAGAAACTCCAGTCGATAAAGAGGTAGTAAATACTAAAGTGCACATCAAATGGCAGAACCAAATGGTTTTGAAAGCAAAGTGCAAAGTGAAACTGATAGCAATGCACAATTAAAGGGCAAAAGCCAAATACGTACAAGGAAATAGGATTATGCAACAAATAAAAACAATTGCAAAAACTTTCCTTAAAAGTGCCCTGAAAAAGCATTCACAACTTGCTGACCCGGTCACAAACTGGATGTTTGGCTTTGGGCCGTAAACAGACAATGACCCTTTGGTCATCCTATCAAGAAGAGTCGCCACTGCCAAAGATGCCTCGAAGACATTGCAGTTATGCCTCAGGTCTTACGGTTAAATCATGGGATGATTACATTTCGAGAGAAGTGATTTTGTGTAACGGTTATTAAGGATTGCAAAGAAAAGTTTAACACCTTCAACAGTTAGATTCTTATCCGAGTCAAGAGCAAAAAATATTCACCTACTCATTGTAGGGTCGTCCGGTTTTTGCAGAAGGTACTCAAACATTCAAAGCAGAACGCCAGAAATATGAGATTGCCATTTTTCTGTCTTTACCATCAACCGCAGACAGGGAGGGTTAAGTCCTCCACTGCACAAAGTAAGAAATGGTTGCTCAGGTTAGGGGGAGTTCCATGTGTGCCTTTCATCGATATCTTCTGCTGCAATCGCTTCTGCCACTGCACAATTAGCAGTGAAAAGGATTTGGGAGAAGGCTTCTTGTTCTTCTGATGTAGCAATTAAGCTCATCGCCACGTAGGATTAATTCTGGACTTTGCTTCCGCCTGTCGATTCCAGACGTACCCGCCTTAGCATGCACTCAGCTGAGTGGCGTACAGGTGACCTCATGGCTTTGCTATTGCAGCATACACCAACATCATTATCATCATCATCATCATCATAATCACCAGATCAAAATTCAGGCCATCCTCATTTTACAAAGCAGGAAAAAAAACCCTGGGTTTTGGATACTGCATTTTAATGACATAGGAGTAATACATCAGTCATCATAACTGTGCTTCAAGCAATGAGCCAAGAGGATCACAAAATGAAGGAAATGAATGGGAAGACAACCATCACAGTTCATAATCCTTGTATGCTTAATTAGCCTCCACAGTGGCTTTAGATGGAATAGATACAAGATGAACAATTAGACTAAAGCTGAACATGTCAGCTTTGTAATGAACCTTGACCCATGAGTACAGCAAAAGGAAAATATACAAAAAGGTTTTGTAAGAGTGGAATAACTATGTATTCCTATCAGGAACAAATCCTAAATCTTGTGACTTCGACAGAAACCAAGGTAAGAATTGACAAAACAATCAAGTCTGACAAGTCAATTCATGGAGCTCAACATTATAAGATTGCTGCTATTAGGGAATTGCAATAATGAGGGAATGGCAATCCAGACAAGAAATCTGAAACAAGGAAGTGAATGGATGGTTGGCCTCCCATGCTACAAGTTCCCATAAGCCAAAGTGTATCAGAAAATGAAGGCAAGACATATTTTCATTTTAATAAGGCTAGTTACGTCATTAACCTGAAATGAGGTTTTGTTTCATTTGTTTTTGTCTGTCTGCACTTCTGTTGACATATTCGTACCAGTCTATCTTGTTGCAAGCAGTCTACTGTATTGTTGCGGCTCCGGGGTTTGAGTTTTGCCACGAGGGGAAGCGCTCAAGTTCCTCCCGAATACCCGGTCCTGAGGCCACAGGGCACAAATAACTTTGTGCTCTGGCATGTTGTTAAGCACCTACGAACGCCGATTTGTACTACCAATCCTGGCAGGTTTTCACTATTTCGCATGGTACCTTACATGTGGACGGCCGCACCAAGGGGAGTCTCATGTCCTCGATGCTACTCGAATTAACTCAACAGATGAGGTGCAGCCGAGCTGAGCTGCGAGTATGCACCAGCGAACAAGAGCAAATTATGTGGGGCAGAACTTCCTAGCTAAACTGCCTGCGGACCATGCTGGACCAATTGGGAAAAGACACTATGAGCTAGGCACATTTATGACACAAACAATTTATTACAATAAGTGAAGCAAAAGGACATGCAAATATTTACAAAGAACAATAAAGGACACAGGGCAGAACTTATACAGATATTAAGAACTTCTACAATCTTAACTTATACTATACAAGACAGGCACCATCAGAAACATACCCAGATGAAAGTTAGAGAGCAAAGAAAGATGAGAACAGACCAGGTGCTTGTGACCTCTGTTGTACCTGGCATGGCCGATGGACCAACGCTTCCCAGTCGCTTAGGAGGAGGAGGTGGAGGAAAACTGAGGATGTCTAAGATGAATGGTTGGAGGAGATGCAAAATGAGGGGATGAGGTGCAGTGAAAGGCAGAGAACAAAAATGTAAAAAAAAAAAAAAAAAAATGCAGATCAGTGGGATGGGGTATTTGCTGATGCTCTTTTTATGAATATGCGTCTACAGTAGATGAGAATGAAAGAAAAAAAGAGGAACATGTGAGACAATAGCTTACTAATGAAGTGAAATGAAGTCTGTAAGTGTAGCTGTGTTTCGGCTTGGCCCTAATAAATGTGTTCACCACGGCGTCTGGATCGCTCACCCACCCAGAGCTCCACTCCGCCTGCACCGTCGCCCGAGCTCTGTCTGCCTGTTCAGCTCCGCGTTCCGCCCCGTACCGCCAACCAAACCAAAAGCGTGTCTTTTTTCCTCACCCTCGCAGAGTATTTACAATTGTCTGGCGAGGGAGGAGCCTGGAGGTGGATCAGAGCGGGTGGTAAGCGTTCCCAAGCATTCCCATCGATGTATGGACGCTTCCCCAAGTGTTGGCGCCACACATCCGAGGACTCTCTGCCGGAAATGGCGTCATTCACTTCTGCGTCTCACCACGTGACATCTCCGACTTTAACTTGGGGTGAGGGTATTTGGTGGCAGCTCTACATGCACTGGACACCAAATGGGGGCTGTTATTGAGTGGTGTGCTAGGGCTATCCATACAATGTCGAATGGCTTCTATCGCACACTTGCGCTTCAAGTTACATGCCAGAACGTTCCAAGCACAAGCATCTGCAATAGTATTTGGCGTCCATTGTTTCCAGCCATCTCCACAGAGCAGTGGTGCGCGATCGTGGTGTTGACTGTGGTTGCCGTGTTCGTAGCGGTGAGTTATGGAGTGGTGGTTGAGGCGCCGTAATGGTGAGTATGTGATGGAGGTAGTTGTGGTCTTAGTGGAGGTTAATGGTGAAGGTAAGCAAACTTGGATTGATGTAGTGATTTTTATAAAGGCGTTGTAGTGGTTGTAGAAATGTTGTAGTGTTGTGGTCCGAGTCTGGAGAAGGTCTGAGGTGGGCATGTTTGATAATGGCGTGAGGTTTAAACGCGGAATGGCGCACATATGCAAATGAGTCGCTTCTGTTGTTATGATCGTTTCGAAGTAAATTAAGGGATAAAGAACAACAAATGGGAATAAAAACCTATCGAAATGCCTTCGCAATGCATTTTGTCCCATAAACCTACGAGACATAATGGAAGGGCTATCTAAAACGAGTACGAATGAAATAAATGTCTTGGGACTGCTATTATGTTATCTGCCATTTCCTGGGGGAAGCGCCAGTTTCGCAGAATCACAACAGTATCTTCCAAAGCATTGTTTAGCAAAAAAAAAAAATGTTTATTTACAATTATTTTACTTCTGAACAAAAGAAACTGTGTTTTATTTTGCCCTGATGTTGTGCTTTTTCAGCTTTAAGTCGCTACTGCGTGGCTTTGGTATCGGGTCCAGCAATCTATCGATATAATTTTTCATATCGATATACCGGTATACCGAAAAAAAATCAATAAAAAAACCAAACAAACCGGTACATCACCATCAAATCAAAGAAAGGTGTTTACAATGTTTAAATACCCTACATGATTTAAAAAGCTTTGATGCACTCGGCTAAACATGTAACAGGAACAGTGGAACGTATGATATCAAGACGTAACAGGAAGTACAGTGTGCCTCAGTACAATGGCCCAAATTAATTATCCCATTAAATAAATACCTGTCGGCTATAATGTACAATGGATCCCTCAGCGTGTGCAAATCATCGTGGAATGAAATAATTTTTTTTCTTTTCTTCAATCATTTCCTGCAAAACTCCCCAATAAACCCGATCATTGGGTAGATATGTGATACCAAACATGAACAAATCGAAGAAAGGTTTTAAAAATCTCTATATACCGTACATGGACTACATGATTTAAAAAGCTCTGATGGACTCAGCTACACCTGGAACAGTGGAACGTATGACGACATCAAGACGTAACAATAAGTAAGTACAGTATGCTTAAACCGTTAACGCTCAGAATCTGAGCACCCATACAAGCAATCACGTTTTTCTTTGCCCTCGTGGCTGGTTTTAAAGCAATTGGTTATTTATATCAATCGGGTGTGCTTTAGAAATCCTGTACAGTCAGTGATCTGTGATTCCAGTATGAAAGCGATACCGGTATTATCATACCCGTACAGCATTCCATGATAGTCATACCGGTATGGCGATGGATTCCGACCTGTGCAGGTTACCAATGGTGGGGGGGGGGGGGAAGCCCAGTGTGGGAATACTTTGAAAAATTACCATGTGTCAATGATGTGTACATCATATATGAATACATAATGGACGATTGGACCATTGCATATTTTTGTAACCTCCGTAAAAAAATTTTATTCAAATAATATCGATATACCGGTATGACCCCACCGGTATATCAATATTGACGGAGCATACTTGGGTCCAATCCATTTTGTCTTGCTGACCGATGTATTATATCTTAAAAAACATCTTCTCATGGTATTACAGAAAACACTTGCAAATCCATGCGACCCCTCCATACGGCTCCTGTAAGGTGGGTAGCCCGTGATCTTGGTACATATGTCAAATTATCTTGATGAGAAAAAAAGGTTTATAATACCCACGATTGTGAGTTGAGGGTGCTTTTGAAAGTGATTTGCACAATCAGCAAATATGTTGGCATTCTACTATGCAGTATTCACTTTGAATACACAAAAAGACCTGTTCCTGTTGGAATATTTCATTGTAATGTTTGGATGCCAAAGTGCCATGGTGCAAGAACCCCAAAAAAGTCTGACCAAAAATGTGCTCACTGTCAAATTCAAGATGGTGGGTTACCTTCTTCTTCTTCTTCTTCTTCTTCTTCTTCTCATATGTTGTCCAAGGCTGTAGGATAGCATCATTGGCTGAGGGCACAATTGTGCCCTGATGAAATGCAGTCTGTAGATGAGGGCAAGAATTTGTAATTTGGCCACGGTGCTCGCAATAGTTCGCCTACTCTTTGTAAAGGACACCATGGGATCTATAACAACTACTCACTAATTCCTGCAGACGGGACGCCCATTTAACGTCCATCCAAAGGATGGCACACACCTTGATGAATCACCCTGCCTGTGAAACACCAGGGTGACAGTTTATAGCCTGGTCGGGATTGGAACCCAGGCTAGACAGCTGTAGAGACGAGTGTGTGTACCTCTACGCCATCCTGCTAGCCCCGTGGGTTTGCTTATAGTGGTAGATAATAATCTGTGAACAAATAAATCAAAATAAAATGTAGAACACCAGAAATCGAGGTTGTCACCAAGTGATGTTGCAGGAGTACCAGATACAAGTCATGAACACTTTATAAGGTAAATACCTCCAAAAAAGGAATTAAAAAAGTAAATAATAAAAAACATTGTGTAAATTGTGCTTCAGTGTCGACGTCTGCACACCTAGTTTTGACATGTTGAGCATGAGGGGTGAGAAATCCCAATTTGTACGCCCACATGAATGCTGTTCATGTACACAGCAGTAAACGGCAGTGAGATACATAAGGGCGCACCTTCATGAAGAAAAAAAAACAAAGGAAAAAAAAACCCACTACTCAATGACAGGAGATTAACAACAACAAAAATATTTAACAACTAAGCCACCATGTCAAGATTTCTCAGAATACTTTGAAATATCAGACGCTGTTAAGAGGCTAAATTTGTGAGCACAACCAAAGGAGGTCAGTGTCCAGACAAAAAGAAAAAAAGTTTTGAGAAGTGGTTATACTGTATGTCGAAACAGCAGGGAAAGCAGTGAGTGCATGCAAGTTTGACAAACTAGGCCAAAGCACGGAAATGTCCATGGCAATCGCCACTGATGCCAGTTGATTGTAGAGGCCTGAGAAAATAAAGTACAGATTTAATTTATTCCACTTAAATAAGATTTGTTTTCTATCTTTGATTGTTTCTCTGTCTGTCTGTCTGTCTGTCTCTCTACAATACTGCGACCATTCTGAGAGAGCACACAAGCAAAATGTAGCTTCTGTACCAGGTTTAAGGAGAGCCGGGGGGGGGGGGGGGAATTGCAAAGCACTTTGAGCCAAACACGATGCCCGTGTTCTCTGCATGCTAATAACTCCATCTAGCCATGGCCTTGCAAAAAGGGTAAAGGCAGTCAGGCAGCTGGGAGGCACATGCATAATGGAACAACATGGGCATAAGGAGAGACAGGGAGGGAGGGTATGACTAAGTTTGGTGGTAGGCCAGAGGGGTGGCACCAGAAAATTCTCACCTCGATTGCTACTGCCAATCCTGCCTTGAGGATCTCCCCTTCTACCCTTGCAGATGCACCCATACCTCTCATTTTGAAACAATGGCCAACCTGTACCATGTTATGCCCACACTCCTGACCTGAGACTTGTCCCGGCACAGCCCAGGCCTGCTCTGCATTACTTGTAGCTTAGTAATCCTGGGCCTAGATACTAGGCTCTCATTAGTCCCCGTCTCATACACACAGACATGCCCTCTTTTTGATGAGGCTATCCAGAAAAAAGGAAGAAATAAAGAAAGAAGAAATGACAACATATAAAAAAAAATTTGAAAATCGAAATAAGGAACGTGCAAATGTTGGTGGAGGGGAGGGGTTGAGGGACGAATGAAAACAAAGGGATAAAGAGGAACACTAAAACAAAAGGAAGAAAACGAAAATAAATTAATTACATGGAACATTATCCCCCAATGCCCCCCCCTTGCAATCACTCTCAGCCTTTGCCTCTGTCGCTCACAGCCTCTTTTCACGTCTGCCAAACCTGGAACGGTGCCCAAAAACGACTGCAGAATGGAGAATATATGCACGCCCCTTGATTCTTACCAAATTCAACCCCCACCACATTGGCATCAACCACACATAACCCACCACTCTTATTTTCACCTCAAGAGTCTGCAACAAGGCTAGGCCGCAGTCAGTGATGGCGGCACTGCATATGGAAGGGAGTTAGATATGGGGAAGAATATCTGACATGAGACTAGGCCTCAACACTTGCTGAGCAACAAAACACAGCTTTCCAGGCCTTTTTGAAAACCATTATTTGTTGTAAAGACGATGAATAGAAAAAACGAAAAGTGAAACGGAGCTCGATATTAATATAACGAGTTGGCATGAAGTCAACATTTTAGGCGGGACACAACGAGAAGGCAGCATGGCGGCAAGGCTTTTCCTCGAGCATAATCTGTTCTTAAAAATATTCTGCACCATCGCTCAGATTGTTCCAACGTCAAACAGATGCAATAGGATGGCACTTATAAAAGCTAAAACACTTGCATGAAGAAAGCATGAATGAGAAAAAGAGCACTGCATCAAATAACACGATGAAAAAAAGAGGTAATGAAAAGAATGAGGAGGAAGGGAATAAGTGGAAAAAGGAAAGGAGCTGCAACTTGTGCCAACACCTCCGAGAGTAGCCGAAAGAGTAAGAATAAATATCCGTGAAGGCTATGATTAAAAAGTATGCAAAGGCCTGGAAATGAACAAGACTCGATATGTTTTCAGTACACTGTGATAACTGTACAGTATCGTTGTGAAAGCTTTGAAATGGCTACTATGTGATCCACTCCGATGGTTAGACTTTCCAAATTTCAACTGTCGACTGACAGTCCTCGATCTCAACCACTCTGACGCCTCTAATTGATTTTAACTTCCCGATTCACCTTAACTTTACCATAATTTCCACCTGTTGCACGCAAGCTCTCGAACAGACATCACGTTCTCATAACAAATTGCAATACCACATTGCACACGAAACTGCTTTCTTCGAAACCTATTCACAAATGCTGTAGAAACAAGCCTGCCATATAGCACATGCCATCACTTTGAATAACTGCACCAGAAAGATGTAATGTCTCATACCTGTGCCTTCAACACATTGCACTCCTTTGCTCTTTTCTTTACTTTCCCTTCAGCTCCTTAGTCTTCTTCTATATCCATCTTGCTCCTTCCTCTTAAAGATCTTCATTCTCCAGCATTTGAACAATTAAAGAGTACATGAAAAAGTAGCACTGCTGGCTTTTTACATCCACAGCACAACCGCAAGCACAACCAGGAACGGCAAACCAAACCAAGCCCATAAGCCAAATCTCTGCAGCCCTCCTCCCCTCCTTGAGACCACAGCTCCCCACTCTCTTTCCCGCCCAGCCCAACCCTACACTCTATCTTTCCTCAACCTTCATCCCTCCCTCCCTACCCTGCAGCTCTTCATTCTCCAGCCAGCTTGCCTCCCCGCAACAAATCGCCGCCCATCGCATCGTGAGGCCTAGCACAAGGCCTGGCATGGCGCCAACCACTGTAACGCAGCTGTGCCTGGCTCGCCTTGCCCCACCACCCTACCCTGCTTTCACGCTCCAATCAGCCACCAACCGCCCACCTCCTGCCTTTACTTGTCTGCAAGACCTGCTCTATCGCAATTCGTTGGCCCACAAGTGTAGCCCACAAAGCGTGTGCCACTCAAACAATGAGCTCCCTACCCTCTAAAGCCCAAACCTTGCATAGGCCATTAACAAGTAGGCCAAAGGCTCCATCACATCCAATTCTGAATGCCAAGGAAGAGCGAAAAAGATCTTCGCCATGTGGTGAAGACAGCTCCCACTTCTGGCTCGAGCACTGCCATGCATCCATGCCCTCGTCACCCGCCATCTTGCCGTCTTTTCCTTGCTTTGACTGCCACTCCCCGCCTTTTTAACCCCTCTTCCGCACCCCCACCACCCAACCTGACAAACTTTAACCCACCATGGCACAACCCACCTTATCCCTCCAATACAGACCCACCAGCCAAACCCAAATCTCCACAATCACCCTTCACCTACAAGTCACCATAATCATCAATACAATGCATCGGATAAATATTTTGGGAACAAATCTAGTTGAAATCTTGCTGGTAAAGATGGGAGGTTAAAACTACAAGCAAATTCAATCAAAAACCTCAAATTTAGAAATATTCACACAGACAAGCTGATACATTATGTGGTGCAATTGTTTGAAAACTAAAAAGGACAACATGGCAACCATGCCAGGTTTTCTCTGCTCGTCAATCTGTTTTGTGATTCTATTGCCAGAAAGCTGAGAGTCGGTCACAATACATCCGCCGCCATTTCCCGCTGCCCTGTGGCACACACCCTTCTACTTGCAGATCCTACATGAAGAGGCGGCCATTTTGTCCACGTGGCAATTGTAAGAGCTGTGTTGCACATCAACTGTGCTTTTTGGCAAGCAAGGCAAAGGTAAGTTGTTTTTCAAGAAAAACCAAAACATCACAACAAGATTGTGTTTAACCACTCAGAGATGAAGGTTAGGGCCCATATCTTTATCAAGCATTAAACAGTCATTTCAAGAAGGTAGCCGGTGTCAAGTAGCAAGAATACAAAAAGGACAGTCGATTATAAGCAACATGAACGACTCGTAACAACTTCCCTCCATTGTGACAATACCACAACTCTTTTGAGAATCGGGAAGATTTGACTAGGCCTCTTTCCGCTCAAGATGTTTTGCAACCTTGGTATACCATTTTTCGGATAACTGATTTGATCGTGGAATTGCAGTGTGACTGCAATGCGAGGGAGGGGGGACCAATGAAGACGGTGTACCCCCAAAGGCCAAAGCAAACTGGTTATAGGCCTTACCCTTGGTGCACCAGGAGCTATTGTACGGAGAAGTAATTGAATTAAAAAAAATCCCCTTGCACACTCAACACCACAAGCCATCCTATTATTAGTGCAACAACATTTATGTGTTTCTGACGTTGATGTGAAAATCTATGCAACAGATGCACCGCACACCTTTCCTGGATGCTGTTCCCTGGTATTGCCATGTGGAGATCTCTCCATGTCATAAAGTTTCTGCATATACAGCAAAGAAAAAACAATGACCAAGCAAAACAGCTATTTTTCACGGAATATGCCATTCGATTGCACATGCGCTCAAATTTCAAATTTGCCAGTCATGCAAGACGTACTAATTGGCAGACATAAAGGAATGAGTTTGTTTACACTTTGCATAACCATCAGTGTGATTCCTTCATCAAAATGTGAAGGGAAACTACATTTTAAATGCCAGGACACACGAAGGTGGTGGGGGTGGATAAATAAATAAAAACACCTGGAGAAAAACACTCAGAAACCCCCAAACCTGAATTCCAGTGTTTTTCTTTTTCTTTCCAAAAACACATGAAAACTCGACTATCGACGATGGAAATCACCCGACTTAGAGCATCTTCATTTTCCCAAACAGCTAGCTAACCAACGGTCATGGTGGTCAATAAAGTGTAACACGCAAGATTACTCATTAACCATGCAGCCAACCACGCCGGTCGTTGCAAAGTGAAAAGTGAATGATGTCAGACGAGGAAAGAAATCTTAAACCGGTGTGGTTGTGCACAAGAACAGAAAACATAAACACTTTCTCTAGCGAAGAATAGTTATCATGGCATCACATCATAACGCGTTTATATTGGATTTTACAACACACCAGATAACCAGACGTTGTTATGGCAACGTCCAATGAAGACTCGTGACCCTAAAAATGTTTGTTTTGGCAAAACCACAACATTTTGCCTGATTGAGAAGGGTATGCAATGGTGTGATCATAAGAACAACGGCTTGTCCTTGAACAAAGGCCAATGATGGATGGTATAATGAAGTGCAGAACATTGATCGCACATCTGTAACACCAAAGCCACAGGTCAGCAACAACTGTATTTTGTTCTTTATCCCCACAATACAATTGTATTCCGTTCAGAGTTCACATTTTCCGGCGGTCGATCCCCAACAGCCACCTTAAATTTGCTGGACTCACAGAAACTACAACTATTACTACTACTTTAACGGCTCCGGTTGTCCCCACATTGTTGTGGGGTTGGCCGGAGAACCTTTTGGCTTTTGGTTCAAAGCTTTCACGAACTGCTTGGCCAGGCCCGATGTTCATCTGAAGTTGGCAGGAATTTGTAATTTGTTCAAAATGCAGGCGATAACTTGCCCACTCTTCGAAAAGGACACCGTGGGATCTTTAACGTCCACCAACGGTTCTTCAACAGCACCAACGGTGCTGGCAGACAGTTCTTCCAGCCCGATGGCCTTTTGGAGGTACGATGCACACATTGACGAATCGCCCTGCATGCGAAACACCAGGGTGACAGTTTATAGCTGGGTCGAGTTTCAAACCCAGGCTACAAGGTTCAGAGGCAAGTGCGGGCACCTCCAAGCTATCCCGCCAACCCATGGCACACGGCAAAACAATCTAAAATGAAATGAAAAATCTGTTAGGCTACATCTGTATAAACCAGCACCACCATGTAAAAAACACAAATTACCTCGGAAATCACAACACCGACCCCATCTCTTAAAGTACACTGTACGCCAAGTGCTCTAAAAGCTACAATCCCGGGCATCACCCACCGCATTGGAAGTAGCAAACCTCGTCACAATAGCCACGACAATTATTTTTTGAAATTAATCTAAAATTAACACCGAAAAAAATGTCCCAACTTCTACCCTCGTAATACGATGGTATTTCAAGAGAGATACAATGTTCGTGATTTTTAAAAAAAATCCCTGACTATGGTAAAACGGTACAAACTCTTTCACTTTTCATTTCAACATGAGTTTTAAACCAAAACCTATTCCTCCCAATCGTGTTTCAGCAAACAAGGACGAAATACTGCAGTTGATCGTCGTCATGACAAATCACAATCTGTTACGCTTCACACACCTGGACACACCTGGATTACTTCTCATTTTTCCGTGAGCATGACACGACGCAAGCCGAATTACAGTCTTTCTCGATGCACTGTTTGAAAGGTCAGCGATAATGAAAATTACATTCTATGGCTAATTACTGACGGTAATACAATACGTGCTGTAGCTTTTAAACTTGCCGGCAGATAATTTTATCTCTGTTTTACACTTGTATGACAACAATTATCGAGCATAACATTCTCCGTTTAAAAAGTATTTACTTCTGTCTGTAACAACAATCAATTCAAGTAAAACGATGAAGGTATATTTATCATATTTTATGATTCAATAAAACAACACTCAACAGCGATACCAAGCTGTTACAGTGCTGCTTTTGCTTGTAGCAAACTATTGATAAGTACAATGTGTGAGTGTGTGTGCAATATATATATATATATATATATATATATATATATATATATATATATATATATATATATATATATATATATATATATATATATATGTTTTGATGTATCATATTGTGTTACACAGCATTGGTGATGCCGAAGTAGTTTCTTGACAAGGGTTATACTGAGTGGTTTGCCATTGCCTTCATGTATGTAAGTACAGTATGCAGTGCAGTATAACCCTTGTCAGATATATACTGCATACATATATGTGTATATACATGTGTATATATATATATATATATATATATATATATATATATATATATATATATATATATGTACACAGGATAGACATTGTGGTGTTAAGGTTTGCTCGGAAGACATTTGAAAGTACAAACAAAAAGCAAAAGAAGTAATAATAAATAAATGGAGTAGCAGTACAGGTATATAATGAGGTCACTTTGATGTTTGGACCATAACACCGTGTTAAAGATAATCTGTAGGAATTAAGCGGCAAAAGGAAGAGCGTTTCGAACCGGCGGACACCCGACTGGGATATTTGGGACTCACTTTGGTGGTCGTTGGGAAAAGGCGGGAAAGAAATCGTTGTGAACAATCATTACCGGTTGGCTATGGAGAAGGAAGGAAGGGATCAGTGAATTGGTAATGAAAAAGAGTTAATTTATTTTGAGCGGGTACATTTTAAAACGGAGGAGGTACGTGTCGGGCACGGATTTGTAAAGTACGGGACGAAGAACCGGATCGCTGAGACACGGAGTTGCGGTCGCGACTTGTACCTTGCAATGTAAGTTACGATGTGGACGAATAAATGTTTTTGTGCAATCGATACGAACTCGTTGGGTCACGGAGTGGACGGAACACGATTTGCTTGAAGAACCACAAACGTCGGTTACTTGGGAACTGTCCCACGTGAGACTGGACAACAAGCAGTGAGCGTTTGTTTATTGAACTCTGTGCTGCACAAACCTTGTATCTCTCTCTCTCTCTCTACTCGGAATTGTACAAATTTAAAAATCCAATATATACATATATGTCGTGCCAGTATCAGACTTCTGAAGATATAGGGCAAAGTTTTGAGCAAGTTTCTTGACTATGTCCAAAAAGGAAGGGCACCTGCCATGGACGTGCTGGACAGTTGGGTCAAGGTGCGACGAAAGGATAAACTAGTCGAATGTGGCCGTGGTTGGGGGCGACGACCGTGTTACTAATAAATAAAAACCTCCGATCAGGAAAGGCCAACCCCCCCCCCCCCCCGGTGTGCGACAGGCCCGACCCGTCCAGCACTCGTACAGTTTCACCGCAAACGCAGAACGCGCGAAAAATGGGGGATTTTTATTTTAATAATTCTGCGTACCGCAACACCAGGTGTGTGTGTGTGTGTGTGCGTGTGCGTGTGCGTGTGTGTGTGTGTGTGTGTGGAGGGACGGGAGTGGGGGGGCGGTGTGCCAAAGTGAGATCGGTGTGAAAATGGGGCCGAATTGGACTCGTCGGGCTCGCCGTGGGTCCGGCCGCAGGACACACGCGACTCTCGCTCTCTCCGGCACTCTCCGTCACTCGTGTCCGTCTCGGGAAACATGAACAGGAGACGGAGCGAAGGAGGTAAAATGGTTTATGTACGGCGGGCCGCGCGTACTTACTGTACACGGGAGGGTTCCACTCTCGGCACCGATCGTACAGCTCGATGTTCCGGCGATCCGTGTTCTCCACATTTTCCATTTTTTCCCCTCTCGGTAACAAACCCATCCACCCTCCTCCCCTCCCCCCCTTTCAAACTGAAGTCAAAACCGCCCCCCTCCCCCATTTCATCCCGACGGGCGAATGGCGCACTCGTCCACGGACTCCGCTCCCCCTTCTGCGGGCCCCTCTCCCTCCCTGCCCCCTTCCCGTCCGGATTTAGCGACGCACTGTACTGTACGCGCAGCTCGCCTTGGCTCCGGTTCAAGTGCGTCTGGGTGCGGGGAGAGGGTGGGGGCCGTGGTGGGGAGGAGGACTCTCAGGGGGCAGAACAGACCGGCACGGAAAGGAGGGGCCGGTGGGATGGGGTTTATGGGGGTCGCCGTGCGCTTTTGCAGGTGGCGAGGCCTCGAGCCGGGCAACTTTGCGGCGAGTCGGAGCCGCGTCCTCCGTCGCCAAACAAGAGAAAGGCTTTGCCGTTGTGGAGGAAGAAGAGTACAGACGTATGGACGCGGAGGAGAGGGAAAAGACATAAAAACAGACTGACTCCGCTATGCCAACCCCTCCCTCCGGTGTGCCAGGGAGTCGGTGTACGTGTACGCGCCCTCTTCATCGTGCCCGTCTCGTGCTGGACCCTCCTGTGCACCGAGGGACTTGCCTCCGTTGACCCCGAGCGGTTCCACGACCTGAATTGCCCTCCCGGGGCGGTGCCGAGAGAGCGCGGGGGGGGGGGGGCAACAACACAATGTTTGCTCAGTCTCAAGGACCGCTATGGTGGTGATGGCCTCGCTGGCTTCTTCTGGAGTAGAAATAGCCCAAACGGCCGTGTTATCTCGGCCCCGGGCGGGAAGCAAACATTTCGCGCTGTTGACACACGCCGTACCCTCACCTGGCCCCAAGCTGTTTCACCTCGTGCAGGCTGCGGGTCTGCACACGCTCCTCTCTCTTTCCCCTCCTCTCCCTCTTTCCCCTCCTCTCCCTCCATCCGATTGGATGACCTTCGGGCACAGCAAAGGCCGTGTGGACCTGCCGTTCTGGGATTGAAGGGTTGAAACCTTGATGATAGAAGGTGCACGCTAATGATCCCAATGGTCATCAAATTAGGCATTCAATAATCTGAAGGAATTGTTGAGATCTCAACCTCCCCCCCCCCAATTTTCTTTTTCTTTCTCCCTCTCTCTCTCTCTTCCTGTTGAACACCTTTGTGTCCATAACCTCATGGGCACACACTTTTACTTTATGAAACGCACACTTTCTGTGTGCTCACCTTTACTTACACCTTCACGCCGTCTGACGTGTGAATGTACTTTTTACTTCAGTTGTAAAACTTCCTCTGGGGTCCATTCAACTGGAACACTGTCCCACATGCACAGCGATGTCCAATATGCATGCAATAATGATGCGCGCGCGCACACACACACACACACACACACACACACACACACACACACACACACACACACACACACACACACACACACACACACACACACACACACACACACACACACACACACACACACACACACACACACACACACACAGTACCTGTCAGTATAAATCGTGCACGTGTACAAGACATCTCATTTTCACACCTCTTTCCTGAGCCACATCTCACGTGCACACCCACTTGCTCAAATCATTTTGCAGCTTGGTTTGTCACGTCACTCCCTGACTTCCCAGAAGAAGAGTCCAATAATAATGAACGAGCAAGTGTTGGATGCTCGTCTTACGATGTGAAAGCACCAACGAGGTATCTTTTTTCGTGATGCACGAGTCTAAGGTTATTGGTTAAACGATATACGATGGGGCTCGTGGTGAGGTGAGGTCACCGTACTGGCACACCAGAGATTGTTCATCAATTTGCATGTTACTGTCGGATTGCTGGAAAGAAAAACATCCAACTGGCTCGTTAACGACCTTTAGAGAGGACCTCTACATTCTGCCTCACCTGATCTCATCTTTCCGTGATTATATATATATTGGCTTTATGGGCCATTGATCTGTTTATTTTGTCGACAATATGGTGGATTATTCACCCCCCCTTCTTCCTTTCTTTGCCTTTCTCCTTCCAACCTTTCCTCCTAGCCCCCCCCCAGACCCCCTTTTCTCAACTCGGTCTACCTTCCCTTTGAGGCAACTGCACAGCTCTTTGGAGGAAACTGGGCACTAAAATACTGCATTTCCACATAAAGGACAGTGCCCCCATCCAAAACCCCCAAACACAATCCACCATAAAGAAAGAAAAAAAACAAAAAAATTCAGCAACTGCACTCGTTCTCACGCTGTCAGGTATACAACCCACGTATAGTGTACATGGCGGTTAGAGCACGGGCACACATAAACCCGTTATTGCCATCATTTTACATCAGGCGGTTAAACTACAGGTAAAATCCACATTGAGGTCATGGCAAAATGCACGTTCACCTTTCCACAAGCCTGGCCAGAAATACTGCAAAAAGAAAATAAAACAACCAGTGGCTGCGGACAATCCACCTCCAATGGGATGTTTCCTGTTAATATGCGGAAAAGTCTTGGGATTTAAGGACTTCTTAATGCATTGTAAAAGTTGGTGAAACATGTTTTGTCTCTTTATTATAGTGAGCCGCTTATGGAAATGGTGGCCATTGTGAAGTCTTTTACACCCGGTGAGCTTTGCTGCACGCACTGCACCCAGTGCTGGATTGGTGACAGAGTTCCACCCAAGCTATTCAGACGTTACTGTGACGCGTTTTAACGTGTTATTCCCTGGAGGCCGTTAACAGCCTTTGCCCAGAGAAGCAGAAAACCCGGCTGATCCTTTACGAGAAGCTCTCTTTGTAACCAGGGCTCTCGCTATGCACGTTGATTTTCTCATGCCTGTCTCTCTTTACCGATATAACCCTCTGCTCTCCCTGTCTTGCTTTTCTTCTTTTTTAATCTGGACGTAAACCCGGCTGTAATATTCTTGCCAGAAAGTCCATCGAACTTGCCACTCACCTGCTGAAGCGCAATTATAAATGAAGGGTCTCAAAACTTTTCACCCTCAAATTTTCATAACTTCTGGCTCAATTGAGTCACCCCTGAGATTTGACTCACAGGTTTATCCTCACCTGCATATGGTACGGCGTTTTCTTATGCCATGCAGATGAAACCACCAAAGTGGTGGACCATTGTGGCATTTAAATAGTGTCCAATGTGAATTTAAGAGTTTTTGATTTGAACCCATGTATTGCATCTGGTGCTTCTTGCCATGTCTGCAAAGTCAGGATCACCTTGAAGTTTGTGGGCACAGCGTCTTCTTTCTCACTGTACTATGAGCTTCAGGCCTGTCCTTTTTCTTTCATCAATCGGTGGAGCAAGAGACACTTGCCCTACTTGGGAGCTGTTGCTTCACTTGCCTTTTCCACAATCTATCCCTCATGATGTTTTGTGCTCCTTCTATGTAAAATGCATACCCATCAGCAAACGTCTTCATTTTGTCTCTTTCAATTCAGACATAAAAACCCATCTTCTGTCCTCTTCTTCCTACAATGGAGTGCATTGTTCTTTAATATATTGAGCTCTGTCTTTGACCTCAACAAGACTGAAATGATTCCAAAAAATCTCGGCCTTATCTCCATGCAGAATAAATAAAGGAGCTGTGGATAAACTTTTTCAGGTATGATGGCTATCTATCCTGAGTAATCAATGAAGACAGCTTGCTTGCCATTTACCAGGTACTTCCACCACCGAAGGTGGACAGAGGTTATATTTACCTCTGCCTCCGAAGGTGGGCGGAAGTTATGTTTTCAATCCCGTCTGTTTGTCTGTTTGTAAGCAGGAAAGGAGGAGATTGGGACCATACTCTGTGCAGAGCGTTGGTGCTGCCTCAGCAGTCTCCTTGGCTATTGGGCACAATCCTGGACGGGTCGCCACTCCGACACAGTATACCAGCATGCTGGCACTCATTTTACCGACCTCGGAAGGATGACAGGTCGAGTTAACCCCACCTGGTATTAATTCAACAGTTAAGCAGGATTTGAACTCAGGACCCTAGGATCCAAAGCCCACCACCCTAACCATTAAGACAACACTTAACTTCTTGAGATATCCTGCTTACAATGGTTATGGACGGATTCGGACGAAATTTTGTGGACAGGATAGGTGTGTAATCATGACGAATTGATAAGATTTTGGTGAAGATCTGGATTCGAATCTGGATACTATACATCTTTAAGTGATTCTTCACCATTGAGAGAAGCAGATATAATAGGGTGAAAAACGATGTACAGCACGATTTTATAAAAAGTTGTGGATGGATTATCACATAACTTGAATGAGTTGGGTAGGTGACAAGAACAAGGTGATTCGATTTTGGTTAAGGTCCGGATCCAGATACAGCCTATCGGTGAGATACAAAACAAACTGTCCAGTCTGGTGGAGGTATGCGCTCCACTGAGTGCCGTTCTAGTTTCACCCGTCTTGTCTGTCTGTCTGTGAGCAGGATATCTCAAAAAGGTATGGACAGATTCGGATGAAATTTGGTGGAGGTTGGGTGCGTGACAAGGACGAAATGATTAAATCTTGGTGAAGATCTGGATACTATCTTTTCTAAAGTGATTTTTTTCACCATTGAGAGATAGGGCCAAAACAATATAGAGCACTATATCTCAAAACGTTATGGACGGATTCGGATGAAACTTGGTGGACAGGTTGGATGTGTGACAAGGACAAATTGTTTAGATTTTGGTGAAGATCCAGATCTGGATACGAGAATTAAAAAAAATTTAAAAAATGGATTCCTCATCATTGAGAGATGGGGCCAAAAACGATATATAGCACAATATGTAAAAAAATTGTAGATAAATTATGACAAAACTTGGTGGATGAGTTGGGTAGGCGACAAGAACAAGCCGATTATATTTTGGTAAAGGTCAGGATGCAGATCCGGCCTATCAGCGGAATACAAAACAAACTGTTCAGCCTGGCGGAGGTCTGTACTGTGTTTGCCTGTGGCTATGTAGGCCAATCAATCAGAATGATCTGCAATATTCATCGGAATCTGGGTGGATGAACGGGATCCACTGGACTTTCTCTGATGTTGATTGCTTTGTATTCCCTCCTTTTTCTCGTGGCTACTTGGATACGCTTTTCTTCAAAGGAATTAATACCTTTCCTCATGTTAGTTATCCATGAAGGATGGTTTAAAGAAAACTTCCCAGTTCCAGATATAGTTGTCATGCAAAGCTAAAGTATGCTGGCTGAGCATGCTCTATGACAGGACCATTATATTGCAGGATTGCACAATCAAAAGCCTAAACTATAGCACTTTATGCTAAACAATACTTCCAAAACGTTTGCAAAATAGGGTGGCTGGAACGAGATTTAGTTGACCTTTTACCTTCGTTTCATTCTATTGTTGAAGCAATCATGTTTAAAATGCATTTTTTGGGGGGGAAGGATTCTTCAGTATGGCAAGCACATATATCCAAGCATGCGTCTTTTTGCAGATACAGTGTCGTATGTAACAGCAAATCAATTCCAAGCGAGTTTGTCGAATGGTGTGCACCTTGAACCGTAGCTGGAAAATTGGTCTGTGACTCAAAATACATTGCTGTATATTTCTATCAATCTGGTATGACACTTATGATAGGTAAAGACCATACCACTACATACACTTGCACATCATTGGTATGGGAATAAGGCTCTCTTGTGTGGTGTTGCTGAGTTTTGTGAAACTGTTGTACACCTTTTGTATAACATGGCTTGAGGAGTTTCTCTACCTTCAAAAGCACATTGCAACTCAAGCGTCATAAGTTGTGGTTTTGCAGAACCGTTATTTCTCTCCACCCCACTGCCCCCCCCCACCCATTGCAAGGAAAGCGAAGACCTCCTTCACAGTCAAACGTCATCGGAAAAGAAAACAAGAAACGAATTGATGACATGGTAAGATTACCATCCTGCCCTCTATATTTTACAATGTCACTGAAATTCTCTCACTTTGCAGTACCTTAGGGCCCTGTCACACCTTGACGTTTTAGCCAGCGTATGGCAACGTATCAAAATGTATGTAAAACGCTGGCGTACGCTGAACTATTGATGTTTTTAAAAAAGTTTTGGGCATATAATAACGTGTTGGACGTATGCATAACGTATTAGTAACGTACACAGAACGTTTCAATCACATATAGATAACTTATACCAACGAATGCTGAGCGTGTTGTCGGCGTTCACAACCTATTCCCAACGATAGTCTAACTTATGCATAGCGCGCGACAGCGTATCGCCGACGATCACATGGCGTAAGCTATTTATAGGCTGCGGCTTGACGATTTAAATCATAACCGCACTAGACATCGAAGTGTGAAGCCGCTGTCACATCTTGACGTTTTAGCCAGCGTATGCTGACGTATGAAAAATTTGCCGAACCAAGCTGGCATACGTCGAATACGTTATGGGTAAGTTTTGTATATGTTAAAAGCACGCTGGCATACATCGTAGTACGCTGGCATACGCCGAGTACGTCGAGAAATTTTCAGCATGTTGAAAATCTCTCGATGTACGACACATGCTCCGCATACGCTGGCATAAGTTGTAGGCACGTTACGCGATCGTTGACACACGTCGACACACGTTACTTGTACGTTACTCATAAGTCGAAACACGTCAAGGTAATGGTTTGTTCAGTGTTCCAGACTCCCTGTTTTTTTTTCTTTTTCTTCGGTATGACGGTGATGTTGACACTTCGATTTCTAGTGCGGTTATGATTTAAATCGTTGAGCGGCAGCCTATTAATTATAATATGGAATAGGCAAAGCCGAGAAGTGAACGTAGAATTCTTCTTACATTCGCTTCTGACTTTACATAAAACTTGTTCACAACTGTATACTTGCCAACTATACCGTGGTACATGTAAGTGCTGCACAGCTGATGATTTTGACACAATTTCCGGTTACTTCGGCCTGGATTCGGATCAGCGAACAAATAATGTAAATCACGATTAAAAAAATATTTTTTGATGATGCGGGAGATATCTTTAGTAAAATTAACTTTGGGAAAGAAATAATTGAAGAAATAAATAAATAAACGTTCACTTCTAGTCAAGAATAAAAGAAATTAAAAGTTCCGGAAAGAGTTTCAAAATCACTCCCGGTAATGTTAAATACAAAATAAACACTTCCTGTCATGAAAAAAATCACTTTCGGAAGTATAAAATTAACTTTGGGAAAAAAATAATTGAATAAAGAAATAAACACTTCGGGTCATGATCTCCCGGCATGCATCATTCCCCATGAAAAAACCGGAAACAAAAAAAAACCAGAAACAAAAAAACGGAAGCAAAATGGTCATAGCCAATGACACGGATTCACAATTGCCAGGGTATTGTGTTGTTTTTGTTGTTTCCTATTCTCTCATGTGCACACGTCAAGTAATATTCATAAGATAGAAATAAAACCCAATCGTGTTTATACACCCACCGCACAGCGTTTAACAACAACCGGAAGCAATAAGTCATAGCTAACGATACGGATTCCAAATATCCAGGGGTATTGTGTTGTTGTTGTTGTTGTTTCCTATTCTCTCACGTGCATGCGTTAAGTATGAAGCTCACTGCGTTCGCTATTATATCATAACTGCACTAGAAATCGAAGTGTCAACATCACCGTCATGCCGAAAAAGTAACGTACAAGTAACGTGCGTCGACGTGTGTTAACGATCGCGTAACGTGCCTCCAACACGTTACTCATAGGTTAGAAATAAGTTTCGGGTACGCTAAACATGACCTCGACGCGTTTCGACTTATGAGTAACTTACAAGTAACGCGTGTCGAAGACTTGACGTGTGTCAACGATCGCATAACGTGCCTACAACTTATGGCCAAGCGTATGCGGAACGTGAGTCATACGTCAAAAAATTTCAAGCATGGAAAATTTGTCTAACACCTCGGCGTACTACGACATGTGCCAGTGTACAAAGACGTATGCCAGTGTACTACGAAAAAAAGCCAGCGTACTACGACGTATGCCAGCGTGCTCTTAACGTATACAAACTTACCCATAACGTATTCGACGTGTGCCAGCATTTTAGCCAAATTTTGCATACGTCAGGCATACGCTGGCTAAATCGTCAAGGTGTGACAGGGCCTTTAATCCATGAGTTAATAGTTGCAATGTAACTCACACAGGATTGTGAGGTATGATGTCATACTCCATTCTTCCACCCCAAAGTGGTGTATTATGCTAATATAATAACAATGATAATATATCTCACACACACACACACACACACACACACACACACACACACACACACACACACACACACACACACACACACACACACACACACACACACACACACACACACTTATAGTAGATAAGCGAAGATATAAAACAGACAAACAACTGTGAACGCAATGGCAAACCACGTAATATAATCCTTGCCAAGAAACTGCCTCAGCAGCACAAACACTCCATAAAGAGTATGGTAAATTGAATAAAAGAAAAAAAATATATATATATATATATATATATATATATATATATATATATATATATATATATATATATATATATATATATATATATATATACATATATGTCAGTCGACTTCTAATGTAGGGATGGCCTGGACACTCCATTGGCTCAATGCAACATAAATCCTCAAAAAATTATACCAAGATAAAACTATAAGTTAGCAACCAGTCATCCGCAGAGAATTTCTCAACCAATAACACTCATTAAACTTTGGGACATTATCATTGAACTCGAAAAATGAGACCCAAAATTGTCTGTTTGTCAAGCTTCTTCTTCTTTTCTGACAGACTAACTCAAAATTGGTTTAAGCTACGAACTTCGTTTAAACACAAATCTACTGCATTTTATAGTGGAAGGTGCAAACTATTCAAAATTTTAATAGCTCGAAAGGATTCCACGAAAAGTACGCAAAACTGCATTCCTTCGCAAAGGAATAGGAAGGGAACTGTCAATCAATCAGTCAATCAGCCTGATAAGGGCGGGACCGCTAGACACATTTACCCAAGGGGCAATCAGACCTATATGGGTGTGGTTAATGGTGGAATATTGTCAGGGTTGTGTGTCTCTAAAGTACGTACTAATAATACACATGCATGAACTATCGGGGATGCCTCTTCGTGGTGGTTGTACCCCTAACAGAAGTTCAGGGCCAAATCTTACCCACTCTTCCCTGCTGCCCAGATTCATCAGGGAAGCGCGATCATGATCATAGTGCCGATCGGTCTCCATGAACCGGCCCATTCCCGCCACACACTCCTCTTCCTCTCCACCCCCCCCATCCTCCACCACCCCCAATAACATCTTGGATGTGAGGAATCTCTTGGTCATTCCTGGGAGGTCGATCAGCTGTCTTCATGCCTCATGCCGCTGCCCTGTTCGCGCAAGCCAGGCATGGGACCCATCGACAGCACCAACAAACATATTTCTATAAAGTACGTACTATTTCGAATGTTCGATCATCTATAAAGTATTTACAATACAGTACCATTACAAAGTGAGTACATCTATAAAGTTTGTACTACAACATTTGTAAATCAGTAGTCGAGCATAGTTAACTAGAAAGCGCAGGGACAGACAAATAAAGGCGCTCTTGTCACATACTCTTGGTAAAACACTTTAGAACTAGAAATGACCGTTTCATCAATTTAATCACTTGATTAACTTCAGCAAAGATTGCACTCCACTTCAGATTCCCCTTCTGTACCTATATCATTCAACCCGGAAGCGGGTGAGGGGACTGCTCATGTTTAACACAACACAAATCCAAAGAATATAAAAAAAATGAAATGAAATTCTCCAGCATGGAAACACGTTTATAAACTAGAAGGGCACTATTCGACATCAAGACATTGCCAGATATGCCTCCCCCCACATTATTATATTGTTATAATACACGAACCAAGTTTGATTTCAATCCTGAACCCTGATTCAAAACATTGAATAATTCTGGCTGCCAGATCATGCATCTGATCACATTGAAATTGAAAGCACATATCACCCATGACTACTAGATCATAATTGTGATGTTTCACGTCGATGGATGAAGCGGTTCAAGGGACATAATTATTTTAAGATCTTCATTCAATCCAATATAGCTGCCAGATCATGTGACCGATTAATTATTCATAAACACTCTGGTATCCCCAATGCTTTGGGAACACGTCGATGAAGTTTCACATCGATCTGTCAAGCCGTTCTGGAGAAGAATTTTTTTTTGTATACACCATTGAGGCTCGTATGATAGCTAACACATGGAGCATACAACAAGAGGGGTGGAAGAGGGATGGAAAAAAGATTGGGGAACAGAGACATGAGGAGATCTGTGGAAGGGAGAGGGATGGGGTGGTGTACACAGGGTAAACAAGATGGACACGACAGGGACTTTCAGGTCCTCACACGACAGGGACTTTCAGGAAGGAAAGCAGGGAATTTGAAGGAGGTGGGTTTGGGGTGGATTAACTGGAGTAGAAAAGACCATGGTTTTGGATGGGGGAAGATAAGAGATGGTGGTGAACAGCTGTTTTTAAGACCTGGAGGGGAGAGTGGGATTGAAGAGACTGAGGGAGTTTGTTCCAAAGGCAGGAAAAAAAGAGGAATGAAAGAGTGAAGGTACGCAGTGATTCTTGATTTTGGTAGTTTTACCAGAAGGGGGCTGCTGGTGGAACTTGAGCACCCTGCAGAAATATGTGGAGGGACATGTCGCAGACAGAGCCGGGAGGGGGGGCGCGGCCGGAGAGGAGATGGTAGAAGACAAAGACGACCGACCTGCCTGCAGTGAGAGACCCAAGGACTCAGCCTCATCACAGGAGATACCAATGATCTGACATGCCTTGGTTTCCACAGCGTGAAACCAAGAAAGGGGAGAGGCGGGAGCACCAGCCCAGAGGGGAGAGCAGTACTCCATCAGGCTGCGGACAAAAGCTTTGTATGTGGTCAGGAGCTCAGGTGTGCCAAGGAAGGACTTTGCACGATGGAAGATGCACAGTCGGCGACTGGCTTTGGAGGCCAGCTTGGATATGTGGCTTTCCCAGGAAAGATCATGGCAGATAGTGAGACCCAGAAGCTTGAATGAAAGGACTTCTTCCAGAGGATTGTTGAGAAAGTAGATCCGGGGGCGGGGGGGGGGTCCAGACGGTCCTTTTGGCGAGACATAGTGAGAGTGTGAGATTTGTCAGGGTTGAAAGACATGTTCCACGTGTTGGACTAGCGAAGAGGGGATGAGAGAACTCCATGAAGGCCACATGTTGGCTGCGGCAGGAGAGGAAGTCTGTGAGCCATGAATGGAGATGTCCTTGGATACCACAGGAAGAGAGTTCGGTGAGGGCAGGGTGCCAGACCGTATTGAAGCACGCGATATGTCTAGGGATATGGCTCTAATTTAATGACTGGCATTGAGGATCGCCATCCATTGTTGGGGGAGCAGAAGCAGCATATCTGGGGTAGAGTGATCTGGTCTGAATCCAAACTGATGATCGGAAATTAAGCCATTGGAGAAGAGGAAGGATTTAATGTCTGAATTTTTAAAGGTTTATTCTTCAAAAAAATCATAGCTGCCAAACCATGTTAACTATGTCATTATAGGTGGAGAACTTTTGTTCCTCATGGATAGGTGATTATACCTCTAACGTTTTGCCTCGATCTGTTCAGCCATTTCGGTGAAGATTTTTGAAGGTTTTTATGTTAAAAACAATATGGCTGCCAGACCACGTGATTGATGACGTCATCAATTTTTCCTCCTACAATTTAACCCGAGATGACAAAACATTTTCATACTGATCGGATAAAACGTTTGAAGTATACAATTATGACGTCATAACGAATCCACCTTTGACATCATCAAAAAAACACTTGTTTACCATGGGGAGTACTTCACATTTGCCAAGTTTCAATTTTTTTCCATTACATGGAGCAGTTTCAGAGATACAGAGGTCCAAAGTTTTTCCTTTTTTCCAACGTGGATGCCACACCACATGACCTATGACGTCATGATTATGATAAAAACATTCCACATGAGTATTCACACCTATGGTGAAAATTTTGTGTCATTCGGATAAGCGGTTGCAGAGAAAACAGAGAAAAATGGACGAACGTACATACGGACAGATGAACAACACGTAAACAAAAAAGAAACGAGTAATAAAAGCATTTTAAACGACAAAGCATCTGAAAATGCAACACCCATCCGCTTTGAACTCGGACCTCTTCGCCTTCCGTATGCTAAACAGTACCTTTGACTTTTTGACGAAATTCTTAATTTGTCTTCTTCATATTCTTATAATAAAACTTTGTTGAAAATTAGATAGCAAAAGCTCAAATGATAATTAAAATTTCAGGTAAATTGGATGAAAATTGACGATTTTATGTGATGTTGATCTTTGAGCTTTTGTTCAAATTATTAATTTGTCTTCTTCATATCCATACAAATAAATGTCAGTGTGTGTCTCTCCTCCATAACTCTAAAACCATGTAACCTATCAGCCTAAAACTTTGCATGCATACTAAGAAAACTCCAATGAAGTGCAAGAGTGAAAATTGGGTGTTTGGGTTAATTAAAACACACCTTCTTGAAGATAATTAACGGCCTTATTTAATTATACCCTTCATTAGGGGCTTCCTCGGCCACCTCGCTCTTTGGAATCTAAAGACGTATCTTTGGTAACTTCACTGGGGTCTGAAGATGCCATGTTTTTAGGCCTGCTCAACCATGCCTTGACTTGGAACAGGCCGCAACGATTTCTTCACGATATAGTTGTTGTTTTCACTTTCCTCACTCTTATTGTTGAACGCCTGTTCACCATAGCTACAAATTGCTGGGTACAATGCAATGCTTATAAACACTCGGAGATGGCAGCATTCGTTGATTTATTTAATTTCTGCATGTGCGATCACCGTGAGAATCTCTTAAACTAAGCAGAATTACAAAATTTAAGTTCTAGAATCGAATTTACAAGCAGTCCCAACTCCGAGAAAAGTGTTAATTTGTCCAATTCGGATATATTTGAGATTTGGGCTTCTCCAGGAGGTGTATGTTTAATATGATGGTTTGATTATTGATAATTAATCGCATGCCAAGCGAGCCGTTTCTTATCAACCGTTTCGTTGGAGTGTTTAAGCCACTTCGCGAAAGTGCGACTATTGTAGCGCGGTCACTGAATACTGTAAATCGATCAACTTGAACAAAGTACAGGGGTCACTCACCTGCATTGGCCACATGTTGTTCTGCGGTGCAAAAGACTGTGGCTGGCTCGCTGAAAAGGTTAAATTTTATTTTCCATGACGTTTCCCCTTTTTGTACGTTCTTCCATTATATGACCCGTCATTTCGGCATAGATAAATACAAATAAAAAGAAAAACATTTCGTTTTTAAAAGTTTCTTCATCAGTTTGGCTTGGTGAAGCCGCTTGGTGTGCGTTCACGTTTCAATGGCGATACCGCGGTTCAATGCCGGAGGAAAGAAAGCAAAATAAATTATTTTATCACAAAGAGTAAAAAATGTTTTCAGTTATGAAAGAATGAATCACCATATCACGGCAATAAAGCCGAGAGGTACGCATGCTTGCTCTATGTGGCCTGGATTTGAATCCTGACCCATCTATAAACTCTCATCCTGGTGTTTCACAGGCAGGGTGATTCATCAATGTGTGTGCTGTCTCGAGGATGGATGATAAACTGGGCATCATATCTGCCGGAAATCCTCACCCCTCTACCTCCCTCACCCCTCTCCCTCCTTCATCCCTCTGCCTTCCTCAGCCATCTCCCTCTCCCCCCTCCCCTCTCTCACCCCTATTCCACCCTCTCTCTGCCTCCCAACCCTAACCCTCACTCCTACAGCATATAGCAACATTTGGTGAGGTGCCGCTCTCGTTCCCCACCACTTCCTCGCTCTTTTCCCCTTCCTAGCTTCCTGTCCACTCCCTCCCTCTGTCCTCTCCTTTCATCCCTCCATCCTCTCCTCTCCCCTCTCCCTTCATCCTATCCCCTCCCCTCTCTCCATCCTCTCCCATCCCCCTCCTTCCTCTCCTCTCCCCCCGTCCCTCCGTCCTGTCCTCTCCCCCCTCCCTCCATCCTCCCCTATCCCTTTCCTCTGTCCTCCCCTCTCGCTTCCCTCCATCCTCCCCTCTCCCTCCGTCCTCCCTCCGTCTGCTCCTCTCCCCTCACGCCGTCCTCTCCTCTCTCTATCCTCCTCCGTCCCCTCCTCTCACTACCCTCACTCTGTCCTCTCCTCTCTCTACCCTCCTCCATCCTCTCCTCTCCCAACTCCCTTCATCCTCTACTCTCCTCTCACCTCCTCCCTCCATCCTCTCCTCTCCCCCCTCCCCTTTCTCTGTCCTCTCGCCCCTCCCCTTCCTCCGTCCTCTCCTCTTCTCCCCTCCCTCCATCCTCTTCCCCCCTCCCTCCATCCTCTTCCCCCTCCGTTCTCCCCTCTCCCCCCTCGCTCCATCCTCCCCTCTTCCCCCCTCGCTCCATCCTCCCCTCTTCCTCCCCTCGCTCCATCCTCCCCTAACCCCCCCTACTCTCCTTTCTTCCTCTCTCTCCCTCCTCTCTATCCCCCCTTTAACACCCCTGTCAAAGTGATGGGTTATATTGTTACGGATTTGGAAGCCTCTTGCACACAGACAGTCAGCAGTCCCAATGTTTAGTTATTTCGTTAAGTATATGTGTATAGTTAGAATCCACCCCCTGTGTCCAACGGGAATTTCATGTGTGCGCTGCAAGTTATTTTCTTGTTAGTTTTATACATCAATTCCCTTCACTTCTTCGCACCATCAACGCCATTGCCCACGTGCGTTCGACCACGGACGTGAGCGGTGGTTTCCTCATCTCAGAGCTACAACTCTGCCCAGGAAAGGAGGGGGTGCCCCCCTGTCCAATCGCAGATGGACAGATATCACCCCACGAAACCCTGTCCAATCAGGGCAAAGAATACATCAGGACGGACCCCTCCCACCTCACATGAGGAATGAATAGTAATGGGGGCGATCCGGCTGGCAGAAGAGAAGCCTCGTCGCCTTGTTTTGCCTGCTGGGATCGTTCTCGTCTTGCCTGCTGGCGTTCGTTGCATCATTCCCGGTCCCTGGTGCTTGGTGCGGTGACGAAGGTGTTAGTTCGAGTCCCCCCCCCTCCCCCTCAAACCAGCTCGTCTCGACCAGACCGCACAAGGCAGAAAGGTGCCCGACCGAACTCTTACCCTCAGCTCGCCTTCCCTCCCGAGCTGAAGGGTCAAATAAAGGCCAATCGGCCCCATTCATTTTGGGTGTGTGTGTGTGTCTGTGTGGCGCCCGTCCTGTAAGTAGAGACTGTTAAGTGCCTGTGTTCATTGTCAATTGCATTTCTTTTATTCGGATAACTCTGCTTTGTGTGTCCCTCCCTATTGTAAATAAATACCTGTTAAATGTTCCAGTTCGTTGCCTGTCGTTTCTACCATTGACCCAGCACGGTGCGGGCTTGAGAAGTAGAAAGGCCATTTGTGCCGTAAGTTATCATTGGGACCGGAGCAGCTCTGGTAACTCCCGCTCGGTTACGCCGGACCCGAGTCGGTACATGCGACTCGGTTCGGACAGTCGGCCGAGGGTGTGACTTCCCCGGTAGCTCGACGGTGTGAGTACATAGGTAAATTGGAATAGACAAATGGACCCTACCTCACGCTGTCGAAATATTGGTGACCACGGTCCTTTAAGTGACCTGTCGACTCCGGAGTTATCCGGGGTGACGACCGTTCAATTCCAGGTGTTCGTTGGGAGACGGCCCTATTACTCCGTCTAGCGGTCGTCCTCGCCACCGACCCCTGGCCCACAACAATATTTGCTAGTTCTCATAATAAAGCTTTGTTAAAAATTTGATGACAAAAATTCCAATGGTAAAAAAGTTATGACGCCATCTCCACACAGACACAGACACAGTCCTTTTTAGGGACAGCCATTATTCAATAAAAGATGTAGTGATGGTTTCACGTGATCATTTATTGTGACTATCCCTACCTTGTTTACATACTTTTTGGAGGAACATCCCCACATGCTTTTGCATTAAAAAAAATGTTTTTATTATTTATATTATATATACAGTGGCCTGCAAAAGTATTCACCCCCTTCCAATAATGGCACATTTAGATGAATTATGAATGATATGGAAACAATTTTTCCAAATGAACGTTTTTATTAATAACTGAAAAGATCAAACCAAACAGTTATAGTTCAAGGAGGTTACATGTCAGGAATATCTGCAAAAAACATGGACAAATCAAAATTCACTGGTTGTAAAACTACTCAGCCCTTTCAGTGAGTAGTTGGTGGAAGCACCTTTTGCAGCAAAGATTGCTCTGAGTCTTTTTGGGGTCGGTGAGATGGTGAAACCAGCTTTGCACAGTGAGATGGTGAAATATTTGCCCATCGTTCACATGAAAATTGCTCTAGTTCTGCCAAGTTTGATGGGCATCGTCGATGGACTGTAATCTTCACGGCTCGCCATATATGTTCAATTGGGTTCAAGTCAGGACTTTGACTGGGCCACTCAAGAATATTTATTTTCTTCTTATTCAGCCACTCCAGTGTGGCTTTAGCTTTGTGCTTGGGATCATTGTCCTGCTGAAATGTGAATCTCCTCCTCAGTTTCAGATTCATTGCTGACTCAAGCAGCTTTTCATCAAGGATTCTCCTGTACTTTGCACCATCCCAATTTCCCTTCCATCCTGACAAGCTTGCCAATCCCTGCTGATGTAAAGCAGCCCCATAATGTGATGCTGCCACCACCATGCTTTACAGTAGGGATGGTGTTGACTGGTGATGTGCAGTGTTAAGCTTGTGCCAGACGTAACACTTTGAATTTAGACCAAAAAGTTCGATTTTTGTCTCCTCTGACCACAAAACCTTCCTCCACATTCCTGTAGTATCATTTAGATGTTTTTTCACAAACTTCATTCGAGCTTTTACATGTGTCCTTTTCAGAAATGGCTTCTTTCTTGCCACCTTAGAAGCCAGCTTTGTAAAGGGAACGGAATATTGTGGATTGATGAACACTGACCCACATTTCGGATATAAAGCTTTGTAGATATTTCAAAGTCATGGATGGATTTACAGTGACATCCCGAACCAGTTTCCTGCTTGCCTGGCTGTTGAGTTTGTCACTCCATGTCACTTTAAACCTGTGAAGAAAATATAAAAGCAGTATTTGCCACCAAGACCAGTCCATGTGATGCATTTCTGTCAAGGTTTACTCCATACTTGGTGGTGAGACTTCATACGGGTCTCCAAGCTCATGTAGATGACCTGATCTGGCGATCTGTGTCGAGTTTGAAATTTTCTTATAACCCTCTCCTGAATGGTGCTTCTCCACCACTTTCTGTCTAACTTCTTTGGAAAGCTCCTTGGTCTTCATGTTTGCCTTGTTGGTTGACTAAGCGAGTTAGTTGCACCTTAAAACTCCTTAGATAAGTGGGGGAGATTAATTTTTAAGTTAAACAACTGATTTACATGCAGGTGAAACCAATTACACTTTTTTTTTTTTTAAAGCTTTCAAACAAATAATTTGTTCCTGAAGTGATTTCGGGTTAATTAGGCAACTTGTTTCAATACCTCTGCAACTGAGAACCATCTTTGGTTCTGTTTGGTTTGAGAACCGGTGCGCTGTTCTGGCACATGCTCCCATACCTGACCTGACCTGAGAACCATCTGATTTTCTCTGTTAATCAAACTTAATCACGTTTTATCTGCATTTTTTTTTTCACTTTGGTTTTGGAGCTTCATCACTTTGGAGTAGATTGTGAAGACTGTATATAAAGTTTAATTTGAAAACATCATGAAATTAGCTCAGGTGGCATCAAAATGTAAAAACTTTGGAGGGGGGTGAATACTTTTGCAGGCCACTGCATATATATATATATATATATATATATATATATATATATATATATATATATATATATATATATATATATATATATATATATATATATATATGGATCAAGTGTTGTGTGTGTGTGTGTGTGTGTGTGTGTGTGTGTGTGTGTGTGTGTGTGTGTGTGTGTGTGTGTGTGTGTGTGTGTGTGTGTGTGTGTGTGTGTGTGTGTGTGTGTGTGTGTGTGTGTGTGTGTGTGTGTGTGTGTGTGTGTGTGTGTGCGCGCGTTATACAGGAGTGTATTATGCTGCAGAGTCAAATGATGTGCACCTATAACCATATGATGGTTATTCTGAACACCTGTATCAGGTCTACATGAGCTTCGAGACCCGTATGAAGTCTCACCACCGAGTATGGAGTAAACCTTGACAGAAATGCATCACATGGACTGGTCTTGGTGGCAAATACTGCTTTTATATTTTCTTCACAGGTTTAAAGTGACATGGAGGAGCTCTTACATGTAGACAGACAGACAGGGAACACCAGACTTAACTTTACACAAACACAACTAGTGACTTTTGGGAAAGTGATGCAACTTCCCAGCGCATTCTGGATGTTAGCAATACCATATTATGTTTCCGCTTTTCTCTTTGCACTAAGCAGGGCAATTTAGCAGAAATTTCTTTCCCTCCCCTGCCACCTCCCCCATGGGATGGCAAAGCACGGGGTTAATACATTCTCTATCCTACAAATTCGAGTCAATTTAAAAGTCTTTGTTATGACTCGGCCAGGGTTCGAACCACCGACCTCCGAGACTCAGAGCTAACGCTATCACCATTATGCTCCCGATTCTGGTTTACACCTTAACCTGCAAATGCTTTTGATAGTTTTGTTTTGTACTTGCTCATCTTACACTTAATACAGTTTGATTGTGACGTGTGATGTGCACAGGGATGTCCAATGCAACTTTGATAACCAGCAGGAAACAAATAAATATAAGGTATCATTGTGTACCAAACAGAAATAAAAGCTCAAACTCCTGATCTATCCTCAGCAAGAAAGACCTTAACGGTTTAATCTACTATAACTTGAGGAATTTCCTGGGAATGTTACGTCACACAACGAAAGGGAATTTTCCATTGATGATTCGATGCATTGCATTTGAAAACTTTGTGATTTGAAGTTGGCTATGTAGAAATACTGCAATATATACATGGAACTTTTCTGCCAGACATAAAATGTACAAGCTGTTCGTGTAAGTTAAGGTTTTGAAAGCTTTGGCTAATGAGGTGCTGGAACCATCAAAGGATCTTTAGCAAACACATCAGCACTGACTGGCGTATCGACGAGGGTATGAAGAGGGCTTGGAAAGTTTACACAGATTTATATTTTTTGCTGTCTTTGGTTTTGACGCTATTTCGATTTTAAAGTTTCCTCGAGAGAGAGTTGAGGAAAGTAATCTCAAATTGATAAAGTACGTGTACAAACGTCTGCGGAGGAGAGTGAGCAAAAACACACGACAAATGTGCACGTCCCTGCGCGGATCTACTTTGGGGTCAAGATCAGAGCGGGAGAATCGGGACGCATTGCACTTGGCCCATTCCCACCCTCCCCCCAACATGGGACAATCTCCCACCATTGCCTCTCCCCCCGGACTGTCCGTCTGCACTCCCGCCCCGTCAGCTGCTGGCCTCACAATGCCGGCACATGGGAACGGCGACCGAGACTGAAGACAGGGTTTGTAGCGAAGGCCGAGAATATCGCCAACAAAGGTTGTTACGAGACTTCCCAAGTGCCGCCATTTTTGCACTACGTGTACGCCCGAAAGTTTTGCATACATGGTCGCGTCTCCAGGATACAATTTGCACAATGAGATACAATCTACTGGGGGGTGACTGTTGGGCCTTGCTAAATTATTGGGGTGAAAATAAAAGATGGCTAAATAATTGTGCCCGTTGATGTAGTCGTACTAAGTAGAACATGACGGAGGAGTAGTAGTGGTGGTAGTAGTAGTAGTAGTAGTAGAAGAAGAAGAAGATGATTATGTACTGTGTATTACATTGTCGAGTAATGTCGGAGTTGAGATAAGGTAACGGAAAGACTGGGAGGTTGCGACCCTGCATTGTGTAAGCTATGACATCGTGACAGATCATACCGAGAGATCCAAGTCAGGACAATCAAGGCAACCTTTTCACTGCGACTGGCACCTCTCACCTCACCTCATCTTGAGCTGCCCCTCCTCCCCCCCCCCCCCCCGTAAGCCATAATCAATCTTGAAATCTGCTCCCCCATACCTCATATCGATCTCTTCCCCCCCTCCCCCATTGCCAATGGCAATATGCCATCGTCGAGCTCTGTTCCACCATACCCACCACGTCCCCCTCTCTTCAAATACCTAATTTAGAGCTGTGCTCCCCTCCACATCATCTCGAGGTCTGACAACCCCCCACCAGTTATCTCCCACCACATGCAGCAGTCTGGCCATCAATTGGGAAAGTTGCCTTGACTGGGATGTTCTTGAGTGACATCATGACTGCGAGGTCACTGAAAGGTGAACTCAAAAGGATTACCATGCAGATCACTCTGAAAGTGATGTCAGTGATTCTCAGTGTTCAGAGCATCGGAGGTCCAAAACTCAGAGTCAAATTAGTTTGACTCGGGGCAGATGTGGCACTCACTAGACCTCCATGTAGGTGTGGTCTGAGGTATAGTGCTATAGAGGCACTGGACTAGACCTCCATGTAGGTGTGGTTGAGGTCTAGCGCTATGTATGCACTCAATTAGACTTCCATGTAGGTCTGGTTTGAGGTCTTGTACTATAGAGGCACTAGACTAGACCTCCATGTCGGTCTAGTTTGAGGTCTAGCGCTATGTCGGCACTAGACTAGACCTCCATGTATATAATACATGAATCTAAAATTCTCAAACTATAACCCCAAGAACACAATGATAAATTTATTGGATAAAACGTTATTCCTTAACAGTATTGATAAATTATCAGGTTTTATACATGATACACCCAATTATGTATGACTGAATGTATCTGCTGATCATCAGTATAGGTATTCGAAGGAAAGGGATGGGGAGAGGAGTGGAATCGGGAGTTGGTGAAAGGATTAGTTTCGCATATTAATGTAGAAAAACGTACTTATCTTGCACATCCATTAAAGCCACAAGAGCTATTATAAGCCATAATACAGCGGAAGAGAACACAAGATAATAATCTACAAATATAAAGTATGCTCTAGTTGCTTATCAAAACGAACGCTTTCCGATTCCATTTCCAAGCAGAACTAAACATCAAGGCCCGTTGTTACAGTATCTTTTCACACGCCTACTCCACGACCCCAATTATCTTCAATCGGAAGTATGGTTTTTAAAGAATCCAAGAAATAAACGGCTTTAAATTCAAACGCTTAGACAGGTTTGTGCGAATAGGTTTTCCCCTCGTTCTCTCTCATACCCCCAACACCGCCGCCACGCCCCGACAGCCACCATCCTCATGAACATTCCCAAAGCCATCCTCAGAACACCAACCCCCCCCCCCCCGACACCCCATAATTCCTTCCACCGCTTCCTCCAATAAAGGCCGTAGCCATCGCAGCAGATGCCGATGGTACGGGTGGTTTAGCGCTTGTTGGATAATAATGCACGACCACGAGACCCCCCCCCCCCTCCCATGCATGCCTTCCGATCAATGTGTCTAGGAGGTATAGAGGGGGGTTGGGATCTGGGACAGCAACGGGCAAGCTGGAAGGAGGGACGAAGCGAGGTAAGGGAGAGGGTTGGGGAGTGTAGTGGAGGAGGGATCAGGGTTTATGGCCAAAAGCTATCTTTGTCTGCGAGCACAGCAACAGCATAGTTCGGCTTTTGTGTGAGCCAGACACCGCATATGGTACGGCTGAGATAGCATCACAGAAATCAAACACCCCGAGGCGGGGGCGGGGAGGACGTAGGGCGGGAGTGCATTTGCATAGAGCGAGGTTGGAGGAAAGGAAGTCAGACTGTGTGTGTCAACCTTCACCCGGATCTGCGGTCAATGTCACGGGAACGGGGAGAGCGGGTGGAGCGATGAGGGTGGGGCATGGAGCACACAGGGTCACGAAGAGTCTCGCGCGTGACTCGCCAAAAGAGAAGAGGCCACTGAGAGGGAGGGGAGAGGAGAATGGAAGAGATGGGGAGTTCATTTTCCTTTCTTGCTATTCTTCCGTATTATTATAATAGTGATTTCAGAGATTTCGTCTGGATTCGTTTTCAATCTTATATTAGAAGGAATGATGGTTTCTCTTTTTTATATACCAGTATCAGGTTTTTGCAGGCTGGTGTTCCATCGATGTTGGTATACCTGTGCCCATCAACACAATATACCTGTTTGCCTGCCAAAAGCCCTCAGCATCATTTCAATGGATCCTACTTTTCAGTTTGTTAGCTTCGAACATCTGGAGATCTTGGTTCCTCACAGATGTATCAGCTTTGCGAGCAGGTGTAGGTGCCTCATTGGGAGATATGTGGTGGGAGACCTAATGCATGACATTAAAAGTGCAGAATACAATGCTTTTTTATGTATGACAAGTGGTGGTACAGGATAGCAAATGATTCACAATGATCTTTACTCCAGTTCAATTATTTGTGGGATAGGATGGTAGCATGGACATCCTAATGCAGAAATTATGGGATCAAAAAGATATGCAAAATAATCAGGTAATTCTTAGACGTTTCATTACCTCTGCCACCGAAGGTGGGCGAGGTTATGTTTTCACCCCTGCCTGTCTGTCTGCGAACAAGATATCTCAAAAAGTTGTGGATGAATTCGGACAAAATTTGGTGGAGAGGTTAGGTTTGTGACAAGGACAAAATTATTAGATTTTGGTGAAGACCCAGATCCAGATGTGAGGATTTTAAAAGTGATTCTTCACCATTGAGAGAGAGGGCCAAAAACGACATATAGCATGATATTTCAAAACGTGGACGAGTTATGACAAAACTCGGTACATGAGTTGGTTAGGTGACAAGAACAAGCCGATTAGATTTTGGTTAAGGTCCGGATCCAGATCCGGCCTGTCAGTGGGATACAAAACATAAACTGTTCAGCCTGGTGGAGGTATGCGTGCCACTGACTGCCATTCTCATTTCCACTGTTTTAGACTTAATTTGCAGTTCACAGCAATTTTATCATATCATTTCCTTGGGCCTAACAGCATTCGTCCTTCAATCCTCAACACTTGTTCATCTATCTATTCCTCTTTCTGCACTCTTTTCAAAGTGTTTCTCTAAGGGAGAAACACCTGCCTGCATCATGGAAGGTTGCCAATGTTACTCTAAATTGTGAGAAATGTGTCAAAAGTGACCTTCTCAACTATAGACTGATCAGTCCTCTCGCCATGGAATTTTTTATTTCACCAGCTTGAAAACAAATCTCTTCTTTAACTCTCTGATCTCCGTTTATCAGTTTGATTTTTGCCCAGGCCGGATTATGCTGGACATGCTGCTTCCACTATATCATGAAAGGATGGATGCCTTCAAATTCAAACAAGAGGTCGGGGCCATTTCACTGGACATCGGCTGAGCACTTGATAGTCTGGCACCCTCCAGTGCTTTACAAACTGTCAGCATATGATACCAAGGGTCCTCTACTGGACTGCCTATCAGATTTCATCTGCTATCACAAGTACTGGATTGCTTTAGAAAACATTTTACGATGATCTTGCTTTTGAGGTTGTCATCCCTCAATAAAGTGTTCTAGGACCAATCCTTTTGTTGTTATACATCAGTGACCTGCATGAAATTGTATGTAAAAGCCATTGTATGAAATTTTGTACATACATACATATATATATATATATATATATATATATATATATATATATATATATATATATATATATATATATATACATATATATATACATATATATATACACATACATATATATTGTTACGGCTGTGGAAATTCGCAAACCACCATTCAGGGCCCGTAGGTGAGATAACTCTAAGTACATGTGCAGTTAGCCCCCAACCCGTTGTTTAGAGGGAATTTATGTGATTCATTCGGGCTGCGACGCTTTGAGATAGCCATTTTTTTTGTTCTATCTTTATTTTGAACCAACCACGTCTCAACCGCCATAACCATCAAACCACCACCGATAAACCCTCCACCACCCTCACCTCTCTCCTTCTATGGCCATTCCCGCACCACCTGTGAACACTGAGCGTCGGGCTGTCTTGGGCTCGTTCAAGATACGCACCGAGCCGCGAGTGCAAATAGAGGCCTTTCCGAGGGAGAATTCGGATCAAGAACGCTACACGCCCACTTCTGATCCGTCCAATTAGCAAGCGCGGAGCGGCTTGGCCCCGCCTCCAGGCACGTCTGGGTGAAATCCATATATGCAAATTCTAGGATCAGGGGAGGTTCACGCCCACTTTTCCTCCGTCCAATGGGTGAGCGTGGCTCCGCCCCCGAGGACATCCTGATCCGGAAATTTGCATATTGTTTTCTCCTGCCGGCCTATAAAACGGCGGGTGCAAAGCGAATCGTAGGAGAGTCAGTTTTTGGTTGGAGAGCAGAGTGTGGCAGCGGCAGAGTGTGGCAGAGAGTGGAGTTGGGTGGTGAAGGCATCGAGTTGAGTTCTGCAGTCGGCTGAGGAGAGTTGTGGGAAGAGGCCAAGGAGCTCGGGTCCGAGGCGAGAAGGACGGCGGTCGGCGACGAGGTCGCGGTGGGAGATCGCTCGTCACGGGACCCAAGCCAGCCAGCCATTCTCCCTCCCCCAGGGCATCAACAATTCCCCCTTTCCCCCACGCTGAGATAGTGCAACAAAGGGGACCCCGTTCCCACCCCACTCCAAATGTCGTGCCAACGAAACCCGCCAAGGAACACGGAGTCGGGGCACAGCCACGCGGCCACATCTGTCTATGAGGGTGGCTTCTTTCCTTTGCTTTTGAGTAAATGTGTGTTGGCGCCGTCTGTAAAGTATAACTGTATAAGTGTTGCCGTGTGTGCGCGTAGTCGGTAGTAACTCTGCGTCATTTTTTCTTTTGTTTTACTGCTATAGGTGCATTTTGACTGTTTGGCTGTATATGTGTGCTTTCCGTGTGTCGCGTAATAAATGTGCATTGTGTGAACTGTTTTCCCGTTTCGCTTCGTCTTTTCTTTATTGACCCTCCATCCTGCTTCACGTAAAGGGTTCGAAGTGGGCTTAATACGCCCGATAATTAATCGGAACCGTCGAGGCCGACAATAACACCGCTCGGTTATCACTGTAGCACGGAACGGACCGCTGAAGCGGTTCGTGTCCGGAGTCGGCCTGTGGCGAGGTACGATCGCCCGGTCGACCATCCGCGCAGGTACTTAGGTAGATCGAATTTGGCGAGCAACCCTATCCTGCGCGGGTGGGCAATTGGCACGGTCGTGGTGGGGTTAAACCCCCACCCGTGACTAGCTCCCGGCATTGTTCCGAGAGGGTCACGACAGAATTTTCCGTTCTGGTGGGCAAGGCGGCTGCCATTCGAGTCGAGCGGCCCATCGCACGCCGGCGGGCACGAATTCGCAACAATATATATATATATATATGTCCAAAAAAATATTGTACAAACAGACATGACAGAAGTAAATAGACACCATGATTATTATAGAATTAACGTCTTGAACATTTGAAGTATATGTGATCCATTTTAATACACACACTCGTATTTTGTCGACTTGCCATTTGCAGATTTCAATGCTTTTACTCTTTCAGGCATAGAACTAACGAGTTCTGAAATTTTCTCTTGTGGGATTTCTGCCCAGGCTTCACGCAAAAGGTTTAGCAATTCTGCCCGTGATGTTGGTTTCCTGGACTTTTTCCGCACATCTCGATCCAATATGGGCCAGAGGTGTTCAATGGGATTCATCTCAAGAGACTGACTTGACCATGGAAGTCACTTGATCCCATTTCTGTCCTTCCATTCTTTGGTCTATTTTGCAGTGTGGCATGGAGCTCCATCTTCCATGAACAGTGTTGTTAATGATCAACTAACCAGTAGAGAAGACAGGGAGAAGTCCATCCTTAAGGATAGAAATGTATATCGTAGAGTTGATGTTGCTAACACACTCCACAAGCTCTGACCGACTAGTGCTCCAGATTGCTCCCCACACCATCACCGAAAAACCACCATGTTTGACAGTTGGCTGCAATCGGTTCAAAGAGAACTCTTGACTGGGAAGTCTCCAGAACCGTACACATCCACTGTCAGAAAATTGAGCAAATTGGGATTCATCTGAAAAAATGATAGTTTGCAAAAACTCCAACGGTCTGTTGGCCATCTCGTCAGCCTACTTCTTTCTCCTTTGAATGTTGGCTGGTCTAAGAAGAGGTTTTCTCCAAGCTGCTCTCCCATAGTAGCCCAGTTGGTGAAGGTACCGCACGGCAGTTCTTCAGCAAACTTGGACCTCACCGTTTGACAGCTCGAAGACACCTTTCTGAGAGCCCTGGTCGACCAGAACGGGAAGCTGTGGATTCCTTGCCTTCGCCGGTGAATTGCACAATCACCCGATTGACTGGAGAAAGTGGAATGCCAAGGTTATGAGCTATTTGATGCTGGCTGACTCCACCTTCCAAATGGCCAACAATTCGTCCTCTTTGAAAATCGGAAAGTTCGTGTGCTCCCTGGATTCGAGGCATCGTTAATTGTCATACAAGACCCAGGAACTCGTTTCTGCAAATAAATAGTTGAATATTAGTACAAATCTCTGAGTAAAACTGCGTTATACAGATGAAATGAAGAAATTTAAGGTGGTTGTCATGTCTCTGTGTATATATATATATATATATATATATATATATATATATATATATATATATATATATATATATATATATATATATATATATATATATATATATATATATATATATATATATATGACCGTTTTTACAGCCATTTTTCCCTGCTGTGCAGGGGTTTGGCTTTTTCTTGAGACAATGTTTTTTTTATGGCCGGATGCCCTTCCTGACGCCAACCCTGGTCGCCTCTTACGACACACAGGGATATGGTACACCTATACTAACCGGGGCATACACCGGGACCAGTACACTGGCACTCATTTCGCCGACCTCGGAAGTATGACAGGCTGAGTCAACCCCCTGGTGTTAATTCAGCAGCCAACGGGGCTTGAACTCAGGACCCTGGGATCCCAAGCCACCATCCTAACCACTAAGCCAACACCAGGCTTGTATGTATATATATATATATATATATATATATATATATATATATATATATATATATATATATATATATATATATATATATATATATTTTGTTGTGGTTGACGAAATTCGCAAACCACCATTCAGGTCCCTTAGGTGAGATATCTCGGTAAGTATATGTGTAGTTAGGCCCAAACCCGTTGTTTAGAGGGAATAAATGTCATTCATGCGGGCTGCGACCCTTCTAGATAGCCGTTTTTCTTTTACTATCTTTATTTTGGACCAGCCGCCATTACTACCACCACCAACCACGTCTCAACAGCCATCACACAACAACCACCAACCGCAACGCCGCTTCACAACAACAGCCACGACCTTTACCGTCACAACTCGCCCTCGCAACCATCGCATCACCACTATTCCCGCGCCACTTGTGGGCACCGATACTGGACTCGTGCAGGGCGCGCACCGAGCAGCGGGTGCAGAGGCACGGCCTTTCCGAAGAAAACGGATCAAAAACGACTCACGCCCACTTCTGTTCCATCCTATCGGTGAGCGTGGGGCGATTTGGCCCCGCCTCCAGGTACGTTGGAGTGTGGTCGCTATATGCAAATTCATGGATCAAAAAGCATTCACGCCCACTTTTCCTCGGTCCAATGGGGAGCCAGTTAGAGGTGAAGGGTCGGAGGTAAAGGGTCAAAGGTGAAGGAGCGAGGCCACGGGGGATATAAACGGCTGCGTTCGTCAGTCAAGGCAGTTCGCAGTTAAGAGTTGTCGGTGGAGCTGGGAAGAAGTGGTAGTAGTCAGAGTGAAGAGGACGGAGCTGTGGAGAGGTGGCAGCGGCGAAGGCGGTCGAGGGGGTGCTCGTGTCGGAGTCGGGGAGCTGCGGAGGGAGAGGCCGGCGGCGCGACCGAGGTCGTGGTGGAGACGCTCGTCGCGGGACCCGAGACAGGGAGATATCCTCCATCCCCCGAGCATCAACAACCCCCTCCTGTTTCCCCCCGCGCTGAGATAGTGCGAGAAGGGGGCCCCGTCCCCACCCCATACCAGGCAGTCCCAGCGAGGCCCGCGGAGTCGGGGCGCCAGCGCCATTTCGCGGCTCATCACCAGACGGGTAGGCCCGACGCGGTCTCGGCCCCAGGCCCGCCTCATCCTTGAGGGTGGTCCTTTTCTTTTGCTTTGGGTATATGTGTTGTCGGCGCCGTCTGTGAAGTAAAACTGCATAAGTGTTGCCGTGTGCTCGCGTAGTCGGTAATAGATCTGCATTGTGTTTCTCTTTTATATTTGCTTTTTGTGTAATATTGTGTTTCTTCTTCTTTTACATTTGCTTTTGGTGTAATTGTATATGTGTGCTTTCCGTTCATCGTGAAATAAATGTGCTTTATGTTGAACTGTTTTCCCGCTTCGCTTCGTCTTTTCCTCTATTGAATCTCCATCTTACTTCACGTAAAGGGTTGGTCGTGGGCGAAAACGCCCGATAATTAATCGAACCGTCGAGGCCGACGATAACACCGCTCGGTTATCCCGATAGTACGGAACGGGTCGCTTAAAGTGGCCCGTGTCCGAAGTCGACCTGCGGCGAGATGCGATCGCCCGGTCTACCCTCCGTGTGGGTACTTAGGTAGGTCGAATTTGGCGAGCAACCCTATCCCACGCGGGGGGCCGATTGGCACGATCGTGGTGAGGCCGAAAGGTCCACCCGTGACTAGTTCCCGGCGTTAGTCCGAGAGGGTCACGACGGGATTGTCCGTCCGGTGGGCGACGTGCCGCGATTCGAGTTACGTGGCCGTTCGCACGCCGGCGGGCGCGGAATCCGCAACACTGATGTCAGAAGTGGGATACAAACTCATCGCCCTCCTCGCGGCACTGGTATCGGAGAACGGGAAAACGGGCTCTCCTGTCTCCAGCTAAATTCACGGGAATCGGTCCAGGGGTGAGAGGAGCGACCCCCGATTCCCTCCAAATTACGAGCGAGCTAAATTAACCCTTTACGAGAAGCAAGATGGCGTCTCAAGGCGAGCGGGAGCCGGGGGTATTAGAAATGGATGTAGAATGTGTAGAATCCATGGCTCAGGACGAAATCCCCGTGCAGGAAATGTTGGTTGTACAGGAAAACGAACTCGCCCAACTGAACCCAGAGCCCGAAATAGGTGCGGCAGCGGCCGCGGTGTATGACACCTCCCCTCCCCCTCTCCACCAAAACCCCCCGATCCTTGCCCAAACGGCTCACCCAAGCGCACCAGACATGGCCCAGCTATTCACCATGCTGGCAAAGATGAATGCGGATGCGCAACAAATGAATGCGGAAATGATCGAAAAGATGGATACAAACGCAAATGAAATTATAAACAAAATGAAAGGCATGAACGAAAAGATGGATGCGAATACACAGCAAATGAACGGAATGAACAAGCAAATGAACGGAATGGAAACAAACATGAAGGAAGAAACGAAAAAGCTGCGGGGTGAGACGCAGAACATGGGCCGATGCCTGCAGGCGGGCATGAAGGCCGTTAGCAGGGAGCTTAAAATGGCGACTCCACGTGTAGGAGCGAACGAGCTGGGAGGGGGTGCAACGGCTGACAGGCCCGCGGTGGAGGCGGGTGACAAAATAATTCGGGGGGCGTGTTGGGCGAGGGTCGTGACAGAAAAAGTGACGGTAACCGAGAGGGACAAACTAATTGGGGTGACGGAGACGTGCACGAGGGAGATAAGGGAAGAGACGGAAATAATAGTTGAGACAAGGGAGGTAAAGGGTAAAGAGGTGACTGAGTTGGCAGAGACACGGGAGATGGGAACGATAGAGGGAAGACTACACGATGAAGACGGGGTAAGTGACGCACACACACACACGGAGGTAGTGGAGGATAATGGGGGTGAGCTCGCGGACTGGGTAGAGGCCCGGTGCGAGCAGTTGGATGGCCTCCTCCAGGAACGAGGGGAGGGAGTATGCCCCCTTGAGGCGAGTCACGACCAGGTGGGTTCGGTCGTGCTTTGCGAGGTTGAGGGGACGGGTGCTGTGGACAGGTGCACGGAAAGCTTGGGGGGTATAGAGGCCCCGGAGACCCTTGTGGGGACACGAATCCCCAGTGTGGTTGTCCCTGTGTGTGTGGTGCAAGGTGTGAGTGCGTCCACGTGTGTGGAAGCGACCCCGTGTGTGAGTGGTGTGGTGGCGATTGTGCCGGTGTACGTGCTTCCCAGCACGCCGTGTGTAAAAGGGGCACCGCAAGTGGAAGAGGCCGTGTGTGTGGATGAAACGGCCAGTGTGGATGAGGCACCGCGGGTGAGTGCCCCCGCGTGTGTGAGTGAGGGACGGTGTGTGGATGAGGCACCGCGGATGAGTACCCCCGCGTGTGTGAGTGGTGTGGTTTGTGTGAGGGAAATGGCACGAGTGAGTGGAAGGCCGCGAGTGAGTGGAGCCACGTGTGCGAGGGAGGTAGCATGCGTGAGTGAACGGCCGAGTGCAAGGGAGACCGTGTGTGTGAGAGAGCGGTATGTAAGGGAGAGGTCGGTTAGCATGTGTGAACATGCAGCCGCGTCTCCCGGTGTGAGTTTAATGGTGAGGTGTGTTAGCGTCGTTACACGCAGGAGTGCGTGTGTGGAATGGAGACGGAGACTGCGACACAGGGACAAAAGCCGGGTAGCGGCTGTAGTTGTTTTGGGGACCGTGCCGGGTTCACCCAGCATTGAGCACGAGGTCCGTGCTGTGCAACGCACGAGGCCCCCACGTGCTCGCTTGCGATAGTGAAGTCCCGGTCCGGAAACGCACGCGGTGGATTTGCCGATCCCGCGGACGGACAAAGTTTAGGCAGGATTTCGGATTTGGACCGGACGGGTTCTCCACGCGATCGTGTGTGTTAAGCTCCAACGGGCAAAGCACATGTGTTCGCGTGGGGAACCCCTCGAGACGTGGGGCTTGTGTTTTTTTTTATGCGCACGGTGACGCCATGGCTGCACGTGGGGTTGGAATCCGGCAGGAGGGGTATCCCTGCCGGACAGTACCGTCCAAGGAGGGACGAGGAACACGTGCAGCTGCATGACGTCACGGGCAGGTGCAAAGTGCGCGAGCTCTGAGTTGCCGCGCTGGTGCTGCGCAGGTAAAGAAAAAAAAAAAGCAAGCCTCACTTTCGGGTGCACAGGATTCCTGGGCAAGGGGTGGAAGACCCCTTTACCTGGGCACAGGATGGAAACGAGTTAGGGGGAAGGGTTAGCTTAGCTGGACCGACTCCATGGGGCAGGGGTAAGTCCTCATGGAGTCCGTGGAATGGATTAGTTAGAGGGATTGTAGCGAGATTTAGGTTGGGGAATTGATTAATGGGATTATTTGAGGACATGGACAGACTTGTGAATGTGTAGAGGGGACGTAGCTTAGCTACGTAGTGTTAAAAGGAACGTGCTACAAGTTTAAGGGACGACTTGGGAGCACGAGTTAGTTAGGGGAGGTAGTTAGAACGATGGCAGAGTTCAGCGGTGAGTGTGTTGAAGAGTTGTTGGTGAGTGGATTGGAAGCATGTGCTTGGTGAGTGAGTGAGGCCAGCGGGTCTGTGTGTATGGAGCGAATGGGGAATGCATGGTGCGATGAGTGATTGGGGGGAGGAGTGACTCCCGCCCAAGGGACCCCGGGGTCAGAGTAAAGTGAGTTCGCTGGGGTAGTCAAATTGAAAAATGGAGGTCGTTTTGTTGTTGGTGGGAGTGTAGGCTCGAAACCCGTTTGGAGGGGTGCAGAAGCCCTGTTGACGGGTTGGGAGCGTGGCTGCGAAAGGTGAGTATCGCTGAGTGGGTACCCCGGGCACCAGGCTAGTCGGCCGTGGGAGGCCAAGGGCCCATGGGGGGGCCGGGATAGCGTAGTGGGCACGGGTGCACCTGCTTGGTGCGGGGGCCCGGGGCGCCATTAGCCGCGTGGGCAGTGTTGTGGGCAAGGGTGACCCTCGGAAAGGGGCCTGGGAAGCCAGCCTGCCACGTGTGCGTTTCAGGGGAGGTGCCATGAGGGGCACTCCCCGGTGTTAGGGAGCTGGTAGGCTCGGAGGCAGTGTAGTGCCCGGGGGTGCCATAGCGGGAGATTCGGCAGAGGGTCGTGCCTGCCAAAGGGAGCCACGTGTCCCAGCCATGAGACCGTGTGAGGGCACGGAGAGAAAATTGGGGGGGCGAGGCCCGAAATTGTGAGGACACCAACACAGGCGACGGGAATCTGGGTTGTTAGAACCAATAGTTTAAGCGAGAGGCGCTTGTTGAAAGCCCCGGGGTAGTTTAACAGTTAAATGGTTAGGGTAGATTAGGAGATGTACCCCTCCGCACCATCCATCCCCTCGCTGTCGTTGTGGGCCGCTGGACCCACTTTGGTTATAGATCGCCGAACTCTGGGGAGGCCATTCTGAGGCTTCATTGGGCCTCGACACAGGACGCAAGCTCTCCCTTATTCCCCTCCGGGAAGGGAACGTAGGGGTTGGGAGTAGGCTAGGTGACAGGATAGGTTAGCCGAACAAGGACGATAAAGGGGGTTAGGGGACGATTTATAGTGGGGAAGTAAAAAAAAAAAAAATAATAATAATAATAAAATAAGTTGGGGCTAAATTGGGGTTTGGACAAATTAAGGGAGTGGGTATGTACAGTGACAGGCAAAGGCGATAGGTGGGAGGGAGACAGGTAGGTAGGTCCGAGCCCACCTTCCGAGTGGCCAGCACCACTGCACTCCCTCCACCAACCTCCACTGAACGGCAAAGGCTGGCCAACTTCATCGGCTGGCCGTGTTTTGCTTCAAGGCGGAGGCCGGCCAACTTCATCGGCAGCTGTTGTTTTGCGGCAAGGCCTGTGCCATCGGCTGGCCGTGTTTTGCTTCAAGGCCTGTGCTGGCCAGCTTCATCGGCTGGCTGTTTTTCTTCAAGGCCTGTGCTGGCCAACTTCATCGGCAGCTGTTGTTTTGCTGCGAGGCCTGTGCCGGCTGGATCGTCTGCAGCTGCTGTGCTGCAAGACCTGTGCCGGCCCACTTCATCTGCCGGCTGGCTGTTTTTTCTTCAAGGCCTGTGCCGGCCAGTTCGTCTGCCGGCTGTGTTTGCCTGCAGCGGCCTTCTTCTGCGGGCTGTGTTTGCCTGCTGCTTTGCCATGCCATGCCCACTGCCCACGTTCACCAGCCCCGTTCAATTATGCTTTGCCCCCCCCCTGTTCATTTCCATGTGCGCCAGGATCCGCAAGGCAACAGTTTGCAAGCTGCAAGAACTGCCCTGTTGGCAGCTACAACACGGGCCTGCAGTGGCGGCCCGTGCACCGTGTTTGTGTCCATCCATCTATCCGTTGTGTTCATTGCGTGTGCCACTTGAGCTGGCACGGAGACTGCATTTGTGCAGCCCATGCACCGTTGTGGTTCACTGCGTTCAGTTCAAAAAGGAAGGCCTTGGACTGCGTGTGAGCAGCCAGCCACGTTCCCTGTCACCTGCATTGTTTTGAGCCAGAGACTGCATGCGAGCAGCCTGGCTCCCTGCTAACTGCTTTTCTTTTGCAGAGTTCATTGATCCTGGGCCATGGTTTAGTGTAAAATTTGTAAGTTAAGGTTAAGATGTACTGTAAATATGAGTGCGCCCCCGGCATGTCTGTCCTAGCGCCGGCAATTTTATTTAAGTCGTCCGTGTGAGTGAGTTTGTTTAGGTAGTTACGCAGCCCTCAGGTTATTTATTTTGGGGACACGAATACCATGAATATCGCACTCAAGGATCCGTAGGTAAAATGTACTAGGGGAAAACTACACATGATGGCACACGAGAATTTGACGACTCGGGACGAGTCTGTAAAAAGGGGAGGGGGTAGTGTTGTGGTTACCAAATTCGCAAACCACCATTCAGGTCCCTTAGGTGAGATATCTCGGTAAGTATATGTGTAGTTAGGCCCAAACCCGTTGTCTAGAGGGAATAAATGTCATTCATGCGTGCTGCGACTCTTCAGGATAGCCGTTTTTCTTTTACTATCTTTATTTTGGACCAACCGCCATTATTACCACCACCAACCACGTCTCAACAGTCGTCACAATATCAACCACCCACCACAACGCCGCTTCACCACAACAGCCACGACCTTTACCGTCACACCTCGCAACCGTCGCATCGCCACCGTTCTTGCGCCGCTTGTGGGTACCGGTATTGGACTCGTGCAGGGCGCGCGCCGAACAGCGTGTACAAAACCACGGACTTTCCGCTCCAAAAACGGATCAAAAACGACTCACGCCCACTTTTGTTCCGTCCAATCGGTGAGCAAAGGGCGATTTGGCCCCGCCTCCAGGGCGTTGGAGGGCGGTCGCTATATGCAAATTCATGGATCAAAATGCATTCACGCCCACTTTTTCTCGGGCCAATGGGGAGCGAGGTGAAAGGTCGAAGGCAGGGGGTCAAAGGCGAAGCCACGGGGCTTATATAAGCGGCTGCGTTCGTCACAAAAGTGTCGTCGTGTGCGTTGGAGTTGAGAGCAGTTGGGGAGTTCGCAGGAGGAAGAGTTCGGAGTTGGAGTCGGAGCGAAGAGGACGGAGCTGTGGAGAGGCGGCGAAGGCAGACGAGGGGGTGCTCGCGTCGGTGCCGGGAGCTGCACACCAGGGAGGCCGACGGCGCGACCTGGTCGAGGTGGAGACGCTCGTCGCGGGACCCGAGACAGAGTAAAAATCCTCCTTTCCCCGAGCATCAGCAACCCCCTCCTGTTTCCCCCCGCGCTGAGATAGTGCGACCAAAGGGGGCCCCCTTCCCACCCCCTGCCGGACACTGTCCGCGAGGCCCGCGGAGTTGAGGCACCACCGCCGCTCCGCGTCTCATCACCAGACGGGTAGGCCCGACACGGTCTCGGCCCCAGGCCCGCCTACCCCCTCATCCTGGAGGGTGGTTCTCTTTTCTTTTGCTTTGGGAATGTGTGTTGTCGGCGCCGTCTGTGAAGTAAAATTGTATAAGTGTTGCCGTGTGCTCGGTAGTCGGATAGCTCTGCATTGTGTCTTCTCTTTCACATTTGCTTTTTGTGTAAAATTGCATTGTGTTTCTTCTTCTTTTCTATGTGCTTTTGGTGGAATTGTATATGTGTGCTTTCTGTTCATCGCGAATAAATGTGCCTTATGTTGAACTGTTTCCCGCTTCGCTTCGTCATTTCTCTCATTGAATCCTCATCTTGCTTCACGTAAAGGGTTGGTAGTGGGCTGAATACACCCGATAATTAATCGAACCGTCGAGGCCGACGATAACACCGCTCGGTTATCCCGATAGTACGGAACGGGTCGCTTCAGTGGCCCGTGTCCGAAGTTGACCTGCGGCGAGGTGCGATCGCCCGGTCTACCCTCCGTGTGGGTACTTAGGTAGGTCGAATTTGGCGAGCAACCCTATCCCACGCGGGGGCCGATTGGCTCGATCGCGGTGAGACCGAAAGGTCCACCCGTGACTGGTTCCCGGCGTTAGTCCGAGAGGGTCACGACTGGATTGTCCGTCCGGTGGGCGACGTGCCGCGATTCGAGTTACGTGGCCGTCAGCACGCCGGCGGGCGCGAATCCGTAACAATATACATATATATACATATATATATATATATATATATATATATATATATATATATATATATATATACATATACATATACATATATATACATATATACATATACATATATATATACATATACATATATATATATATATATATATATATACATATACATATACATATACATATAGACATAATATATATATATATATATAGATATACATATATATATATATATATATATATATATATATATATATATATATATATATATATATATATATATATATATATATATATATATATATATATATATACATATACATATGCAAGCCTGGTGTTGGCGCAGTGGTTAGGGCAGCGGCTTGGGATCCAAAAGGTCCTGAGTTCAATTCCCGTTGGGCCACTGAATTAATACACCAGGGGGGTTGACTCAGCCTGTCATCCTTCCGAGGTCGGCGAAATGAGTACCAGTGTACTGGGCCGGTGTATACCCGGTGAAAATAGGTGTACCATATCCCTGTGCCGTAAGAGGCGACCAAGGTTGCGTCAGGAAGGGCATCCGGCGTAAAACATGTGCCAAATCACTATGCGGATCATACGGATGATCCGCTGTGGCGACCCCGAACGGGACCAGCTGAAAGAAGAAGAAGAAGAAGATATATATATATATATATATATATATATATATATATATATATATATATATATATATATATATATATATATATGTATATATACATCTTCCTCTTTCGGCTTGCTCCCGTTAGGGGTCGCCACAGCGGATCAACCGTCTCCATTTCGCTCTATCCTCCACATCTTCCATTGACACTCCAACCACCCGCATGTCCGCCCTCACTGTATCCATGAATCTCTTCTTTGGCCTTCCTCTTCTCCTCCTGCCTGGCGGCTCCATCTTCAACATCCTTCTCCCGATATACTCCGCTTCCCTCCTGTGCACATGTCCAAACCATCTCAATCTCGCCTCTCTCACTTCGTCTCCAAACCGTCCTACCTGCGCTGTCCCTCTAATATACTCATTTCTTATCCTATCCATCCTCGTCACTCCCAACGAGAATCGCAGCATCTTTTACTCTGCCACCTCCAGCTCCGCTTCCTGTCTTTTTGTTAGTGCCACCGCCTCCAAACCATACAACATAGCTGGTCTCACTACCGTCTTATATACTTTCCCCTTCACTCATGCAGCTCCCCTTCTGTCACAAATCACTCCTGCAACTCTTCTCCACCCACTCCATCCTGCCTGCACTCTCTTTTTCACTTCTCTCCCACATTCTCCGTTACTTTGGACAGTTGATCCCAAGTATTTAAACCAATCCACCTTTCCCACCTCAACTCCTTGCAACCGCACCATACCACTACCCTCCCTCTCATTTACGCACATGTACTCCGTCTTCGGAGACACCTTTCTGAGATTTGACACAACTGACGATCATTCCCCTTCTCTCCAGTGCGTACCTCCACCGCTCGAGGCTCGCCTCAGCCTGCTCCCTACTCTCCCTACAGATCATGATGTCATCCGCGAACATCATAGTCCATGGGGACTCCAGTCTGATCTCGTCCGTCAACATGTCCATCACCATTGCAAACAGGAATGGGCTCAGAGTCGATCCTTGGACCGGTTTAAGGTTAAAGTGGGATTGCACCGTCATTCCTATCGCACACCTCACCGCTGTCACACTGTCCTCATACATATCCTGCACAATCCTCACATACTTCTCCACCACTCCCGACTTCCTCATACAATGCCACAACTCCTCTCTTGGCACCCTATCATAAGCTTTCTCTAAATCCACAAACACACTATGTAACTCCTTCTGGCCTTCCCTATACTTCTCCAGCAACATTCTCAAAGCATACATTGCATCAGTGGTGCTCTTTCCTGGCATAAACCCATATTGCTGCTCACAGATCGTCACCTCTCCTCTCAACCTAGCTTCCACTACTCTTTCCCACAACTTCATGGTGTGGCTTAACAACTTTATCCCTCTGTAATTTCCACAGCTCTGCACATCACCCTTATTCTTGAAAATCGGAACCAGTACACTTAATCTCCACTCCTCCGGCATCCTCTCACTTTCCAAGACTTTATTAAACAATCTGGTTAACAACCCCACTGCCATCTCTCCTAAGAACTTCCATGCCTCCACTGGTATACCATCTGAGCCAACTGCTTTTCCACTTTTCATCTTCTTCATAGCAGTCCTCACTTCATCCTTACTGATCCACCCCACTTCCAGATTCACTATCTCCACCTCTTCCAACCTTTTTTTTCTTTTTTATTTCTCTCTCTCTCTCTCTCTCTCTCTCTCTCTCTCTCTCTCTCTCTCTCTCTCTCTCTCTCTCTCTCTCTCTCTCTCTCTCTCTCTCTCTCTCTCTCTCTCTCTCTCTCTCTCTAATTTTTTTCATTCATCAGCTCCTCAAAGTACTCCATCCACCTTCTCAACACACTCTCCTTGCTCGTCAGCACATTCCCATTTGCATCCTTTATCACCCTAACCTGCAGCACATCCTTCCCAGCTCGGTCCCTCTGTCTTGCCAATCGGTATAAATCCTTTTCCCCTTCTTTTGTATCCAACTTCTCATAGAGCTCGTCATATGCCTTTTCCTTGGCCTTTGCCACCTCTCTTTTTGCCTTTCGCCGCCACTCCTTGTACTCCTGCCTACTTTCTTCATCTCTCTGGCTATCCCACTTCTTTTTCGCCAACCCCTTCTTCCTTATACTTTCCTGTACTTTCTCATTCCACCACCAAGTCTCCTTATCTTCCTTCCTCTGTCCAGATGTCACACCAAGTACCTTCCTAGCTATCTCCCTCACAACTTCTGCTGTCGTTGCCCAATCATCCCACCCATCTTTACCACCATCCAACGCCTGTCTCACCTCCTCCCTAAATTTCACGCAACAGTCTTCCTCCTTCAGCTTCCACCACCTGGTCCTTGGTTCAGCCCTCACTCTCTTCCTCAACCTCACCTCTAAAGTCATCCTACAGACCACCAATCGATGCTGTCGAGCTACACTCTCCCCTGCCACCACCTTACAGTCACTAATCTCTTTCAGGTTGCATCTCCTGCTTAAGATGTAATCCACCTGTGTGCACTTTCCTCCACTCTTGTATGTCACCCTGTGTTCCTCCTTCTTCTTGAAATACGTATTTACCACTGCCATTTCCATTCTTTTTGCAAACTCGACCACCATTTGCCCTTCCACATTTATCTTGTTGAGACCGTACCTACCCATCACCTCCTCATCCTCTTTATTCCCTTCCCCAACATGCCCATTGAAATCTGCTCCAATCACCACTCTTTCATCCTTGGATACACTCTCCACCACTTCATCTAACTCACTCCAGAAATCTTTCTACTCCATCTCACACCCCATATGTGGGGCATATGCACTGATGACATTCATCATCACCCCTTCAATTTCCAACTTCACACTCATCACTCGGTCAGACACTCTCCTCACCTCCAATACCCTCTTGACATAATCTTCCTTCAGGATTACCCCGACACCATTTCTCCTCCCATCCACACCATAGGAGAACAGTTTGAAGCCACCTCCAATGCTCCTAGCCTTACTCCCCATCCACTTGGTCTCTTGTACACACACTATGTCCACCTTTCTTCTCTCCATCATATCAGCCAACTCTCGCCCTTTGCCAGTCATCGTCCCAACATTCAGAGTTCCAACTCTCACCTCCACACTTCTACCCTTCCCCCTCTCCCACTGCCTCCGGACTCGCCTTCCCCGTCTCCTTTTCCTCCTTCGCCCAGCAGTAGCACAATTTCCACTGGTACCCTGCTGACCACCGGTACCGGTGGCGGTCGTTGGTAACCCGGGCCTCGACCGATCCGGCATGGAAATTCGTTTTGTTGTCCGCATAATGATTTGGCATAGGTTTTTACGCCGGATGTCCTTCCTGACGCAACCCTGGTCGCCTCTTACGACACACAGGGATATGGTACACCTATTCTAACCGGGGCATACACCGGGCCCAGTACAACTGGTACTCATTTCGCCGACCTCGGAAGGATGGCAGGCTGAGTCAACCCCTGGTGTTTTCGACTTGGTTTATATCTACATATATATATATATATATATATATATATATATATATATATATATATATATATATATATACATATATATATATATATATATATATATACATATATATACATATATATATATGTATTGTTACGGAAATGGCCCTTATTGGACTACTAAATATAGGATTAGCTCAGATCCCCCATTAAATGCATGTTTAGCTAGGTTGGTTGGTAAAATGGACATTACATGTGTGTCGGGAGATGTAAGAAGCTGTTTTATTGTTTGTGCGGTGGTGGTGGAACGAGAGCTCCCTCTTCTTCCTTTCCCATCCCGGACGAGGCCACGCCCAGTCGGCTGAGAGGGTGTGGCTAAAAAGAGGAAGTGAAGCTAAGGGGAGGAGTTTGTCGGCTTCACTGAGGGAGGCGTGCTTGGGGTCGAAGTGAGCGAGCGAGAGAAAAACTGAAAAGAAAAAGGGTTCAGTTTGGGGCAAACAGTTGCTCTTGGGGCGTGCTCGTGTTTCAAAGCGAGCAAATGAAAGAGAGGCAGCCTGCACGTCGAGTCGGCGATCGACTCTTATGAGGAGGTGATTCTGCCGTGAGAGAGACAGCAGCCGGCTTTGAGAGGCGAGCGTGGAAAGGGAAAGAAAACGTGATTCTACAGAGAAAGAAACTGAGAGGACGGAGTTGAGAAGTCAGGCTTCGAGGCGGGAAGGCAAGAGAGGAAACGACGGAGCCTCTGACGGTCCCTGCTCACACCAACGGCTCAACACGTTTGCCGATCCGCTTGCTGGAGCCCGGCACCTCGATTTGGGCCTTGTCTGGTGAACAGGCCAGGCCTGGATTTGTATGCTGGACCTTGGGAGAGATCGGCTGAGGCCCATCGTTGATCTGGCGGTCTTGTGCCGTCCGCCTTGCGCGGGGTCGGAGCGCGTGGAGACCACGTGCGGTGCGGAAAAGAAAGAGTACGGCGCCGCCATCTTGCCACGCGGCGCGTTCGAGCTGGAGGCTCGAATCCGTGGACATCCGCTTGTTGCGAGCGACATTCGTACTTTTGACACTGTTCTCTCGTCCATGAAACATCACCAAGTACTCTGTCTTGCATGCATGCTGTCTGTCTGTCTTTGTCTGCAAGTGCTGTATAAGGCATATCTCGGAAGGGACCCCCTCGAAACCTGTAGTCCATAGTTCCCTAGTTAAGAACGGGTTAAAGATTGTTAATAAAAACATTGTCGTGAATGTTTTGCTTGTGTCGTGTTCCTCGATGTTCCCCAATAAATCTGGTTGGTTCGTATAAAGTCGCCGCTATGGATTAATTTGTATCGCGTCGAGGAACGATCCGTTTGATTGGCATATAAAACCAAAATGGTTACAGACTGGCAGAAAACGCTCGGCATCTGACACAACCAGTCTGTTACCGGGGTTGTATTTTCCCAACTGGTAAGGTACAAGGATTACGTTGGTATCGTGATTGAAGACGCGTGACCCGAGGCCTGTGCCGAGCCGGCCGGCGTTATAAACCCCGGAAACGGCGGTGGTGAGGGTGGCGCCAAGAGTCGGGCGAGAATCCCGCCACCCCGGATCCGCAACAATATATACATGTGTGTATATATATATATATATATATATATATATATATATATATATATATATATATATATATATATATATATATATAATCACATGTGAAATACTCCCCAAAGGAAATTCGTATAATTTTTTGATTCTTTTTTAACTGGCTTCGTTATGACATCATCATTGCATTTGTCGAACATTTTATCTGATCAGTATGAAAATGTTTGAGATTATCTCGGGCTAAATTGTAAGAGGGGGAAAAAATTTTGATGACGTCATCGATCACGTGGTTCGGCAGCCATACTTTTTTTTAAACATAAAAGCCTTCAAAAATCTTCTTCTCCGAAAAGGCTGAACAGATCGAGGTAAAACTGTACAGGTATGATCGCCTATCTATGAGGAACAAAAGTTCTCCACTTATGATGTCATCGGTCACATGGTTTAGCAGCAAAGATTGTTTGAAGTAAAATACACCCTAGCGGGTTTGACGGTCAGCTCAGATACAAAACTTGATGCAACCAAGTGTTAATCAACCTTAGCGACTACGGAAAGTGAAAACAGAATTCAAATTGAATAAAAAAGTTAATGCGTGAGGCCACTCAAAGCAAAAATCTCCATATTCTAGGAATCATTCCCAACATCATTAAACAATTTTCAAACCCACGTTTATGGCAGTGAAATAAATACTCTAAGTGTGTGAATTTAATGGCTGTATCCAGGACAGAGCTGGACTCCAACTAAAAAGGACCCTCGGGCCACCGAGAAGCTCAATCACTCGCTGCCTGCACGTCTGTGCGGCGTCACTTGACCAGCCAGCTCGCCGTCGGATGAAATGCCCTAACAAAATCTTAAAACGTCCGTTTTTCACCGGAATTCTTTCAGATACTTGTAGAGCACATCCCCAAACCATCTAAAATATAAACATTAATCTCACAGACGCTACAAATAAGCAGTCCCTCAGGAGGACAGGTTACGAAGTGAAGCAGTGAACGGAAAGCATGTGGTGTCCCTTCCAGAGTCTCACGGTTATTTGAATTGAATATATTTTCCTCATGAAAAGTGTGTTTCTGAGAGGATTTTCACGAAAATTATCTTCATAAAACATGTAGCTACACCAGAAGGTCCCAAAAGTGAAAACAGAAATCAACTTGAACTTAAGACAGCCTCGTTATATGGCATTGAAACGGATGGAAGCCGGTGGAAGCCACCCCTCGCTGCAATGTATTCCACACAGACAGAGGATATAAACAATCAATTTTCACAAAACTTGATGCAACAGAGTGTTAAAAAAACCTTCGCGACTATGAAAAGTGAAAACAGAATTTAAATTGAACTTAAAATAACCTCGTGAAGCCCGTGATGAAGTCAACGGTCCTCGTGTTACCCAATAAACAGGGCCAGGCGACAGAGGTAACGAGAAATTAGTTGGTCGAATTAAATCTTCTTAATAATCCCTATGAAACCCATTATGCATTATAGCCGTCCAATGCTTCCTTATAGGCCGTTCGACCAATCAGTCATTTTGCACTTGATGACCCTGTAACCTTGACCCCGAGGGGAAAATGTGAAAAGGGCTCAGACGATCTATAGAGAGCAACTTGTATTATCATCGTGTCAAGTTACAACTCAATCGTCCGAGACGTCTAGGAGGAGATAGAAAAATAAAAATTGTTGACAGACGGACAGAGAGACAGAGATGGACGAACCTGAGGGCATTGAATGGTTTTATTAGGTCAGCGAGCTGACCTAATAAAACTTTTTAAAATCCTCTCCAGAACGGTTTGACAGATGAAGGGGAAGTTCACCCACATGTTGTCCAAGCTTTTGGGATAGCACGGTGTTCACGAATAATTAATAGGTCAAATGGTCTGGCAGCCATAGTGGATTCAACGAAAATCTTCAAAAAATTATTTCCGTTGAACCGCTTTCACAATCGATGTTGAACTTCACATTTATGATCTAGTAGTCATGGGGGATATGTGTCTTAAATTTCAACCTGATAGGACGCATGGTCTGTCAGCCAGAATGATTTAATATTTTGAATCTGGGTTCAGGGATTTAAATCAAACTTGGTACAATTATGTATAATGATGTAATAATTTGGGTGGAGGCGTATCTGGTGACGTCACGACGTTGAAGAGTGCCCTTGAAGTTTTGTTCTACTTTTTTGTGTGGGCCAAGACACTTCACCACACCCACTAAGGAATGGGGTCGGGGATCATTTAATATTACCTTTCACATCGCTGCAAAGGCTTCGGCATGATAAAGCGATAAAGAAAAAAAATCCAACTTAAAAAAAAAAAAAATATATATATATATATATATATATATATATATATATATATATAAAATATATATATATATATATAAAATATATATATATATATATATATATATATAAAATATATATATATATATATAAAAATATATATATATATATATATATATATATAAAATATATATATATATATAAAATATATATATAAAATATATATATATATATATAAAATATATATATATATATAAAATATATATATATATATATATATATATATATATATATATATATATATATATATATAAAATATATATATATATTTGTTTTTTTTATATATATATTTGTTTTATATATATATATATATATATATATATATATATATATATATATATATATATATATATATATATATATTTGTTTTATATATATATATATATATATATATATATATATATATATATATATATATATATATATATATATATATATATATATATATATATATATATATATATATATATATATTTGTTTTTTTTGCCTAAAACACTCTCCTACACTCACTGAGGAACCTCTGAAAGTTTGACCAAGATCCATTTGGCCATCTCAGAAAAATGGTGACACATAGAGAGAGACAGACAAACATCTCTTTCATCGTATAGATTGGCTAATGCTGTCTGTCCCACCCTGGAACACAGAAATCCTCCTCGGAGCGGAAAAAAAATTAAGTAAAAGTTACTTCAAATTAGTCCATACCTATGGGGAAATGACAATTTTTTCAATCAGCCAAAAAATTGAACCCAGAAGGTGTAGAGGTAACAGACCACTGCATTGATTGTTCCTGAAAAAAAAAATTTGGTGTTTAAAAAAATATATAACCTCCTCTTTTTGAGCCCTTTCAACTTGCGCAAGAATAAAAGGCTTCCTTTTTTATTTATAGCTCATCTGGAACTTAGTTCTGGGGAGCTTATGGGATGGTGCATGGTCCATCCATCCACAAAAATTAGCAACTTCTCTGAAACTACACATACAATTTCGATGAAACTCGACCACAACCTTCATCACCCAGTATGTACCAAAGTTTGTTCACAACATCAAGCATTGGTGTCTAAGGGGGTCTTTACGGGGGGGGGAGGGGGAGGGTTGCCCCCCAAGGTATTTGCTTTCTTCTCTGAAAGCACTCACCCAATTTCGATGAAACTTGACCATAACCTTCATCATCCGTTATATACCAAAATTTGTTCACGCCATTAAAAAACAATCCCTTGTTATTTACTTTCTTCTCCGTTACATATTTTGCGGGTTATCCCCACCTACCAGTGGTTCCCTGATTTTTCTTATCCATCCACTACCAGGTGAGCTCCCATGGGTATTGCCTCTATGTTTTTTCTTTTTTATATAGTGGTATTTTTACCAAGAGCTTCTGCTGGTGTCTTTTAATGCAGGAAAGTCCCAGACCTTTCTCTTCTCACTTTCTTCCATAAAGACAGGCCAGCTAATTTCCAATTCATTTCTGTGATCAGTATCTGGGAGAGGTAACGTCTCAAGGAGCTCTTGGGCGACACAATCTGCTATCACCTGTCTTGGGCAGATCGGATCTGCAAGCTTGTCTTCAAGAGCAGTGGACAAAACTTTCTTCCAAAGTGCTGCTGAACACGTCCCATACCACCCTCCAATCTGGGTTTGTGTTGCTGCTTCCCATCTTACTTCCCTTGAGGCTGTTGCCCCAAAGACTCAATGTAATTGACATCTTGCAACAGGAGGCTAAGTGTCAATGTTTGCTTTTTGCTTATTGTGGGCAAGTTGGTGGTATTGCAGTATTTTACTGTCTTTCTTCTGGTCTTGTTCCTCCCACTATCTTGTCTCTCCACCAAACCCCTCCCCCCCTTTCCATACAGTTGCACACATTCTACCAAAGACCTTTATCTTATTACCCTCCATAGGTTGACACTTAACGCTCACTTCCATTTTTAATTCCCCTCTTCTCTTACCTGTCAAACTATTTGAGTCTGTTGTTTTGTGCCCTTCTTTAAAGGCTGTCAAGTCTGCAACCCATCACACATTGAAAGACATCGTTGGATCATTAATGTCCACCAGCTAATGCTTGCAGACAGGTCCCAGGCTTAACGTCCATCTGAGGGACGGCAAACTTTGTGATGTTTGGGGAATGGCTCTGCCTGTGAAGCACCAATACAACAGTTTATAGTCAGGCAGGGAATCAAACCAGGACTAGATAGCTCAAAGATAAGTATGTTACCTCTGCACCATCCTGTCTCTTCCTGTACTGCACTTGCTCAAAAAATTCCTGTTCTGCACTTGCTTTTTAACACACACACACACACACGCACGCACGCACGCACGCACGCACGCACGCACGCACACACTTTGTCTTTTTTTTTGAGAAAGGTCTACATTTGGGTCGGACAACTGTTCATTTAAATAACAGCTTCACTGTGTCATGGCATGGATTTCAAAAAGTATCCTGTGGTGTCTGTCCATATTCATTTATGATTTCCATGTATAGTTCGTCTTTAAAGCTACGATTCATCATTCCAAAGCATCTTGCACAGTCTCAATATCAGGACATTAGGATAGCCAAGGAAGACAGGTTAACTCACTGATATGTTGTGTCATCGTTTTTTTTCTTTTCTTCTTTGCACTGATTGATGGACTTGTATAGGGGGGTCACCTGTTACCTAAAGCCAATGCTTGGTTTGTGTCATATTGTCCTAGTGGGAACAGATGTGTCTTGTCCATTGTTGAAGGTTTCAATGATATGGGGACATTTTAGCACTTGAGTTATGTCAAAACATGTTACATGTGTCTGTGGGATTGATCTATATTGTGGCCTACTCATGGCCAAAGTAGAGATTTTTGAAGGTGCAACTGTTGTTATTCAAGACCAGGAAATCTGTTTTGATTGATGTGTTGGCCAAGTGTGCTCACTATAATTATTCTTGTAAGGTTGTCAAGGTTTAGCTGCTTCCCATGATTGTTGCTGAAGAGGTGCATGTAATCTTCTAAGTTTGTCACGTGACTTCTCGTTAGCACTTACTCTCAAGTCCCGAATCAACGTGCATGCACGCTTATTTTTTTCGAGTTGAAAATCCCCCCGACACGGCCTCTATTCGGGTCTACACGCTTATTAAAAAATCATTCTTGTCACCCTCAGGTCATATTTACACCGGCGAGCGTATAGGGTGACAATGTTGTCCCGTCGAGAGATGTGTCGTCCTGATGTAATGTATGTATTTTAACAATAAAATACATGTTCTATATTTGTCACATTTCTGGTTTTTCCGACCTGCACGCTTATTAGACTTTTTTGGATTTTCCACCCCACACGCTTATTCCGCCCTCTACTCTTATTAAAATTTGGAAAAAATGTTCCACCCTACATGCTTATTCAGACCCCCACACATATTCGGGACTTGAGAGTACATGTTGCTTATATTTTAAATGAGGGAATATCCACTTTTACTCCTGCAGTATTCCACAATTTTTTAGCCAAGTGGAATGAAATTGTTCAAGTCTGATGGCAGGGTCAGTGTGATGTGTTTGAATGCCAATCATCGGGTAGACTAGACAAGAACAAATAAAATATTTTGAAGAACTCAGAAATGTATTATGCAAGGAATGGTGGAGAATCTAACGTCCAAACTTTCAAAAACTGGTAGCAGAAGTTAGAGTAAGGGACCAGGCTGTGATTAGGAGACTGGGAGTGTCTACCAGTTATTAAATGGCTACACACTAATGTTTGTTATGCATCGTTAATCAAGTTGCATAATATGTATCCTGTGGCTTTTTCCAGGATAAAGTAATAGTGTACATGCAAGCACTGCAGTGCAATGGGTGAGTGCTCAAATACCTCATCGTGCACGATGTGCAGTTGCGGCTCACAACACCATCTCCCCCAAAGCTATCTTTTGCAGTATAAAGATGTTTCAGCTTTGCAAAAACAGTCCTGAAATGAAAATAAGTCACACATCAATTAATTACCAATAGAAACAAGCTAAATTCAAACAAGAACAAAAGATCTTAAAAGTTTTCATATTTTACAGAGTAAGAACCTGAAGAAACTCCCCTATCACTCATTGTTACCTACATCCATTGTCTGTCCATCGCCATCTAATTTCTCCCTTTGCCCTGATGTTGGCCTTTCGCCCTTTCCTTTCTGCCGTTCCTTTTGTTATGTCGTGGCCTGATTCGTTCTGTGTTTTAACTCTTTCACGAGCCTTGACTTTGTATCCAAAAAATAGGCAAGTCATTGCTGGAGAAATCTTAAGGAAGAGTGAGATTTAAACTTACATGGGGATGCTTGAGAGTTTTAAACACAGCACTGAGTGTTCAGCCCACCATTTGTGGACCTAAGAAATGGGAGCTGTGCAACATATCCAATAACTAGGCCACCAACTTTTCCATCAGCAGTAGTCGCCAGATAAGGATTGCTGACCCGGCTTTGCCTTGTTCGTACTTTCCTTTGCTAGGCACACCACAAGAAATATATTTTTCTCAAACTTTATGATACTTCGATGGCAGCCAGTTTAATACCATTGAAAAAGAACTTGTAGGAGACACTGATACTCAAAATAAGAAGAAAGCTTATGTCTCTCTTGGTCAGGGGAATATGAAACAAATTTCGAAATAAAAACCACCGAAAGTGGCACATTCAGCTGACATCAATGCATGATCGTGTGCCAGGTGAAATTATAAGAAAGCTTCGCAGTGTATATGCATGTGCAAAACTGCACAATAATGAGAAAAGACACAGGAAATTGCTGGAAAGTGAAAGCTGTGCAAATGGTTTTGGTTTAAGTTCTTAATTGTGTTAGAGACGGTGTTTTATGCTCAAATTGGACATGCAGAAGTTCAGAATTAATGGCATTTTCACACTTTTCTAGTATATTAATGTCAGGACTGCACAGATCAAATTCAGAATAATAATTTTTTTCAATCACATCAATGCACACAATTGTAACTAGCCCGTTCTTTTCCTTAGCCGACATGTGGAGTGTTGACTGGGCTTTTATATTTTTCAATTTGGTTGCACCAAAAGATAGCATTATGACTAAGGTAACAGGGCAGCTCAAAGGTAGCACACCTGTCTTTGAGCTGTCCAGTCTGAGTTTGATTCCCCGATCTGACAATAAACTGTTGGACTGGTGCTTTTGCCAGCAGAGCATTGCATCAATGAGTGTGCTGTCTGTCGGACAGGATATCAAGCCGGGTTTGGCAGCATTCGCAGGTGGTGCCTTTCGGAGCCTGGCTAAATGCCTTTCAAAATGAGTAGGTAATTGTGTGCTGGCCCCCTAGCCAAATTCCAAATTGCTGTCCTCATGAGCAGAGGCACTGCATCAGCAACACAGCTGATACAAACAGTGAGCCAAACTTGTAACTGACTCCCAGTCCAATACGCGTTTACTCAAAAAAAACGGCATTTCGACTCATTTACAATACCGTGTGCAGGGGCAAACATCTCACTTTGCGTTTTACACACTATTGGAGGTAAAATAATGCAAAGCTAACGTCTCAAATTTACCAGTCTTACATAGATTATGAAGTCTGAAATACTGCACAAGAATGAGTGCCTGACATTCACTGTGTTTGCCATCTAAAGTGATTATTTTGCAGGCTGTCTATTTTTGTTTTTACGGATACAAGTTGCTTTAGGCAGAGCGGGGTGGAAGTAAGTCGTGCAAATGAAAATGAGAAAGAGGAAGGGAGGTTTTTGGTCGGGGGGAGGACGATAGGAGAAAGAAGGTCGGGTAAGCAGATGTGGGAAGAGTAAGGATATAATAGAGAGAGCGAAACAAAAGCAAGAGTAGGGACATACGGGATCGGGGAGAGTTAAATATTTCACCACTCCTATGTCCATAATAATAAATGGTTCCTTATTGGGCAGTACAATTTTCACTTGTCATTTGACATCACATCGGAAAAATGTGATGTCACATCCTGAATGCTTTGATCTGGCATGCTGTACCAATCGGAAACTGGGTATATAATGCAAATAATACGTGATCGAATCGATCACAGGTGTAAAAATGAAATCCTCCATCGTAAGTGACACGTTAATATAGTACACTGTGATTGGGTGTCATGCAAAGTGAGAGGAAAAGTCAGCAAAGATTTTCATGCAGCTACCCATCCATTGAGACCATTTTACACTAATGTATAACCTCAAGTTCTTCATGGGTGCAAATTAATATTTTTATCCACCGGCCAGCAGGGCCGGTGACTAGAAAAAGTTACCGGCACAGCAGAATTTCTTCCGGCCCGCTAAAATAAAGACAAAAGTCACAAATTTGATATCACACACTTTTAATATTGTTACAGCTGTGGAAATTCGCAAACCACCATTCAGGGCCCGCAGGTGAGATATCTCTAAGTACATGTGTAGTTAACCCCAAACCCATTGTATAGAGGGAATTTATGTGATTCAACAGGACTGCGATCCTTTGAGTTAGGCGTTTTTCTGTTCTATCTTTATTTTGAACCAACCACGTCTCAACTGCCATCACACAACAACCACCTTAACCACCACGCCAGCCATCGTCACCAACTACAACCACGCTCCAACCCTCAGACAACAACAACAACGCCGCCAACAGCCACGACCTTTACCTTCACAACTCGCTCCCACATCATCGCATCACCGCCATTCCCAAACAGCACCATAACCATCAAACCACCACCGAAAACCTCCACCACCTTCATCTCTCTCCTACGGCCATTCCCGCACCACCTGTGAACACTGAGCGTCGGGCTGTCTCGGGCCCGTTCGGCGATTGGTGCCGAGCGCACCGAGCCGCGAGCACAAATAGCGGCCTTTCCGTGGGAAAATTCGGATCAGGAACGCTACACGCCCACTTTTGCTCCGTCCAATTAGCAAGCGCGGGGCGGCTTGGCCCTGCCTCCAGGCGCGTCTGGGTGAAATCGATATATGCAAATTCTAGGATCAGGGGAGATTCACGCCCCCTTTCCTCCGACCAATGGGCGAGTGTGGCTCCGCCCCCGAGGTCATCCTGATCCAGATATTTGCATATTGTTTTCTCCTGCCAGCCTATAAAACGGCGAGTGCAAGGCGAAGCGTGGCAGAGTCAGTCGAGTCGGGTGGCAGAGTCAGTCGAGTCGGGTGGCGAAGTGATCGGTGTGTCTTCGAGTTGGGTTCTGGAGTCGGCTGAGAAGAGTTGCGGGAAGAGGCAAAGGTGCTTGGGTCCGAGGCGAGGACGGCAGTCGGCGACGAGGTCGCGGTGTGGGATCGCTCGTCGTGGGATCCAAGCCAGCCAGCCATTCTCCCTCCCCCAGGGCATCAACAATTCCCCCTTTCCCCCGCGCTGAGATAGTGCAAAAAAGGGGCCCCGTTCACACCCCACTCCAAACGTCGTGCCAACGAAACCCGCCAAGGAGCACGGAGTCGGGGCACAGCCACGTGGCCACATCTGCGGCTCCTCCGCCAACGCGTCACGAGGACGCGGGTAGGACCCCCCCCCCCTCCCCCGGTCTGGCGGGCCTGGCCGCTCCTCCAGGTCACGCGCACAATTGGCCTACTGGCCTGTCTGCCCCCTTGTCTATGAGGGTGGCTTCTTTCCTTTGCTTTTGAGTGAATGTGTGTTGGCGCCGTCTGTAAAGTAGAACTGTATAAGTGTGGCCGTGTGTGTGCGTAGTTGGTAGTGACTCTGCGTCGTTGTTGCTTTTGTTTTGGTTGCTATATGTGCATTTTGACTGTTTGGCTGTATATGTGTGCTTTCCGTGTGTCGCGTAATAAATGTGCATTGTGTGAACCGTTTTCCCGTTTCGCTTCGTCTTTTCTTTATTGACCCTCCATCCTGCTTCACGTAAAGGGTTCGTAGTGGGTGCAAAACGCCCGGTAATTAATCGGAACCATCGAGGCCGACGATAACACCGCTCGGTTATCACTGTAGCACGGAACGGACCGCTTAAGCGGTTCGTGTCCGGAGTCGGCCTGTGGCATCATACGACCGCCTGGTAGACCATCCGCGCAGGTACTTAGGTAGATCGAATTTGGCGAGCAACCCTATCCTTGCGCGGGTGGGCAATTGGCACGGTCGTGGTGGGGTTAAACCCCCACCCATGACTAGCTCCCGGCGTTGTTCCGAGAGGGTCACGACAGAATTGTCCGTCCGGTGGGCGACGCGGTCGCGATTCGAGTGACGTAGCCGTCCGCACGCCGGCGGGCACGAATTCGCACCAATATACTCGCATGAGTGAGTTTTATGAGTGAGGTTGGTTGGATGAGTAAGGTTGGTTGGATGAGTGAGTTTGATGAGTGAGTTTGATGAGTGAGGTTGGTTTGATGAGTGAATTTGATGAGTGAGGTTGGTTGGATGAGTGAGTTTAATGGAGAAGGTTTGCAGAATGAGTGAGTTTGATGGAGGAAGTTGGGTGGATGAGTGAGTTGGATGGATGGATGAGTGAGTTTGATGAGTGGGGTGGGGGTGGGGGGATGATGCAGGGACGAGGAGGTTGTGAGTGATGGGGGGGGACTTTTTTGTGTGGGTGATGGGGGAGGGTAGGGGGGTTGTGAGTAGTGCTGGGGAGAGCATTTTTGTGGGTGATGGGGTGGTTGTGGGTTGGTTGTAGCTGATGGACGATGGGGGGGTTTTGGGTGATGGACAACGGGGTGGAGGGTTGTGGGTGATGGACAATGGTGGGGGTACGACTCGTTCACCCAACATCACATATAAACTCGCTCATCCACCGAACCTCAACCATCAAACCAACCTCGCCCATCAAACTCACTCATTCACCCAACCTCACCCATCAAACTCATTCATCTAACCTCACTCATCAACCCAAAAGCCTCATCAAACTTACTCATTCACCTAACCTCACCCATGAAACTCACTCATTCACCCAAATTTATTCATTTAACCAACCTGGCAGTGTTGGGCACAGATTACCAAAAAGTTAACTTCGATAACGATAATCCGGTAATTATAATACAAAGTTATCGCAAGTTAACGATAATCCGGGATAACTAACAGCTTAACAAAAATTCAAAAAAACAAGGAAAAAGCTTCAAAACCCATAGAAAAGGCTTATTTATGCTAAACCCAAGAATAAAACAAGCATTATGCGTCTTTTTAGAGTCTACGAGTCGTCACACACAGCACGGTTAACCGGACGGAGTCCAACATGCACTGGGAGGTTAACGGGACAGGTCAAGGACACAATGTGAATCCAACAAACAAATTAATGTCCATTTCTTACCGAAAGAGCAACGGGAATAGGTCCGTGGAACGCTGCGCACACAAACAGGAAGGCACCGTTAATTCCAAAATGAGAGGCACAACCTTACAAACACACCGAGAACAGTTACAAACATGGCGCGACGGTATCTCCACGCCTCAACACTCATGTCCGATTGTCCGTCGCTCTGCCAAAGGTTAGACCGTCATTGTGTTTGAATTAACCGATCTGTACGTTTCCCAACCTTGACCGAACCCAGTACCTGCAGAGCCGAGCAGCCGCATGGCTGAGGAAGTCGCCATTGCAAGGCTTCCTCTTCTTCTTCCACCTCCTTCTTCCTCTTCCATTCTTCTTCACGCGGCGGCCTGATTCAGCATTATCTTGTAAAACAAGTAATCTATAATCATGTACATTTTTCTCCTCATTGATAATTAGTTCGGCGAAATGCGACCCGGAAACGATAAAAATGTTATCGGACAAAAAATTAACGGACATTATCGGGCGAAAAAAATCGAGTTATCGGAAGTTAACTGGTCCAATAACGATAAATGGAAGTTAACTTCCGATAAAAAGGTTAACTTCGATAATTATCTGTTATCGGATTATCGCTTTGGTGCCCAACACTGCAACCTGGGCATGAGAAAATGCGTCCAAACCGTCAAATCTCGCGCAATTTGGAACGAGATGAAAACAGACAAAATGGCCGCCGCAGAATTACCAGTGATTTCTGCGGACAAAAACAGTAGTTCTAGTTGAGAAAACTAGTAGAGAAGCTGGTACAAATTGTACAAAATAACAGGAATCACCGGTGATTCGCCAGCCAGGCAGGTAAGGAAGTATTGTGTACCCGCCCAGCACAAAAGTTTGGCGCCACTGGCGACCGTTAATTTCAGAGATGCCAACTTTTGGAAATCAGAATTAGGGAGGATTTTCAACCGACACCAAATAATGTGCGTGAAGCGCACATCTCGAGCGCGGAGCGCTCGACCCTTGCGTCGGGGTCCAGGGCCCGCCTTAGGGCCCTGGAAGCTCTGGGGTTCTAGACGCTCTCTAGTGCCCTCTGAGCCCTATTTTGGAGCATTTAACATGTTAAGAATTCCCACTTTTTGAACAAAAAAAGGGGAAAATTGTGCACTTTTTAATGTTACATGTATGTTAATATTAGTAAGTTAGGGGACAATCAAAGATTTACAAAAAGCACAAAAGAAGCAATATTTTTCTTACCTTACTGGCTGGTACTACTGCTGCTTGCTTTTTCCATGGCAGCTTTGCTGAGTGACAGCTGTGTGGCTCTTTTAGCCCTTCTGATTATGTCTTTGCTGTATTCTCTCTGGTAGCAAAGGGTGCTATGAGCTAGTTTTTCAATTAAGAGAGCTTCCAGGGTTTTGACACTCAAATTGGGACGAAATTCAGTATGATTCTTCCGTACAAGACTGAGTGCCCGCTCACATGATGCGTTCGAATGAGGAATGACCAAGATTCCCTTCATCACTTTGCTCAAATTAGGATACTTCTTGGCACCAGTGCAGGGATCTGTGAGCTGTGAAATCCGATGCCACTGCTCATCCACTCTCACTGTCTCAGTAGCAATTGCAGCTATGGAGGCGTCTGCCTGGTAGTGAGCGAATTCACTCTCAAGACTGTCTATGTCACTATCACCGCCACTGAACAGACAGGGGAATTTCTTGATGAAAAACTCCACACAGTCAAACCCCACTTCTTGGTGTAGCTTAACATCCAGCACCTGAGCATGCTTGGCTAATTCATCATCTAGCGGCCAGGTTTTGAAGATATAATTGCAGGCTTTCACATAATATGAGCGAACTGCACTGAAGAAACCTTGGATGTCTGACTCACTCAGAGTGAAGGTGGATTTCTTGAGACTCCTTTGTTCCCTTATATACAGTTTGGCATCGTTCCCAATCATGAGGTCCTCATCATTCTTCTGATGATTTCTGTCAGAGAAGGGTACATTTACCAGAGCAACCGATGACACCGATGGTTTCAAAAACCGTACGAAGATATCTTTCAGAAGACCATTCAATTCTCCGTGCAGGAGATGAATACAGGGTTCGTCTCTTTAGACAGAAGATTCCCCTTCTCAAAAAGCTTGTTAGCATATCGAAGGAAGAAACAATAGAGTTTTGTTTGTGGAGACAAGAACATCCTGTTGACACGTTTTTCTCTAGATTCCTGCACAGTGTTTGAGGAAGATGCGCTTTTAGTTGTAGAACTCGTAGTACACTTAGCCGCAGGGCGATCACACTTGCGTTTACTGCCAGCAGAAGAGGTCAGACTCGTAGTACCAGATCCAATTTTACGTTTGAGGAGAGAGCTTGAGGTAGGTGCAGCCAAGGAAGAAGACCTCTGATTCGAAGGTTTTGCTGAGCTTCTATCAAGTGATTTGGCAAAAGCAGAACTTAACTTGGGTCCTTCTTTGCCTGTAGATGGGACTATCACAGTCTTTCTCGACTCTGAAGGGATCTGCTTTGTAGATGAACGTGATGAAGGGCCGGTGATGCTACCTGCTCTCAGCATTGGTTTTGGTGCTGTCCCTGCTGTCTTCTTCGCAGCAGATACTGCAGTGGTAGTGGTGAATGCTGCTCCACTAGTGCTTGATCCTGCAGTGCCAGTACTGGCAGTAGATACAGTGCCGTCCTTCTTGCTCGTTGTTAGAGTCTTGGCTACAGTTGGTTGCATTTTTCTTCGTACTTCTTCTTTGAAGAAGAGGCGAAGTGGCTCCCACTGTTCAATCAGCCTGTCTAGGCACTGACCAAGGGACAGCCACCTTGTTGCGACATGCTTCAGAATCTTGTGTGTCGGGGCATCACAGAGTTCTTGCAGTGCTTTCACTCCTTTGACGCGTTTACTACTTTTGTCCAAGTAGTAGTAAATATCGATGAGAAAGTCATCTAATTCAATGGGTAAGGCCTGAGCCGCCTTCTTGGCCGTATTGTGCATCATATGGCAAGGGCATCCCATGATGTAGCACTCTGGATTTTGTTTGTGGATATAAGCAGCGACTCCTTTGTGCTTGCCCACCATGACAGAGGCATTATCAGCACAAAAGGAAACACAATTTCCCCACGGAATTTTCCTGTCACTGAACTCATGATCAAGCAGTTTGAAAATGTTTTCTCCAGTGGAATCTTGTTTGCACGCAGGCAAACTTAGCAAACCTTGCTTCACAATCCCAGCACTGTTGTCATAGTACGAAATCAGGACAGGATATAGCTGGGCCTCACCACTGTCATTGCTACCGTCTGTAGCTAGGCTAAATGGAGCTAGTCTAGCAATATCGGCAATAGATGAAGCAGTAACATTTGACAACTCACCAATTACACTGGTCAACAACAAATTTGTTGTCTGCATTTTAAAGCTGATTTAGGACGAATCTGATGCGCTGAATCCAAAACTCACATTAGTTTTGTTCAATCAGGTCAAGTTTTGAGATATGGCCACATGTCGTTTTTTACATTTTTGTTCACATGTACGCATGTGTGGAGCATTTAGAAGAAGTTGGTGGGGGTAAAATGTCATGTCAAATAATTGTTTTAATTGGAAATAATTATTTTAATGACAAGAAAGTATTCAGGTACGATAGTTCTGGGTGATTATGTCGAAAAGGGATCAGTTTGAAGTCATAAAACCTCAAAATCTTCCAAAAATTGGTGAGGCAAAGCATAAAGTTCGTGGATCAAAACTAAAGTTAATGGGGCAGATTTTTGTAATAATGTGATACAAAAAAGTTGTATTTCTTGAAATAACGAACTCTGAAGAATGTACAATACCTACATGCGCCAATTTATGACATGCGCTTCTGCTCAAGCTTGGAGTGCCACAGTACGAACCCAAAGATTGGAGACTGTTCATTGACAGCAGCAAGCGATCACTGAAATGTGTTCTGCTACACAACGGCAACCAGTTTGCCTCTGTACCCATCGCTCACTCGACTACACTGAAGGAGAAGTATGAAGCGGTGAAGTACGTGCTGGAGAAAATTGGTTATGATCAGCATAAGTGGTTTATTTGTGTTGACCTGAAGATGGTGAACTTTTGTTGGGACAAAAGTCTGGCTTCACCAAGTACCCTTGTTTTCTGTGCATGTGGGATAGTAGGGACCGTGCTCAGCATTACACGAAGAAGGACTGGCCTGTGCGGGAGGAATTGGTGCCATGCAAAGAAAGGAACGTCATCAACGACCCTCTGGTGGACAGAGACAGAATACTCTTCCCACCGCTGCACATCAAGCTCGGCAATCAAGCAGTTCACCAAGGCTCTGGACAAAGATGGTGACTGCTTCACTTACTTGTGCCAGGCTTTTCCAGGATTGACCATGGAGAAGTTGAAAGTTGGCATCTTTGATGGTTCTCAGATCCGTCAGCTCATCAGAGATCCAGAGTTCAAAAACTCAATGAACGAAGTGGAACTGGAAGCGTGGAAGACATTTGTTTTGGTAGTGAAGAACTTTCTTGGCAACAATAAGGGCAGAAACTACGCAGAACTTGTCAACAACATGCTGACTGCTTTCAGAAACCTGGGCTGCAACATGAGCATCAAGATGCACTACCTATTTTCACATATGAACCGGTTTCCTGAGAACCTGGGTTCAATGAGTGACGAGCAGGGGAGAGATTCCATCAGGACATGAAGGAGATGGAGACCAGGTATCAGGGTCGCTGGGACGCAGTCATGATGGCTGACTACTGTTGGAATCTGAAGAGAGACCTCCCTGCCGCTGAACATTCCAGGAGTTCGAAGAAACGGAAGTTCAAGCCCTGAAGTTTGAACAGTGGTGACGCAACATGCAATTTACTTGTACTTACCTTTATCAATGCCCACCATTCAGATGACAGTAATCGATGTTTCTATCATGGAATCAATAAATGTTGTTGGCAAAACATTTTTTTCTTAAAAACATGTTTAGGATGATATGTGTTGACAAAAATCAGCTGATAATGCCACAAAAATGTAATTGATTTTGTCACAAGATCTGATTTTTTTCAAATCAACTTAACACAAAAACCTGACCTGATGGAGAGAAACGGATGCCATTTCCTGATTCAGCAGTGCCAGAATACCCCTAATTCACTTGTAGAAATCGAGACAACATTCAGAAAGTAAAAAATTGTTGACCAGTGTTCTTTTTTTCTTCTTTGTTCTTGTTCTTTTTTTTTTTTTTTTTTCTTGCTTTTTGTTCTTGTTTTTTTTTTTTTTTTTTTTTTTTGTTCTTGCACATCTTGCACATCTTGCAAGTTTTTGTTCTTGCACATCCATACTTTGAAGCAACTTTTGAATCTGGAAACATCTTTTGAAATAGAGGTCCAGCATGATCTGAGACTGATATGGGCAAATTATGTTCCACAATAAATCCACTAAAGAGAAGTTCCGCTCAGGTAACATCCTCTTCCTCGCTTGTCCCTTGTTTGGTGAAATAATTCAGAAGTGTACCGGTACTCGTGCTCGAAGATCTCTCCTTTGCAATGTCCGTGTGCCGTTTGCTTCCAACGTGCTTCCGAATATCATCGCGACCTCCGTGCTCAACTGAAATATCAACGCTGCATACTGTACAATACGCATGATGAATTCCTCTTTCAGACTTTCGAATACACGGGTATTGGAGACTGTATTCGGTCTTGTACTTCTGAGACCATTTCTTGGTCGTCGTAAGCTTCTTTTCTGCCATTTCGTAATCAACATCGAGGGTTTGAAGCATCGGTAACTTCGAAGTCGATGTTCCACAGCTGCAGCGCGACTCGTAGAACTCTAGCGGCTGTTAAACACCACACGGTGGTCGCGACCGCCGGGCTGGTACGGGGCCCAGCTGCATGCAGTGAGCGTATCGCATGCATATACACTGTGCATACATACCGCATGCACTGTATTGCACACATACCGCATGCACTAAATCTCAGTGCATGATCGCATAAGCGAGATCCAGACCCAATGTTTCGCTGCTCCTCATTTGAATTTGCAATTTTTTACGTACAATTTGGTAGCAGCGAACGTTATGGAGTTACCACATGCTATACGTAGCAGACGATGCTTTTCATTCAATTCTCATACTAGTACATTCTGATGAGTGAACAGTGCAAAAATATCAAAATTTCGGGAGGATAAGGATAGTGATCGTAAGGGCGGGAGTTTGGGTGAATTTTCGGAAGCCTCCCGATGAAATCGGGAGGGTTGGCATTGCTGTAATTTGCACCCCTGTTCTTGAATAAACATTTACACTCTTGCATGACAACCAACCACAGTGTACTATATCAACACATGACTGTACTTTGGAGTATTTCATTTTTACACATTAGATGCGATTTTATCATGTATTAGCGGTTAGGGTGGCTGGCGTGGGATCTTAGGGTCCTGAGTTTGAGCCCCTGTCAGCTGTTGAATTTGCACCAGGTGGGGTTGATTCAGTCTGTCATCCTTCCGAGGTTGGCAAAATGAGTACCAGCCTGTTGGGTAATAACCATTTGGGGTAACCTGTGTCAGAGTGGCGACCTGTCCAGGACTGTACTCCTTGCCAATGAAACTGCCTTTTGCAGCTCTGTGTGCCTTACGGTGTGAAAGAAATGGTATTATTATTATTACCCAACAAGGAGGGAAGCATATGCAGATACAAACTGGAGAGCATTTCAAAATTCAAAGCCCTCAACGTCTGCTTTGTACACAAACTAAACTTGATGAAAACGACAGTTTAAAAAAAATTGTACATTTTATTCATTTGTGTTCTCCATATTCTTATAATAAAGGTTTGTTGAAGATTTGATGGCAAAGTTTAATTGGTCAACATGTTATGGCCTTGACAGACACACTGAAGCTGAATGGTAAATAAATAAACACTGAAGTAATTTGAAAAACAACAGGGCGTCCCACACTTGATGCACTGTGGAGGGACTAATACGGGCTATTTATAGTCACTATGACTTTGCCCCTTCACATTTTGCCCCAATTATTAAATATTTTCTTCATATTCTCATAATAAAGTTTTGTTGAAAATTTGATGACAAAATCTCAAATGGTAAAAACGTTATGGTTTGGACGGATGGACACACACACACACACACACACACACACACACACACACACACACACACACACACACACACACACACACACACACACACACACACACACACACACACAAACACACACACACACACACACACACACACACAATTGCAAAACCCCATCTCCTGCTGCACAAGGTGGGGGGGGGAGGGCTAAAAAGGCATGTTCAGGCATGCCTGCATCTTCCACACATCACATATACCCCCAGCACACACACCCACACTCTGTAGATTTGAGATGTTAATATTTGAGCACTTCCTGTTCTCGAGAAACAATAAGTGATGTTATAAAATGGCTGTGTTATGTTGTTTATTTCGACGTGAAAGCAACCACAAAGAAGATATGAGGCGCCACGAGGAGGAGTGATGTAAGGGACACATCGGCCATTTTGGAGTTAATGCCATATAGCACTATTTTAACCCTTACCCTATCATCCGAGCCTATCATCATAATATCATTAAAAATGTCTCTTACACCACTCCTCCTCATGGGGCCTCATATGCAGAAGGTCAATGTACGATTATTATTATTTTTAATCACTCAAGAGTGTTATCGAGACTGACCTGAGCTTAGTACCGACAACGGTTATGTAATCAGTACCACAAAGCAAAGCATATACCTGCAGAGATCAAACATGATATTGCATTCACAAAAAACAACAAACGAGGAATCGTGTAATTTACTGCATATCATTCTGCTTTGTCATCAATTTCTATTTTACTTGGGATTATAAGAGCCTGGTGTTGGCTTAGCGGTTAGGGTGGTAGCTTGGGATACAAGGGTCCTGAGTTCAATTTCCTGTTTTTCCACTGAATTAACACCAGTGGATTGACTCAGCCTGTCATCCTTCCGAGGTCGGCTAAATGAGCACCAGTATACTGGTAATGGGGGCACTGCATCAGCGGCATAGCCACGCCCCTAATCAATGATGCAACCAGCAGCTAAAAAGGCAGCACACGAGGAGAACTTGGGATTATTAATGGTGAAAGGCTGTAGGTACACATGCAGTGGATCAAAGGAAGAGAGAAGAGAACAGAGGTTAAGGAAGGTAGGGGATTAATGGTAATGAGATGTGTGAGGAGAAAAGGAAAAGGAGGTCGTTAGGAGGTCATAGTAAAGTGGGGGGGGGGAGGGTTATGTGTAGACATACAGGAAGGACTAAGTGATAGGGTCAAAAATTAAATCACATTCACATATCTAATAGATGGCATTTTGTCATTACAGTTTTGGTACTAGTGATATTGTTATGGAGCCGGGCGTCGGTTGTGAGTACGACCGTGAGGTGGAGCAGTAGGGTAGACTCTACCGAACACCCGGAATCTAGATCATACTTTTCGGAAAACTCCGAAAGGTACGGGTCCCTTACAGGACCGTGAATCGTCAATAAATCAACCACGTGGGACAGGGTTATCTGCCAAACTTCAAAATACCTAGAGGCCCACGTGGCGAGCTACCGAGGATTCACACCCTCAATGGCACTCGTATGGGACAAGCCGTATGCGTGCTCGACCCGTGCGTATGGTTACCGAGGTCCCGTCGGTCCAAATATACAATTTGCCGCTTCCCAAATTTCCCAACACGCACCGTGCTAAGCCAATTAAAGAAACACAGAAACGAGCTGAAACATTTAACAGGGGATTTATTTATAACGTGGGGGTGGGGGGGGGCAGAGGGGAGCACGCAAGGAGCAGTTATCTGATTATTATAATGAAATGCAATGTACAAGCAAAAGCACTTATCCAGTTTCTACTTAAAGACAGGCCCACAGACACACGCACACCCAAAAGAAACGGACCCAAAATGGTCTTTATTATCCCTTCAGCTCAGAGGGAAGTCGAGCTGAGGGACGAGAACGTGGCTGGCTACCTGGCCACGTTCGCGCAGCTCGATGTCCGCACCTTCCCGGAGCACCAGTCGGCAAATAACATACCAGGGCAGCCGAATCCAGTGGCGGCGAGACGAGGTGAGGGATCGCTGCGACGAGCCCAGAGCCAGCGACGAGACGAGGGCAAAGAAGCGCCAGCGACGAGAGAGATCCGACCAGCACCAGTGACGGGACGAGCAGAGCGCCAGAACATGCACTCGAGAAGACGGAGCGCAGATTATTTGTTCCCTGTTCCTTCGTCATCTTCTCGGGCACGGTTCGCTCGTGCGTGGCATACTTAATATTTAAAAATTAAAAAGCATACTTAATATTTGAAGTGTAAAAATCTTGTTATTATTGTGATGAGCACCTTTATATATATATATATATATATTTATATATATATATATATGTATATATATATGTATATATATATATGTATATATATATATGTATATATATATGTATATATATATATATATATATATATATATATATATATATATATATATATATATATATATATATGTATGTATATATATATATATATATATATATATATATATATATATATATATATATATATATATATATATATATATATATATATATATATATATATATATATATATATAACAGAAGGAATGAAATCGTTTGATACAGCGTGGCAGGGGACCGCAAAAGAATGATAGCACAAGAAGAACTTAGCTTTCAGCATTCGGCGATCGGCGCGAAATGCGATGGTGGGCGGAAGTGACGTCTTTCGTTCGTTCGTACATGAGGGGCGCATTTCTTCGTTTTATTCCGTCAAGCAATAAATTCAATGGTTTTCACATATATAACACATTAGTTTCACAAATTTCCATTGAAATACTCAGGTATTTCCGTCAATTGTCGCCATTTCCGTCGAGGTTACGCACTGCATCTACCGGACGGCCGTCATTGGCTGTCTTGAGGCACGTGGGGGGGGGGGGCACGGGAGACACCGGAGACGTGGGAGACGTGGTAGATGCCAGCGGGGACATTTCAAACTCGGTGCAATTGTATACAGCGCACGCGCTGTAATAAGTCCATCACTACCCCGTCCCTTCGTGTGCAGCATTTTAGCTGCTACACTGGTACTCATTTCATCGCCCTCGGAAGGATGAAAGGCTGAGTCAACCCCCTGTTGTTAATTCAGGGGACAACAGGGCTTGAACTCAGGACCCTCGGATCCCAAGCCACCACCCTAACCGCTAAGCCAACACCAGGTAATAAACACGAGGCACACATTTATGAGAAGAGAACACCAGGTAAACACAACACCAACACCAGGCATGCATTCTAATTACAAAATAAATAACAAAAACAATGATAACATTGTAACGAAACATATATCAATTCATACTAGTAATATTAAGACCAATAATAAGTGGTATCATTTTGCAATAATAATAACGAACATATAATCCCTGCCCTGATCCAAGCACATCTGGGCTTGGGGAAGAGTAAAGTAATGCTCCAGCAGTACAACAGGCAAATGTGCTACAAGGCCGTGAAGCCCAATGAAACGGGCCCACTAGTGATGGTAAACGAGAAGCACCGCCTCCCGAAGGGAGCGGCCAGGGTGGAGGTTACGTTATTATTCGTATTTAAATGTTTAATTCAAAATACCTCTCGGTGCATAATTCAAAACACCTCACTTCACTGGAAAACGTGGGGGACAGGAATACTCTACTGTAAAGGGTGATGACTTGTAATACCCTATCCCATCTGGAGTGGTGCTACACGATACACATTTACATAGATGATTTGTGCTAACAAAGATAAAAACACCCCCATACACTAATTGCGGTCATGCTGATCCTATGTAGCAAGTCTGGATGCAATCAGCCCCGAACTGGAGTAGTGTGATAAGAGCGCACCCACGCATGCACACACGCACGTGCGCGCACGCACGCACGCACACACGCACGCGCGCACGCACACACGCACACGCGCGCGCACACGCAGACGGCGCTCTGCTTGGGTTAACCTGAGGCGATCCCTTTGGGTGGGTTCCTGGAATGTTCTCTCCATAAGAGAGTATGATCACCTGTCTCTGTTGTCATCTGAGCTCAAGCATTTGGACATCGGTATTGCAGCACTCTCTGAGGTTCGGAGACCAGCGAGATCATGGCGGGTGGTTACACCTACGATTGGTCTGGTCGTTCTGATGGTTACCATGTCCAAGGAGTTGCTGTAGCTGTGTCCAATAAGCTGACTCCAATGATAATTGAGGTAACACCGGTGAAGGAGTGTATTATGAGACTGAGGATTCGTCACTCCTTGGGTGTCATTTCCCTGGTCTCTGCATATGCTCCGACTGAGGCGAGTGATCTCACCATGAAGGACACATTCAATGATGCTACGCTCGAGTCTATTGTTGATCAGTGCCCCAGGCGAGATACTCTAGTCTTCGGGGATTTCAATGCATCGACTGGAACTGATAGGGATGGTTATGAGACATGTCTTGGTCCCCATGGGTCTGGAACTGTGAACCAGAATAGCACTAAGTTCCTTGACTTTGCAAGAAGTCATGGACTTAGGGTGACTGGTTCATGGTTTCAGTGGCCACAGGCTCATCGCTGGACTTAGAATTCCAACGCCGGTGATGTGGCAAAGAAGATTGACCATGCCCTCGTTGATGGCCGCTGGAGGATGATCCAGAGCTGTAAGGTCTACCGGAGTGCTCAGTTCCTCAATGCTGACCAGAGGCTTGTTGTAGCAACTCTGAAGTTGCAGCTTAAATCCAGGAGAGTGGTATCATCCCAGCCTTGGCTGAATGTTGGCAAGCTCAAGGATGAGAGGGTAGCTGAGGAGTTTGCGAACAGGCTGAGTGGAGATTTGGGAGGTCTGGGTGCTTTGAGGGATCCTGAAGAGTTGTGGAGTGCCTTCAACAAGACCACTGTCCTTGATGTTGCCAGTAGATATTTTGGAACTCACTGTCGGGCAAAGAAGAATTTTGAATCTCAAGGGACACTGGATAACATTGAGTAGAGTCGCAGGGCCAGGCTGAATGGCATAGCTGAGCTGTTCAGGGAGCTGAGGTGTAAAACGGTACGTGCACTAAAGGTGGACAAGGAGGCCTATGTGCGAGGAATCTGTGGGGGGGGGGGGGGGGTTAAGCATCACCTGTGGTTAAGTGATTCTCGTCCTGCTTTCAAGTGAATTTGCACATTGCGTTCCTCCAAGCCCATCCCTCGGTGTTATGCAGTTGGAGCAGAGGGTGGTGGGCATCATCCCAACTGACTGGAAGAGGGGCCTTGTTATCCCTCTCTGGAAAGGGAAGGGTGATCGCCAAGACTAAAACAACTACGGAGGGGTGATGCTGCTCTCAGTGCCGGGCAAGGTCTTTGCTCAGATAATTATTGAGAGGGTTCACCACCATCTGCTTGAGCACCAGCATCAAGAGCAGTCGTCAAGATTTACACCAAAGAGGTCAACGATTGACCGTATCCTTGCTCTTCGGGTCCTCACCGAATGCAGGTGAGAGTTTTGACAGGGGCTGCTTGCAGCCTATGTTGATTTTTGTAAAGCATTAGACTCAGTGAAATGGGATGCAACCTGGAGGATTCTTGGTCTTCATGGGGTGCCACCAAAACTGATCAATCTGATGTCTGAACTGTACTCTGGTACTGAGAGTGCTGTGACAAGTGGTTATGTTTCAGCACTTGTATGGACTGGATTCTGGGGAGGATATCGGAGAGATCAAGCTGTGGTGCATCGTTTGGGAATGTCAAGATATCTGACCTTGATTTCGCAAATGATGCAGTAATCTTTGCGGAGACTCTAGATATCCTTTTGGGGGCCCTCGAGATACTGAATGAGGAGTCCTGTTCTTTCAAGTCCAATGCGATTATGGGTTTCCTGGGTCAAAATTAAGATCCAGACTTTCAATGACATCTTGGATGCTGCTATTCTGTCTGTACCTGTTTGTGGCGAGGATGTTGAGGTCACGGAGAGATTCACTTACCTTGGCAGTGACATTCATGTCTCTGCTGGCTGTGAGTCAGAGGGCAACAGACGTCTGGGTCGGGACTGGGGAGTCATGGATTCACTGGATCATGGGGTGTGGCACTGCCGGTACCTGTGCGGGAGGACGAAAGTCCGAGTCTTCAGGTCCTTGGTGCTTCCAGTCTTGCTCTATGGAACGGAGACCTAATTCCTTTTGTACCAGGTCTCTTCGGAGAATCCTTGGCTATCGCTGGTCAGACTTTGTGTCCAACGAGCGGTTGCTGAGAGACTCAAATGAGATTTGTTACCTGCATAGTCCGTGAGCTTAAGCTGCAGCTGTGTGGACATGTGGCTCGTTGTCCTGATGCTGTTCCTGCTCACCAGATTCTCTCAGCGAGGGAGCCTCGTGAGTGGAGGAGGCCAATGGGTCGACCACATGCCTCATGGTTGCAGCACGTTGATCAGCATCTAAAGGAGATGGGGATGGGCCAGGCATATGCCTGTGGGATGGCCAGAGGGAGGCCCCTGGAGTCCCGGAGGAAAGTGGATGCAGTGACGCGCTGCTCCGTCACATGCTCCCATAACCTGACCTGACCTGATTATTTGTCTTCGTCCATCACAATCCCACAACAAAAGTAAAATGTCAAAATATGTCGTGATGGTACTTCATAAGAGGATTGTGATGTTGTATTGTGGAATCATAATGTGGTGTCATTCCTACTTTGTTTGGTTGGTTTTTTGAGATTTCATTCATGTTTTACATTATTTTTAATGTTTTTTTTTTGTTATTTCTGCAATTTTTCTAAATAATAAAATGGTTAATGTTTTCTATATTTTGGTATGGATTAAATCTATCTGTTATTAAATTTGGCTTGTGGTGCATTCTCCCCCTCTCCCCTACCGCCACCCCTCTCTCAATCCTGGCTTTTGGTTTCGTCTGCTATGAGGATTACCACATATGAGAAATGATGCGATTATCGTTTATAAAAAATAATAAAATGCTTAATGTTTATCTATTTCGTTATTTTGGTCTGGATTAAATGCATGTATATTATTAAATTGTTTTAATACTTGTTTCAGTTGATTTGGGCGATGGTTTGGATATGTATCACTTTTGGAATGGTACTGTCCATCTTCCCCCTCCCACAATCCTGGCCTGGTTTGGTTGAGTCCACATTTACGTTCGATTATTTTCCGAATAAAATGATTAATGTTTTTAACATCTCGCAAATATATTGTAGCAATTCCCCCAAAGTGTGCAATAATGCAATCATATCTGCAAAAACAACAAAAAAAACTTTCTACATTGAGATGATACCATCACGTTTTGGTTTTGCGATTATTTTCTCTGTTCCATTGTTTTCATCCATAGTGGTATTTCTTGTATATAAACTTTTGTTGCTAGTAGTTTCTGAAATACATGTTTTTACACATAAACCGTGGTTTTTTCTTTTGCCCAGCCTAGGTTGGTGCATTTATATATGAATACTTTATAAGCATGTATGAAGTAAAAATGGCTGCGGCCCTGAGAGGGCCCCACGTACTTCTAGGGCCCAGGGCCCCGCAACACATAAATCCGGCCCTGCGTTGGGGAGCAGAGTTGAGAGTTGAGCTGGAAGAAGTGGAGTGCACGCGGTAGAGCTGCAGGCGGCGGGTCGGGGCAAGGGAGCTCGGGTCCGAGGCAAGGAGGACGGCGGTCGGCGACGAGGTTGCGGTGTGGGGGATCGCTCGTCTCGTCGCGGGACCCAAGCCAGCCAGCCACTCCCCTCCCCCAGGGCATCAACAATTTCCCCTTCCCCCGCGCTGAGATAGTGCAAAGGTGGCCCCGTTCCTCCCCCACCCCAAACGTGGTGCCAACGAGCATGCCAGAGGCACGGAGTCGGGGCACAGCGGCGCGGACATTTTGCGGCTTGCCCGCCAACACGTCACGAGGACACGGGTAAGACCTCCCCGGTCTCGCGGACCTGGCCGCTCGTCAAGGTCCCGCGCACATTTGGCCGATGGGCCTGTCTGCCTCCTTGTCTGTGAAGGTGGCTTCCTTCTTTTGCTTTTGTGTAAATGTGTGTTGGCGCCGTCTGTGAAGTAAAACTGCATAAGTGTTGCCGTGTCTACGCGTTAGGTCGGTGTCAACTGTTCTTCTTGCCTTTGCTTTTTGTGTATTCTGTATGGCTGTATATACGTGCTTTCCGTGTGTCGCGAAATAAAATGCTTGCTTGTTGAACTGTGCCCGTTTCGCTTCGTCTTTTCTCTATTTGAATCTCCATCTTGCATCACGTTAGGGATTCGTAGTGGGTTCAACATCCTGGTAATTAATCTGAACCGTCCAGGTCGACGATAACACCGCTCAGTTATCCCGATAGTACGGAACGGGCTGCCCAAACGGCTCGTGTCCGGAGTCGACCTGTGGCGAGGTACGATCGCCCCGTTAACCATCCGCGTGGGTACTTAGGTAGGTCGGGTTTGGCGAACAACCCTACCCTATGCGGGTGGCCGATTGGCACGGTATTAGTGAGGTCGAAAGGCCCACCCGTGACTAGCTCCCGGCGTTGGTCCGAGAGGGTCACGACAGAATTGTCCGTCCGGTGGACGACGTGCCGCGATTCGAGTTACGTGGACGTTCGCACGCCAGCGGGCGCGAATTCACAACAAAATATATATATATATATATATATATATATATATATATATATATATATATATATATATATATATATATATATATATATATATATATATATATACATATATACATATATATACATATACATATACATATATATATATACATATATATATATATATATATATGTATATATGTATATATATATATATATATATATATATATATATATATATATATATATAGTCCGTTCGGTGGGCGAAGGGACCGCTATTGTTTAGACGCGGTCGCTCGCACGCCGGCGGGTGAGAATTCGTTACAATATATATATATATATATATATATATATATATATATATATATATATATATATATATTGTTACGGATTCGCGCCCGCCGACGTGCTGACGGCCACGTAACTCGAATCGCGGCACGTCGTCCACCGGCACGTCGGGTAGACCGGGCGATCGCACCTCGCCGCAGGTCGACTTCGGACACAGGCCACTTAAGCGACCCGTTCCGTACGATCGGGATAACCGAGCGGTGTTATCGTCGGCCTCGACGGTTCGATTAATTATCGGGCGTATTCAGCCCACTACCAACCCTTTACGTGAAGTAAGATGGGGATTCAATAGAGGAAAAGACGAAGCGAAGCGGGAAACAGTTCAACAATAAAGCACATTTATTCGCGATGAACGGAAAGCACACATATACAATTCCACCAAAAGCACATAGAAAAGAAGAGGAAGACAATACAATTCCACCAAAAGCACATAGAAGGAAAAGAAACACAATGCAGAGCTAATACCGACTACCGAGCACACGGCAACACTTATACAATTCTACTTCACAGACGGCGCCGACAACACATACCCAAAACCAAGGAAAAGAACACCCCCAAGGATGAGGCGGGCCTGAGGCCGAGACGGGGTCGGGCCTACCCGTCTGGTGATGAGACGCGGAGCGGCGATGGTGCCTCAAGTCCGCGGGCCTCGCGGACAGTGTCTGGTAGGGGGTGGGAAAGGGGCCCCCTTGGTCGCACTATCTCAGCGCGGGGGGGAAACAGGAGGGGGTTGCTGATGCTCGGGGGAAAGGAGGATTTTTACTCTGCCTCGAGTCCCGCGACAAG
>NC_140970.1:22613877-22641377 GCF_056783735.1 Eptatretus burgeri
AAGCCTGACTGCTCTGGACGCTGGTGCTCAAGCAGATGGTGGCGAACCCTATCAAGAATTATCCAAGCAAAGACCTTGCCCGGCACTGAGAGCAGCGTCACCCCTCGGTAGTTGTTGCAGTCTTGGCGATCACCCTTCCCTTTCCAGAGAGGGACAACAAGGCCCCTCTTCCAGTCAGTTGGGTTTATATATACACACACAACGGTTTATATATACACAACGGTGTAAGTGAGCGCCGTTGGATTTTCGTTTTTGCCAAAATTACGGTAAAACTTGAACAACGCTACTGCATCAAATTTTGTGTAAAGCTTGGCAATTCCCAAGTGGAAACGATCCGCAAGATTCAACAGGCCTTCGGGAACGAAGCAATGGGCACCACACAGATAAAAGAGTGGTACAACCGCTTCAAAGATGGTCGCACATCAGTGGAAAGTGAAGGACATTCTGGTATGCCCTCAACATCCCAAAATGAGATCGTCATTGACCAAGTGAGGACCTGCTGATGCAGGATCGTGGAATCACGATCAGAGAACTTGCAGACAAGGCGGGCATCAGCATTGGATCCGTTCATTCCATTGTGACTGAGGATTTGGGCTTAAAGAGAATCTCAGTGAAGTTCGTGCCAAAGCTGCTCATGATCGAGCAGAAGCAACTCCGTTTGGAGATCGCACAGGACATGCTGGAGACTGTGAACAGCGATCCCAACTTCTTCACCACAGTGATCCGTTATTTTGTCAAAAACGAAAATCTGACGGTGCTCACTTACACCTCCTCACTCATCGGTGGTCTGTCGGCGACTGACAGCTTCTGCAGGCAGGAAAATATTCACGCATACGGATTAGGATCGCCTTCATACGTGCACCAAACCACGCCTCCCTAGCTTCATTTGTTTACACACGAAAAATTAAGGTTGGATACTTTTTGAACACACCTCGTATAAAAAAAATATATATAATATAAAAATATATTATAAAAAAAATATATAATATAAAAAAAACATATATACATATATATATATATATATATATATATATATATGTATATGTAAAAACATATACACATATATCTATACACATACCCAGGCGTAGTGGCATGCGCCTGAAATCCGGCTAGTCGGAGGTTTGGGTTGGAGGATCGCTCGAGGACAGGTGCTCTGCGCTGGGCCACGCTATGAGAGGGTGTAGAGCAGCCTGGAATCATGGCGAAACCCAATCCTTATCCCTGTCCTAAGAGGCGACCAGGGTTGCGTCAGGAAGGGCATCCGGCATAAATCCTGTGCCAAATCCGTATGCAGATCATAACAGATGATCCGCTGTGGTGACCCCTAAATGGAGCAGCCGAAAGACGAACAACAACAACATATATATATATATATATATATATATATATATATATATATATATATATATATATATATATATATGAATATGAATATATATATGAATATGAATATGAATATATATATATATATATATATATATATATATATATATATATATATATATATATATTGTTGTGGTTACCAGATTCGCAAACCACCATTCAGGTCCCTTAGGTGAGGTATCTCGGTAAGTGCATGTGTAGTTAGGCCCAAACCCGTTGTCTAGTGGGAATACATGTCATTTATACGTGCTGCGACTCTTCAGGATAGCCGTTTTTCTTTTACTATCTTTATTTTGGACCAATCGCCACCATCACAACCACAACAACAACCACCAACCACAACGCCGCTTCACCACAACCGCCATGACCTTTACCGTCGCAACTCGCCACCATCGCATCACCGTCATCTCGCGCCACTCATGGGCACCGATGCTGGACTCGTGTAGGGCGCGCGTTGAACAGCGTGTACAAAATCACGGATTTTCTGCTTCAAAAACGGATCCAAAACGACACACGCCCACTTTTTGCCGTCCAATCGGTGAGCGAGGGGCGAATTGGCCCCGCCCCCAGGGCGATCGATATATGCAAATTTGTGGATCAAAAAGCCTTCACGCCCACTTTTTCTCGGGCCAATGGGGAGCGAGTTGAAAGGTCAAAGGGAGGGGGTCAAAGGCGAAGTTACGGGGGGATAAAAGGACGGTGTTCGTCAGACAAAGGAGTGGTAAAAGTCGGAACGAAGGAGTCGCAAGAAGTAAGAGAGTCAGCAGAACGGGAACGAGAAAGAGAGAGTCGTAAAGGTCGGAACGAGGCGAAGGAGTCGGAACAGAGAGTCAAGACTTCGCGGGCGGTGGAGCTGCTCGTCGTGTGCGTTGAAGTCGGAACGGAGGGGACGAGCTGTGGAGAGGCGGCGACACCGGACGAGGGGGTGCTCGCGTCGTGCAAGGAGCTGCGCGCCCGAGGGAGGCCGGCAGCGCGACCTGGCCGAGGTGGAGACGCTCGTCGCGCACATAATAAAGATCCTCTATACCCCGAGCATCAGCAACCCCCTCCTGTTTCCCCCCGCGCTGAGATAGTGCGACCAAGGGGGCCCCGTTCCCACCCCCTGCCAGGCACTGTCCACGAGGCCCGCGGGTTGCGGGGCCATCGCCGCTCCGCGTCTCATCACCAGACGGGTAGGCCCGACCAGGTCTCGGCCCCAGGCCTACCTCATTCTTGAGGGTATTTCTTTTCCTTGGTTTTGGGTATGTGTTGTCGGCGCCGTCTGTGAAGTAGAATTGTATAAGTGTTGCCGTGTGCTCGGTAGTCGGTATTAGCTCTGCACTGTGTTTTCACTTTTATGTTTGCTTTTTGTGTAAATGGAATTGTGTTTTCTTTTTTGTGTGCATTTGGTGGAATTGTATTTGTGTGCTTCCCGTGTGCCGAGAATAAATGTGCTTTATTGTTGAACTGTTCTCCCGCTTCGCTTCGTCTTTTCCCCCATTGAACCCCCATCTTGCTTCACGTAAAGGGTTGGTAGTGGGCTGAATACGCCCGATAATTAATCGAACCGTCGAGGTCGACGATAACACCGCTCGGTTATTCTGATAGTACGGAACGGGTCGCTCAAGTGGCCCGTGTCCGAAGTCGACCTGCGGCGAGGTGCGATCGCCCGGTCTACCCTCCGCGTGGGTACTTAGGTAGTTCGAATTTGGCGAGCAACCCTATCCCACGCGGGGGCTGATTGGCTCGATCGCGGTGAGACCGAAAGGTCCACCCGTGACTGGTTCCCGGCGTTAGTCCGAGAGGGTCACGACTGGATTGTCCGTCCGGTGGGCGACGTGCCGCGATTCGAGTTACGTGGCCGTCGCACGCCGGCGGGCGCGAATCCGCAACAATATATATATATATATAAATATAAATATATATATATATATATATATAAATATGAATATATATATGAATATATGAATATATTGTTGTGGTTACCAGATTCGCAAACCACCATTCAGGTCCCTTAGGTGAGGTATCTCGGTAAGTGCATGTGTAGTTAGGCCCAAACCCGTTGTCTAGTGGGAATACATGTCATTTATACGTGCTGCGACTCTTCAGGATAGCCGTTTTTCTTTCACTATCTTTATTTTGGACCAACAGCCATGATCACAACCACAACATCAACCACCGACCACAACCACCGCTTCACCACAACCGCCACGACCTTCACGCACACCTCACAACCGTAGCATCGCCACCGTTCTTGCCCCGCTGTGGGTACCGGTGTTGGACTCATGCAGAACGCGCGTCGAACAGCGTGTACAAAATCACGGATTTTCTGCTTCAAAAACGGATCGAAAACGACACACGCCCACTTTTTGCCGTCCAATCGGTGAGCGAGGGGCGAATTGGCCCCGCCCCCAGGGCGATCGATATATGCAAATTTGTGGATCAAAAAGCCTTCACGCCCACTTTTTCTCGGGCCAATGGGGAGCGAGGTGAAAGGTCAAAGGGAGGGGGTCAAAGGCGAAGTTACGGGGGGGATAAAAGGACGGTGTTCGTCAGTCAAAAGGGTCGTAAAAGTCGGAACGAGGGAGTCAGCAGAACGAGAACGAGGAGTCGCAAGAGGGAACGAGAGAGTCGGAGGGTGGAGAGTCGGAGAGTCCAGAGGCGGAGAGTAGGAGAGTCGGAAGCAGGAGAGTCGGAAGCAGAGGGTCAAGACTTCGCGGGCGGTGGAGCTGCTCGTCGTGTGCGTTGGAGTCGGAACGGAGGGGACGGAGCTGTGGAAAGGCGGCGACACCAGACGAGGGGGTGCTCGCGTCGTGCAGGAAGCTGCACCCGAGGGAGGCCGACAGCGCGACCTGGCCGAGGTGGAGGCGCTCGTCGCATATAATAAAGATCCTCTATACCCCGAGCATCAGCAACCCCCTCCTGTTTCCCCCCGCGCTGAGATAGTGCGACCAAGGGGGCCCCGTTCCCACCCCCTGCCAGGCACTGTCCACGAGGCCCGCGGGTTGCGGGGCCATCGCCGCTCCGCGTCTCATCACCAAACGGGTAGGCCCGACCCGGTCTCGGCCCCAGGCCTACCTCATTCTTGAGGTATTTCTTTTCCTTGGTTTTGGGTATGTGTTGTCGGCGCCGTCTGTGAAGTAGAATTGTGTAAGTGTTGCCGTGTGCTCGGTAGTCGGTATTAGCTCTGCACTGTGTTTTCACTTTTATGTTTGCTTTTTGTGTAAATGGAATTGTGTTTTCTTTTTTTTGTGTGCATTTGGTGGAATTGTATTTGTGTGCTTCCCGTGTGCCGAGAATAAACGTGCTTTATTGTTGAACTGTTCTCCCGCTTCGCTTCGTCTTTTCCTCCATTGAATCCCCATCTTGCTTCACGTAAAGGGTTGGTAGTGGGCTGAATACGCCCGATAATTAATCGAACCGTCGAGGTCGACGATAACACCGCTCGGTTATTCTGATAGTACGGAACGGGTCGCTTAAGTGGCCCGTGTCCGAAGTCGACCTGCGGCGAGGTGCGATCGCCCGGTCTACCCTCCGCGTGGGTACTTAGGTAGTTCGAATTTGGCGAGCAACCCTATCCCACGCGGGGGCTGATTGGCTCGATCGCGGTGAGACCGAAAGGTCCACCCGTGACTGGTTCCCGGCGTTAGTCCGAGAGGGTCACGACTGGATTGTCCGTCCGGTGGGCGACGTGCCGCGATTCGAGTTACGTGGCCGTCGCACGCCGGCGGGCGCGAAGACCGCAACACTGGTGTCAGAAGTGGGATACAAATTCATCGCCCTCCTCGCGGCACTGGTATTGGAGAGCGGGACAACAGGCTCTCCTGTCTCCAGCGAAATTCACGGGAATCGGTCCAGGGGTGAGAGAAGCGACCCCCGATTCCCTCCAAATTACGAGCGAGCAAATTAACCCTTCACGAGAAGCAAGATGGCGTCTCAAGGCGAGCGGGAGCCGGGGGTATTAGAAATGTATATGTGTAATAATGTAGAGTCCATGGTCCAGGATGGAATCCCCGAGCAGGAAATGTTGATTGTGCAGGAACACGGACTCGCCCAACTGAACCCAGGGCCCGAGGTGGGTGCGGCAGCGGCCGCGGTGTATGACACCTCCCCCCCCCTCTCCACCAAAACCCTTCCCCAACCCTTGCCAAAACGACTCAGCTGAGTGCATCCAACATGGCCCAGCTATGCGCCATGCTGGCGGCAATGAACGAAAAGATGAATGCGAAAATGATCGAAAAAATGGATGCAAACACAAACGAAATGAAAGACATGAACAAGCAAATAAACGGAATGGGCAAGCAAATGAAAAAAGAAATGAAAGAGCTACGGGGTGAGACGCAGAACATGGGCCGATGCCTGCAGGCGGGCATGAAGGCAGTGACCAGGGAGCTGGGAATGGCGACTCCACGTGTGGGAGCAAACGAGCTGGGTGGGGGTGCAACGGCTGACAGGCCCGCGGTGGAGGCGGGTGAAAAAATAATTCGTGGAACGTGTTGGGCGAGGGTCGTGACGATGACCGAAAGGGAAAAATTAAATGGGGAGACCAAAACGTGTGAGACGAGACACGAGGCGACGACAACAGAAATAATAGTTGAGACAAGGGAGGTAAAGGGTGAAGAGTTGGCAGAGACACGGGAGATGGGAACGATAGAGGGAAGACTACACGATGAAGACGGGGTAAGTGACGCGCACGCACACACGGAGGTAGTGGAGGACAATGGGGGTGAGCTCGCGGAGCGTGTAGGGACCCGGTGCGAGCAGCGGGATGGCCTCCTCCAGGAACAAGGGGAGGGAGTATGCCCCCTTGAGGCGAGTCACGACCAGGTGAGTTCGGTCGTGTTTTGCGAGGTTGAGGGGACGGGTGCTGTGGACAGGTGCACGGAGAGCTTGGGGGGTGTAGAGGCCCCGGAGACCCTTGTGGGGACACGAATCCCCAGTATGGTTGTCCCTGTGTGTGTGGTGCAAGGTGTGAGTGCGTCCCCGTGTGTGGAAGCGACCCCGTGTGTGAGTGGTGTGGTGGCGATGGTGCCGGAGTGTGTGCTTCCCAGCACGCCGTGTGTGGATGAGGCACCGTGTGTGAGTGTCGCCGTGTGTGTGAATGAGGCACCGCGGGTGAGTGCCCCCGCGTGTGTAAGTAGTATGGTTTGTGTGAGTGGTGAGGCACCGTGCGTGAGTGAACGGCCGTGTGCAAGGTCGCTGTGTGCCAGGGAGACCGTGTGTGTGAGAGAGCGGTATGTAAGGGAGATGTCGGTTGGCATGCGGGAGCACGCAGCCGCGTCTCCCGGTGTGAATGTGATGGTGTGGACTGTGTGCGTCGTAACACGCAGGTGTGCGTGGGTCGAATGGAGACGACGACGGCGACAGAGGAGAGAAAGCCGAGTAGCGGCTGTAGTTGTTTCGAGGACCGTGCCGGGTTCACCCAGCAGTGAGCACGCGGTTCGTGCTGTGCAACGCACGAGACCACCACGTGCTCGCTTGCGAGAGTGAAGTCCCGGTCCGGAAACGCACGCGGTGGATTTGCCGATCCCGCGGACGGACAAAGTTAGGCAGGTAAACGGATTTGGACCGGACGGGTTCTCCACGCGATCGTGTGTGTTAAGCTCCAACGGGCAAAGCACATGTGTTCGCGTGGGGAACCCCTCGAGACGTGTGGCTTGTGTGTTTTTTTTTTTATGCGCACGGTGACGTCATGGCTGCACGTGGGGTTGGAATCCGGCAGGAGGGGTATCTCTGCCGGATGGTCCCGTCCAAGGAGGGACGAGGAACACGTGCAGCTGCATGACGTCACGGGCAGGTGCAAAGTGCGCGAGCTCTGAGTTGCCGCGCAGGTGCTGGGCATGAAAAAAAAAAAAAAAGGGAAAAACAAGCCTCACTTTCGGGTGCAAAGGATTCCTGGGCAAGGGGTGAAAGACCCCCTTACCTGGGCACAGGATGGAAACTAGTTAGGGGGAAGGGTTAGCTTAGTTAGACCGACTTCATGGGGCAGGGGTAAGTCCTCATGGAGTCCGTGGAATGGATTAGTTAGAGGGATTGTAGCCAGATTTAGGTTGGGAAATAAAATGATTTATTTTGGAGACAGAGACAGACTTGTGAATGTGTAGAGGGGACGTAGCTTAGCTACGTAGTTAAAAGGAACGTGCTGTAGTTTAAGGGACGACGTGGGAGCACGAGTTAGTTAGGGGAGATAGTTAGAAGGATGGCAGAGTTCAGTGGTGTGTGTGTTGAAGTGTTGAAGAGTTGAGAGGTGAGTACATGATGAGTGAGTGAGGCCAGCGGGTCTGTGTGTGTGGAGTGAATGGGGAATGCATGGTGCGATGAGTGATTGGGGGGAGAAGTGACTCCCGCCCAAGGGACCCCGGGGTCAGAGTAAAGTGAGTTAGGGGGTTAGTCAAATTGAAAAATGGAGGTCGTTTTGTTGTTGGTGGGAAAGTAGGCTCGAGACCCATTTGGAGGGGTGCAGGAGCCCTGTTGACGGGCTTGGGAGCGTGGCTGCGAAAGGTGAGTATCGCTGAGTGGGTACCCCGGGCACCAGGCTAGTCGGCCGCGGTAGGCCAAGGGTCCATGGGGGGCCGGGATAGAGTAGTGGGCACGGGTGCGCCTGCTTGGTGCGGGGGCCCGGGGCGCCATTAGCCGCGTGGGCAGTGTTGTGGGCACGGGTGACCCTCGGAAAGGGGCCCGGGAGGCCGGCCTGCCACGTGTGCGTTTCAGGGGAGGTGCCATGGGGGGCACTCCCCGGTGTTAGGGAGCTGGTAGGCTCGGAGGCAGTGTAGTGCCCGGGGGTGCCATAGCGGGAGAATCGGCAGAGGGTCGTGCCTGCCGGAGGGAGCCACGTGTCCCAGCCAGGAGACCGTGTAAGGGCACGGAGAGAAAATTGGGGGGCGAGGCCCGAAATTGTAAGGACACCAACACAGGCGACGGGAATCTGGGTTGTTAGAACCAATAGTTTAAGCGAGAGGCGCTTGTTGAAAGCCCCGGGGTAGTTTAACAGTTAAATGGTTAGGGTAGATTAGGAGATGTACCCCTCCGCACCATCCATCCCCTCGCTGTCGTTGTGGGCCGCTGGACCCACTTGGTGTTAAGATCGCCGAACTCTGGGGAGGCCATTCTGAGGCTTCGTTGGGCCTCGACACAGGACGTTAGCTCTCCCTTGTTCCCCTCCGGGAAGGGAACGTAGGGGTTGGGAGTAGGCTAGGTGACAGGATAGGTTAGCCGAACAAGGACGATAAAGGGGGTTAGGGGACGATTTATAGTGGGGAAGTAAAAAATAAAAACAACAAAAAAATTAAGTTGGGGCGAAATTGGGGTTTGACAAATTAAGGGAGTGGGTAGGTACAGTGACAGGCAAAGGCGATAGGTGGGAGGGAGACAGGTAGGTAGGTCCGAGCCCGCCTTCCGAGTGGCCAGCACCACCGCACTCCCTCCACCAACCTCCACTGAACGGCAAAGGCTGGCCACTTCATCGGCTGGCCGTGTTTTACTTCAAGGCGGAGGCCGGCCAACTTCATCGGCAGCTGTTGTTTTGCTGCAAGGCCTGTGCCATCGGCTGGCCGTGTTTGCTTCAAGGCCTGTGCCGGCCAGTTCATCTGCTGGCTGTTTTTCTTCAAGGCCTGTGCCGGCCAGTTCATCTGCCGGCTGTGTTTGCCTGCAGCGGCCTTCTTCTGCGGGCTGTGTTTGCCTGCTGCCTTTGCCATGCCATGCCCACTGCCCATGTTCACCAGCCCCGTTCAATTTTGCTTTGCCCCCCCCCCCCCTGTTCATTGCCATGTGCGCCAGGATCGTGAAAGCAACAGTTTGCAAGCTGCAAGAACTGCCCTGTTGGCAGCTACAACACGGGCCTGCAGTGGCGGCCCGTGCACCGTGTTTGTGTTCATGCATCCATTCGTTGTGCTCATTGCGTGTGCCACTTGAGCTGGCACGGAGACTGCGTTTGTGCAGCCCAAGCACCGTTGTGGTTCACTGAGTTCAGTTCAAAAGGGAAGGCCTTGGACTGCGTGTGAGCAGCCAGCCACGTTCCCTGTCACCTGCATTGTTTGAGTCAGAGACTGCATGTGGGCAGCCTGGCTCCCAGCTAACTGCTTTTCTTTGCAGAGTTCAGTGATCCTGGGCCATGGTTTAGTGTAAAATTTGTAAGTTAAGGTTAAGATGTACTGTACATATGAGTGCGCCCCCGGCATGTTTGTCTTAGCGCCGGCAATTTTATTTAAGTCGTCCGTGTGAGTGGGTTTGTTTAGATAGTTACGCAGCACTCAGGTTATTTATTTTGGGGACATGAATACCATGAATGTCGCACTCAGGGATCCGTAGGTAAAATGTACTAGGGGAAAACTACACATGATGGCACACGAAAATTTGACGACTCGGGACGAGTCTGTAAAAAGGGAAGGGGGTAGTGTTGTGGTTACCAGATTCGCAAACCACCATTCAGGTCCCTTAGGTGAGGTATCTCGGTAAGTGCATGTGTAGTTAGGCCCAAACCCGTTGTCTAGTGGGAATACATGTCATTTATACGTGCTGCGACTCTTCAGGATAGCCGTTTTTCTTTCACTATCTTTATTTTGGACCAACAGCCATGATCACAACCACAACATCAACCACCGACCACAACCACCGCTTCACCACAACCGCCACGACCTTCACGCACACCTCACAACCGTAGCATCGCCACCGTTCTTGCCCCGCTGTGGGTACCGGTGTTGGACTCATGCAGAACGCGCGTCGAACAGCGTGTACAAAATCACGGATTTTCTGCTTCAAAAACGGATCGAAAACGACACACGCCCACTTTTTGCCGTCCAATCGGTGAGCGAGGGGCGAATTGGCCCCGCCCCCAGGGCGATCGATATATGCAAATTTGTGGATCAAAAAGCCTTCACGCCCACTTTTTCTCGGGCCAATGGGGAGCGAGGTGAAAGGTCAAAGGGAGGGGTCAAAGGCGAAGTTACGGGGGGGATAAAAGGACGGTGTTCGTCAGTCAAAAGGGTCGTAAAAGTCGGAACGAGGGAGTCAGCAGAACGAGAACGAGGAGTCGCAAGAGGGAACGAGAGAGTCGGAGGGTGGAGAGTCGGAGAGTCCAGAGGCGGAGAGTAGGAGAGTCGGAAGCAGGAGAGTCGGAAGCAGAGGGTCAAGACTTCGCGGGCGGTGGAGCTGCTCGTCGTGTGCGTTGGAGTCGGAACGGAGGGGACGGAGCTGTGGAAAGGCGGCGACACCAGACGAGGGGGTGCTCGCGTCGTGCAGGAAGCTGCACCCGAGGGAGGCCGACAGCGCGACCTGGCCGAGGTGGAGGCGCTCGTCGCATATAATAAAGATCCTCTATACCCCGAGCATCAGCACCCCCCTCCTGTTTCCCCCCGCGCTGAGATAGTGCGACCAAGGGGGCCCCGTTCCCACCCCCTGCCAGGCACTGTCCACGAGGCCCGCGGGTTGCGGGGCCATCGCCGCTCCGCGTCTCATCACCAAACGGGTAGGCCCGACCCGGTCTCGGCCCCAGGCCTACCTCATTCTTGAGGTATTTCTTTTCCTTGGTTTTGGGTATGTGTTGTCGGCGCCGTCTGTGAAGTAGAATTGTGTAAGTGTTGCCGTGTGCTCGGTAGTCGGTATTAGCTCTGCACTGTGTTTTCACTTTTATGTTTGCTTTTTGTGTAAATGGAATTGTGTTTTCTTTTTTTTGTGTGCATTTGGTGGAATTGTATTTGTGTGCTTCCCGTGTGCCGAGAATAAACGTGCTTTATTGTTGAACTGTTCTCCCGCTTCGCTTCGTCTTTTCCTCCATTGGGTCCCCATCTTGCTTCACGTAAAGGGTTGGTAGTGGGCTGAATACGCCCGATAATTAATCGAACCGTCGAGGTCGACGATAACACCGCTCGGTTATTCTGATAGTACGGAACGGGTCGCTTAAGTGGCCCGTGTCCGAAGTCGACCTGCGGCGAGGTGCGATCGCCCGGTCTACCCTCCGCGTGGGTACTTAGGTAGTTCGAATTTGGCGAGCAACCCTATCCCACGCGGGGGCTGATTGGCTCGATCGCGGTGAGACCGAAAGGTCCACCCGTGACTGGTTCCCGGCGTTAGTCCGAGAGGGTCACGACTGGATTGTCCGTCCGGTGGGCGACGTGCCGCGATTCGAGTTACGTGGCCGTTCGCACGCCGGCGGGCGCGAAGACCGCAACAATATATATATATATATATATATATATATATATATATATATATATATATATATATATATATATATATATATATACATACATATACATACATATACATACATATATACGAAGCCTGGTGTTGGCGCAGCGGCTTGGGATCCAAAAGGTTGAGTTCAAGCCCCGTTGGGCCACTGAATTAATACACCAGGGGGTTGACTCGGCCTGTCATCCTTCCGAGGTCGGCGAAATGAGTACCAGTATACTGAGCCGGTGTATACCCCGGTTAAAATAGGCGTACCATATCCCTGTGTCGTAAGAGGCGACCAGGGTTGCGTCAGGAAGGGCATCCGGCGTAAAACATGTGCCAAATCACTATGCGGATCATATGGATGATCCGCTGTGGCGACCCCCAACGGAAGCAGCCGAAAGAAGAAGAAGAATATATATATATATATATATATATATATATATATATATATATATATATATATATATATATATATATATATATATATATATATATATATATATATATACATATGCAGGGGGCTGCAAAAGTAGGTATACAGTAAGGATTATACCAGTATTACCAGTATTATAATAGTGGTGCTCGTATTAATTTAATAATTCATAATTCATAATTAACCTCTGCCATCGAAGATCGGAGGTTACTGTTTTCACCCCTTTCTGTTTGTTTGTTTGTTTGTTTGTGAAGAGTATTACGGAAAAACTCCTCGATGGATTTCGACGAAACTTGGTGAGGGGAGGAGGGGGGGGTTAGGTATGGTCCAAGGATTATGCCATTAAATTTTGGACTTGGTCCCCCCCCACAAAAAAAAATTGTTGGAGATTTTTTTTTATTTTTTTTTGCATTTCTACATGTTTTAAGTGATTTCCAACCCCCCCCCAAAAAAAATTGTTGCCCCCCCAAAAAATAAAGAATTTTTTTTGCATTTCTACGTTTGAAGTGATTTCCAACCCCCCCCCAAAAAAATTGTTAGAGAAAATTTTTTTTTTTTTGCATTCCTACATGTTTTAAGTGATTTCCAACCCCCCCCCCCAAAAAAAATTGTTGGAGAAAAAAATTTTTTTTTTTGCATTTCAACAGGTTTTAAGTGATTTCCAACGCCCCCCAAAAAATTGTTACCCCCAAAAAAAAAGGGAATTTTTTTTTGCATTTCTACATGTTTTAAGTGATTTCCAACCCCCCCCCCAAAAAAATTCTTAGAGAAAAAAAATTTTTTTTTTGCATTTCAACAGGTTTTAAGTGATTTCCAACGCCCCAAAAAATTGTTACCCCCAAAAAAAGGGAATTTTTTTTTGCATTTCTACATGTTTTAAGTGATTTCCAACCCCCCCCAAAAAATTCTTAGAGAAAAAAATTTTTTTTTTGCATTTCTACTTGTTTTCAGTGATTTCCAACCCCCGCAAAAATTGTTACCCCCCCCCCCACCCAAAAAAAATTGTTAGAGAAATTTTTTTTTGCATTTCTACATGTTTTGTGATTTCCAACCCCCCCAAAAATTTAGAGAAAAAAACTTTTTTTTTGCATTTCTACATCTTTTAAATGGTTTCCAACCCCCCTCCCCAAAAAAAATTGTTAGAGAAAAAAAATTTTTGCAACTTTTTTTTTTCAATAAAATTTCGATTTCTTTTTTTTGCATTTCTACATGTTTTAAGTGATTTCCAACCCCCCCCCCCAAAAAAAAAATGGAGAAAAGAACTATAACTGTCCACTGTTGAAATATTTAATGAATAAGATATAAGGTTCACTTGAGTGACCCAGCAGTATTGGCGGCCGAGGTTTTGCACTCTCACGAGTGCTCCCCCTCTAGTTAATTATTGTATACCTACTTTTGCAGCCCCCTGTACATATATATATATATATATATATATATATATATATATATATATATATATATATATATATATATATATACATATATCTATGTATTTGTAGATACCAATCATCGACATACACACACACACACACACACACACACACACACACACACACACACACACACACACACACACACACACACACGATTGCAAAACCCCATCTCCCGCTGAGCGGGGCACGGGCTAATAAATAAAGAGCAAATCCCTAACCCACACTAATTACCACAGATTGCACTTATGCAAATATTAAAATTTGCATGTGAGGACTTTCCCTTGACTTTGTGTAGTGTTAATGCAGGATTCCCTGCAGCCAATTTTTGACGCAGGAACTTGACGACGAGTCAGCTCTGAAGTGAGCCAAAGATAAAGTAAGCCAGCGAAAAAGAGCACCTCCAGATTTGCACCTGAAACCAGCCATTGTGGCCCTCCATCCTTTCCACAGTGTTTCTTCTCCACACTCATCCTCCTGCTTGCCGAGAGCTCTCTGCTGTCTGTTCTCTCCCCGATCTCTGAGGTGCTTCTTCTTGGTGTCCCATCTCTCCTCTCTCAAACCACTCCTGCTTTGTCCTTCTTGTCTTGAGTCCTCTTACAGGCCAGTTATGTTTGCCCTTTCAGCCCCTCTTTGTCCTTCTCAAAGCGCTTCCTCCAAGCTTTGTCTAGGTACTTCTTCTTCATCCTTGTCCCCCTACAGGCCGGTTGTGTCCGTGTTCTCCTCTCCCTTTTGTTCTTCTGGATGGAGTCCTCCTCAGAGTTTCCCATCCATGGGGCGGCCACAATAAAAATGAATTGATTGCCTGATTCCAGGCCTGACAGCACCTTACACCACCATGACTGGCGCAGACTGGCCAGACAGATCGTGATGGCCTTTTTGAAGTGTGTGATACTTTTTTGATGGGAAGTCCTCACCTGGCCCCACCCACAAACAACAGGTGTTTATGCATACAATATTACCCTGACTTTCCTGTCTATTATTACATATGCAATATGTTGCCTCCTCAGCACCACATTTTACAAGAAGACTGATTCTGACAGGTCCCTGTTACAGGGCAATCCAACATAATCGAAACACACGGACCATGTTACAATTACCAGAGTCTACCTATGGATCCCCCCTCCCCACATTTCCATTAAAGAATGTATATTATGGCGGCCCCAGCGTCACAGGGGAGCCACGAGGGAGGGGCTGTCTCAGCTTCCTCTCTGGACTCACTGGGAATTGCAGGCCGTCGCACACGAGTAACTTTGTGTCGTGGCGGGTCGCTAACCAACCACGAATGCTAATAACTTGACCACATGACTGAGGGTCTTCCGTATAGTAACCTTTTACCAAAGGACACGTGACCTCCTTACAGGGGATTTGCGCCCTTGGTACGTACTTGCGTTATTTAGATTACCTACTGTACTGCATCAGGTGCAGCCAAGCGGAGCTGCCAAGTACTTACTGGCTATTAAACAGATTATTGGGGAATAACGTGCCGGCTAAGTGAGGGTACGGACCATGCTGGACCAATGGAGAAAAAGACAAAAACGAGCTGGGAACATTTCTAAACAGCACATTTGTTTAAAACCAGAATGTGAGGAAAGTTATGTGGCACAGTAAATGGGTTTATTGCAATGTACAGCAGGGAAAGCAAGGATCTTGTGGGGTGTGGCAAAAGGCAAACAAAGTAAAAATTAAAAAAAAAGACACATGGCAGAGTTATCCTGTTAGTTCTTACCCAATCTTAACTTACGCTATGACAGGCACCATCACACACATGCACAAAAACCCGAGGAAAATTAGAAATAGCCCAGAGAGAAAGAAGCAGATGAGGAATAATGACCTCTCAATAACTGGCATAGCGGGCAGACCAGCGCAGTTCAGAATGCTGAGGAAAGGGGAGGAGGGAGGAATAATGATGCTGTCTGGGGTCTGGGAGTGTGACGTGCGAGTGTATTGCAATGTGGGGGGTGCGGTGTGGTACAAGAGGAAAAATGTGAGGTGCAAGTCAGTTCAGTTTGCTCTTTTAGTTCGCTCTTGTGTCCTGCCCTGAAAAGAACAGTTGGGCTTTGCCCGTGTTGGTTGCTCTTCTGTGCGTTCACAGTAGGAGAGAGAGAGAGAGCGAGAGAGAGAGAGAGAGAGAGAGAGACAGAGAGAGAGAGAGAGAGAGAGAGAGAGAGAGAGAGAGAGAGAGAGAGAGAGAGAGAGAGAGAGAGAGAGAGAGAGAGAGAGAGAGAGAGAGAGAGAGAGAGATGGTAGAAGAAAGATGTGTGAGCAGAAAGACCCTATCCTATTCGTGTAGGAATCTGTACGAGTCAGTGTCGATTTAATCTAATGAGCGTTGATTGGAATGGAGCAGCCCCGGCCCATAGCAGCAACGCCTGACCCCATGCTTGGTCACGCGGACTTGCAGCGCCCCTCGCTCTGTGCCGTCTGTCTCCCCGGTAAGGTCCGATGTCTGGGGAGTGCTGCTCCGGCTCATCCTTTCCTTATCCCCGGTGATCTGCCTGTGACGAACTCCTCTCCCATTTCCAACCACTCTCCAATCTCCAACCCTGACTATGGACTGCTCTGAACTGCTCTTTTTATGAGCCCCGAATGAGAGGAGGAGCCAAAATTGGATCAAGCGGGGCTCTAAGTGAAATTATGCTTCCCCATTGGTCCATAGCCATCATAGACATGCCCCATCAGGCCACATATACAAAAAATGGCTCAGTTTCTCGCTGACCCTGTCATGCGTCGGAGCTCCGAGTTGAACATGGGGCTATGGTTTTTGGACGTCCTCTCCAGCCCTGAACGTGCGCTGGTCTCCATTCAAATATGGGATTGTAGGGAAATCCCTGCACCACTGGTAGGTCCCTAAACGAGTTCTAGCGCATGTTCGCGCTTCGAGTTATGCCCTGAAATAACCTGAGCTACGTCTCCTCAGGGTCCTTCGAGGCTATTGTGAAAGTTTGATTCCCATGTGGCAGTTGCGGCGGTTGTAAAGTAGTGTGAACATGTGGCATTTGTAGTGAAGGAGGATTGTAACGTGGCATTGTGGGGAAGAGGATGAAGTTTCTTGTAATGAGATGGTGAATAAAGGTTGCATTTGTCGTGGGAATATTTAAGCGTGGATTGTTGTGGGGATTTTTCGTAGTTGTATGAAGTGGTTGTGGTGAGCAATGGCAGATCCGGGGGGGGGGGTGTTCACCGGGTGAACGTGAACCCCCTTCCCCTCCATCCTTACAATTATGTCACATGATCGTCGTGCGAGATATCACTGGACAATCAGCAATCGCACGTTTTTTGCTTTCATTCGGCGATTAATCCGAGCTGTGATACATTTCGCTGCTGGTTCTGTATTAATCCCTGCGACTCAGTGTTTACTTATGGCTCTGAAAAGAAAGGCAACATTTTCAGGATCAAGTCCAACAGCAAGCGCAGTACAATCCTGAACTATTTCACGAGGTCATTCAAAGTTTCAGTGTCGACATCGTCCATTGTTATAATTAATGATCTGATATCTGATGATCCGCAATGGCGAGTTTAGGTTTAGTGCTCGGGGACGTTTCACCGCATTTTGTTTGTACTTGTCCGTTGGAAACATTTTGTGTATTTACATTGTTGTTGTAAAGATCCGTCACAAAGATTCCAAAATCTCCAGCTTTTCTTTAGAATCAGTTAGTGACAGGCCTGAGGCCTTTTTGTCAAGTAGCTCGATATTCCCAAATGTTCCTGGGAAGAATGTAAATTTATGGTCGGACAATGCAAGCTCTGGATAAATTAACCGGTTTTTCCTCGACGATTACATTTACTTGAATAAGGCTTGGTGGTATATTTCACAATATGAGAACATCTTACCCAAAAGTGAACCCCCCTCCCCCACTAAAAAAATTCTGGATCCGCCCCTGGTGACCATGGTACATACAGTTTGGTGAGCAGAATGAAGGACTGTGGCGAAATGGCGGTTGAGAATTGGCGCGAAATTTGAATGGAAAATTGGCGCGCAAATGCACGAGGACGACGCTCGCAACGTGAACATACTGGAAGCTTTTGCAGTGCATCTGCTCGATTCCTATTGATTGGCGTGCGTGTGTGCTTGCATGTTTCGTGTGAGAAAAAGAGGTGTAGCAAAGAGTGAAATAAAAATAATGGAAGAACTGTGAGTTTTACAGGTGAAAGAGATACTGTATAAGAGATCTCACTGAAAGAGTCTCACACAACGCATCTTTCCCCTTTAGCCACTAGACATATGGAAGGGACTAACTAATACACATACTATTGAAATAACTGCCTTTGGATCGCTGTATGTTGTGTGCCATTGCCTTGGAGGCATGCGGTTTTACAGAAACGCAAGGATATGTTGATTGTAATCCCAAATTCAGTTCGGACTAAATCAACTTCTTGATCAAAAATTTTGCTTGGATGTTAGAGAACACGATGAATAGATCAGTTGCTGGCATACAATTGGAGTGCAGGTGCTAAATATTTTGCTTATTTGAACGAAAATGTGATGGTACTATTTTTTGTTATCACACCATTGACATACACTTTACACCGCACCTTATTTCCGAAGTAGATGCACTACTTCCGCCAACATAAGAATGATATTTACGTGCAGTGTTCATTGTAATAATAACCTAAAAACATTAATATACACGACAATATTAAACAAATAAATATTGGTAATTATTAATGAACAATGTGAGTTTTGAATATTTACTTTTGTGTTCTGGTGTTCGGGAGATCCTACAAAGGAATGAAGGTCCGATGGCAGAAGGAACAAGAAGGACACTCGGTAGAGGCATACCTCTGCCTGGCTTATGAGTTTATGTTTTGTATCCCACTGATAGGCAGGATCTGGATTCGGACCTGAACTAAAATTTCATCGGCTTGTTCTTGTCACACACCCAAACAGTCCACCAAGTTTCATCCGGATGTCTCCATAACTTTTTGAAATATCCTGCTATATATAATTTTAGCCCTGCCACTCAATGGTGAAGAATCACTTCGAAAATTCTCAGATCCAGATCCGGATCCGGATTCGGATCTTTACCAAAATCTATTCATTTTGTCCTTGTCGCATACCCAAGCTCTCCACAAACTTTCGTCCAAATATGTCCACAACTTTTTGAGATATTTTGTTCACAAACAAACAAACAGACAGACAGGGGTGAAAACATAACCTCCTTATATCTTCAGTGGCGGAGGTAATGAAGGTGAGAAGGAAGGAAGGCAAACGGCGGTTGATGTGCTGTAGCAGTGTGGAGTTTGATTAAAGGCTGTGAGAAATGAATAATGGTTTCCTGGTGTGAAAGAACGTTTTCCTAGTGCACTGAAAGAACATTATATTTACCAACTTGTGAAGGTACTCGGCGTTAATGGGCAACACCAGGTCCTTCCTCCTACCCTACCCCCACCCCTCTCTCAGGACTCCCACCTCCCCATTTCCCTCCTTCCTCCTCCCACCACACTCCCCTCTCTCCGGACTCCCACCCCACTCCCCTTCGCCTCCCTCCTCCCACCTCCACTCTTCCCACCTCCCTCCCTCCACCTCCACCCTTCCCCTCCAGACAAATTGTATTGAACAACAAGCAAATACCACCCGTTGCTTTGCTGACAGGAATACTAAAAGAGGGAGGGGGAGATGGAGGAGGAGAGGGAGGAGGGGTGGGGGAAGGGAATGCAGACTTGCTGTGGAGCATTAATTATGATTTACACTGTCTTGTAAAAATGATTCTGCATCGAATAACAGTGAAGATGGAAACAAAATAATGTCTGAAATCCATTTTCTACCGGTAATACTATAAATACTGCCTGGAGACAAACACCGCCCAGACAAGTCCGGAGACAAACACCGCCCAGACATAACCAGCATCTGGAGACAGAGACATGTGGGAGGAGGGTACTGCTGGTATCAGGAAGGGGTGGAGCGAGGATGTGACAGAGAGAGAGAGAGGGATGGGTAGAGGGGAGTTAGCAGAGAGAAAGTGTTATGCTTTATGAACAACACACACACACACACACACACACACACACACACACACACACACACACACACACACACACACACACACACACACACACACACACACACACACACACACACACACACACACACACACACACGATGCATGCACACACAATGTATTCGGGCTTGGCCGTTATCGGCAATTTTTTGGGAATCAGCTGATTGGAGGCAGTGTGAATACTGACTACAGTATGTACTGTATACAACCCAAAACCTTGAGTAGCTTTCACCCTTGTTTAGGGGGAATTTTAATAAACAAATTTTTAAAAGTTGCATTATAGATGTTTCAAGGAGATGTTCATCAATATTATTATTCATAAACAGCTGCCAATCATCGTCGGGTAGAAAAAATTTGTCTCTAATTGAGAAAACATGTTAATATGGCAAATGGCTCAGAAAATGTGTTATCAAATATATTTCACTTTTGAAACTCACAAAGAGAAGCATGTAACCTTTGTAAAGCACACCTGATTCATCTAAAACAAGTGAAAAACGACATAAAATGTCAAAGCCCCTCTTATTTTAGTAATTTTGCTGCACAGAGTTAAATGACTCGTCCATATTGATGTACAACAAAAATGGTCGCCAGCCTACCAGTCGACCATCTTTGATCAGATCGCAAAACAAAGTGAGGGGCACGTGTATGCCATCATGTACTGTGCTTGTGCCATGTTTGAACAAAATCGGACCATGCATGTCTGAGAAATGGTAAGGAACACATTTAAGTAACAAAATAGCCGCCAGTCGGCCATCTTGGACCTGATCTCAGAAATAAATGACGTGCATATGAAAGCCATTATTCCTTATCTGTGTGCCCAGTTTGAACAAGATCAGTAAATGCATGTCTGAGAAATGGTTGAGGACGTGTTCGACACCAGGTTGTTTTTTTTACAACTAAAATGGCTGCCAGTCGGCCATCTTCGATCTGATGTCGAAAAAAAAATGACATGCATATGTATACCATCATGTGTTGTCTTTTTGTCAAGTATGAATAAAATCAGTCCATAAATGTCTGAGATATGTTTGCGGACGCACACACGGATACAAAAATTGAGACCAATTCCATAAGCCCCAGTTTTACACGAAGTCCAATGGGGTCTGATAACCAATTGCTTTCAAAACAGCCAGGAGGACAAAGGAAAACGTGATCACACACACGTGATCACAAAGGAAAACACACACCCGTGGAGAGTCCCTTTACAGATCCAAATCTACTCATATCTGCCACATCCGTGTGTGCTGTCTACGTACCTCGACCTTGTAGCAACTGCCGACTGCACATCCCGATCAGGGCACAAACTGTACTGCTATCGACTGTAGCGTGTCAGCAAGTGGTGAAAGCACTCAAGCAAGCACTTGATTGAAATGGTCGCTAAGGAACAGCTGGCTTGAAAAGTGATAGCAAGCTGATTGGTCATAGCACAAACCCGCAAAAAACAAAACCTCGCCGATTTCTTAACATTTTCAGATTTCACTTCAGATTTCAACAGTTATTTAGTCCACATGATCCGATCCTCAAAACAGCAACTTTATTTTTGATTATATTGGGTCGCCGAAATAGGTGGCCCTTATTGTCAGCAATTCTGTCTGTTTGTTTGGATGTTTGTTCGTTTGTCATCAGCATAATTGGTAGTAAACGTGGGCCGATTTTGACCAAACTCGGGTGGTAGGTACATCTTATGACATAGTGCTTTAGAAATTGTGATGGTTGCTAGGGACGCTTTGGTTCCCAAGCAACAACTGAAAAACCTTCAAAATCGGTACCGTACACGCGAAATCAATTCCGAAAGCCATTATCCCACATAAGGTTATGAAATTTGGCACAAATGATTTACAGGTGATGCTCTATCAAATATATTCTGGTTTTTGTGATATATGGAATACTTTACCCGCAGCATCCCCTACAATTAGGGTATGCGCGAAAATTGGCGAAAATTTTGGCTCCCTAGCGACCAGGTGAGTGCATCGATACGAATGAAACTTTGCAGGTTCATGATACTCAATGAGTACAACTTTGCCTCAGGACATATTGACCAATTTCGCTTAGGTCAGGGGTCAAAGGTCAATTAGTGCAAAAATCGATAATATGCGAGAGCTGGAGGTGCCTTCGCGCCAAATGCTACTCCTCCTAGGGTTATGGTCGGATGGTCATGAAAATTCACACTAATTGTCTGGAATACATTGTGCACAAACGATCAAGCCGGAGTTTCGATTTAGATCTTTGTTCACCCACAGAACCCCCTCGAACTTTGGGGATTTCCGATTTCAAACTGCATTTTCGGTACTTTTCATTCAAATGGATACCGAGTAGTTATCAGTAGATGGAACTGTATGAGATTTGATATGCATAATCTTCAGGTGATTCCCTATCCGCTATATGACATCCATTTTGCTCTATATATTATAGTTTCCATGCTCGGCGACCCATCGCCGCCTACCGGCTTGTACTTTAATTAGTCCGTGAGATAAGCCTGGTGTTGGCTTAGTGGTTCGGGTGGCGGCTTGGGATCCTAGGGTCCTGAGTTCAAGCCCCGTTGGGCTGCTGAATTAATACACCAGGAGGTTGACTCAGCCTGTCATCCTTCCGAGGTCGGCAAAATGAGTACCAGTGCACTGGAACCGAAAGGGAAACACTGCATCAGCGGCATAGCCACGTCCCAACCAATGATGCAACCAGCAGCCATAGGCTGCACTCGATGGAGAGAGAGAGAGAGAAAGAGAGAGAAAGAGAGAGAAAGAGAGAGAAAGAGAGAGAAAGAGAGAGAAAGAGAGAGAAAGAGAGAGAAAGAGAGAGAGAGAGAGAGAGAGAGAGAGAGAGAGAGAGAGAGAGAGAGAGAGAGAGAGAGAGAGAGAGAGAGAGAGAGAGAGAGAGAGAGAGAGAGAGAGAGAGAGAGAGAGAGAGAGAGAGAGAGAGAGAGAGAGAGAGAGAGAGAGAGAGAGAGAGAGAGAGAGAGAGAGAGAGAGAGAGAGAGAGAGAGAGAGAGAGAGAGAGAGAGAGAGAGAGAGAGAGAGAGAGAGAGAGAGAGAGAGAGAGAGAGAGAGAGAGAGAGAGAGAGAGAGAGAGAGAGAGAGAGAGAGTCCATGAGATTAGATTGGGGAAAATCACATCATATAATGCATGAAATCACTCCAAGCTCCTAATTTGAAAATGATAGCACATATAAAAGCGATGTACAAAGCGATTCATAGGTATGTAGATCCTCATTCGATGATTTGAGTGAGGAAAGTGAAAGAAACATTTTTAGTGCTTCATCGTTAATAATAAACCATTGCGGCCTGTTCCAAGTCAAGGCATTGTTGAGCAGGCCATATAAAATGACGAATGAAGACCCCAGAGAGGGAGAGCGAGGTGTCCGTGGATGCGCCTTGATAAAGGATATAATTAAATAAGGCCATTAATTATCTTCAAAAGTGGTGTTTAAATTAACCCAAACATCCAATTATCATTCATGCACTTCCTTGAGGTTCCCTTAATATGCATGTAAAATTTCAGGTCACTCGGTTTCATGGTTTTGGAATTATGGAGGAGACGGACGGACTGATAGATGGACAGACACACACTGACATTTATTTTTTATAGATGACAGAAATATGCTCTCGCAACTTCAGTTATGCGAATGTTATACAAATGCTGCGACACCATTGTATCACATTACTTTTAATCGTGTCATTGACATGGACATTTCGTCATATTGGTGTGATTTTAAGCATTGTTTGCCTTGTCATGAGCAACTGCGACATATAATCTCGATTTCAAATATATTTAATCATTCATTCGTGGACCAAAATGATATTTTAAAGTCTTTTTCACATAAAAATTGATCTTTACCTTCTTCAGACCAGGTATCCATGGAAAACAAAATGAATCAGAAGCTGCATTTCGAATGTGAAAAGGGTGACTTCTTGAGACAGAGGAACAACAATTAGCACAATCAAGAAGAAATCGAGATGAGAAGGCAAGAAAAAGAGCAAGTTTGTCTGTAAGTTATTTTAATGCATTTAAAGCACAAACCAGAGAAGCTCAGCAGAGATGTGATAGTCAACAAACGGATGATGAGAGGACATCAAGGCAGACATAAAATCGTCTCCATCAATAGAGAACGTTACATTCACCTCTGCACAGACAGCTTGTTGTCTGGCAGACCTCGAGTATATATTGTATTCATATATTCATTATTGTGTCCCTAAATCGACGTAACAAGTAGGCATATTGAGACCACACTTAGGCACTTGGAACTTAACTGTTGAGTGCTTTTTTTTGAAAAGTACAGTTGAAAGCCTCAAGCATTAATTGATATTCAAAGTCTGTTTCCAAAGAGCTCGTCCTTTTGATGGAAGGATTTATAATATTTGATGTTGTGTGTCACTTCGTCCCCTTCTGAGACAAAAAAACGTTATCCAAGTTGAGTCTAATAGTTATGCCTACATGAGATGTACTTGAGATGTATAAATGTTTACAGGATAAAACTTCAACATAATTTTGGTTTGAAAAGGTTATTATCAAACTTTATTTGCAGCGGTCACTCGTGAAGGCATTATATATTGTTTATGGCAGTTGTTGCAGAGCCGTTTTCCATCGCATGAGGAACAGAAAAATACAGACATTGCCTTATTTAGTTATTATATATAGTAGGATGCGAGTGAACATATTGTAGGATGAAGTTGTGCATATATTGAGGTCTACTTTACACCCTGCCGACGAGTATTGAGGGAAGATCGCAATATGGAAAGATTGTTGGTCAGTGTAGCGCAAGTCCCCCATCGCCACTGAACTTCTGTGCAAGAGAATGCATTTGTGCAGTGTATTAGGAGTAGTTAGTGTACACACTTTCTCGTTTGGTGAACAAACAAAGCAAGTGGCGCCTCCTGCTGGATTCGTCCCAATGAGTCTTTTAAGGGAAGAGGCATTTGTTGAAGTGCCGTTGCATTGTGACATCAGACACAGGAATGCATTCAAAAGATGTGTATGTACACCAAAACCACTATATACTGGATGATTATTCCCGAATAAAGCTTGAAATTGAGATCGGGGGAATGTTTTGAGTAGAACATGCCATTATGCCTCAAATGTTTTTCCTCTTCACTGTAAACACAGAAAATTATTGTTGGCATTCTGACATCTTCATCCATATATATATATATATATATATATATATATATATATATATATATATATATATATATATATATATATATATATATAATGCTGGAGGTATGGCTTATTTTGTGGATTTGTTTGCATTATATTCATGGTTGACCGAGATGGGTACGCTATAAAAGTACGTTTATGCTCAAAAAACAAATTAAAATTCTTCATTTTATCCTATGAAGATTTGGTACATGCAGTACTGAGCTCATTTGATCTAAACTATTGGTGGATAGATTACATTTATGAGTCTTAGTCTCTGTGGTTGTATAAGCTTGTTTTGACAACTTAATGTTAGATAAATAAATATACCATCAGAGATGGGGAATCCCCCACCATTGAATGAAAAAGGTCATACATATTCCAGATAATGAGGGAGGTGAATTGGAAACAAGACACCATTTGGTCATTATCTCGAAAAAAGTTCCCCAGGGGTGAGGAACGTAGTAACCAAAAATAATTGAAATCAGATAAGCGGTTTTCCATTTATTAGAAAAAACATTTTATTCAAGATGGCCGCCCCAGTCGGCCATCTTGGATCCAGCCACACCCAAAATCAATCGGGTTCTTCCTTTTCAGGTGGTACATGTGTGACTCAAATTTCAAATCGATATGGCGAAAAAACTTTATTCAAGATGGCCACCCCAGTCGGCCATCTTGGATCCGGCCACAACCAAAATCAATAGGGTTCTTCCTTTTCAGGTGATACATGTGTGACCCAAATTTAAAATCGATATGGCGAACACTTTATGAGTTATCGCACTCACAGCTATAAATGTTGATGCCCGGACGGACGGACGGACGGACAGCCGGACGCCCTGGGTGACAACAATATCCCCCTTCCGCCACGCGGCGGGGGATAAAAAACAAAGTTATCAGAATTTGGATGACTGGGTCCAAATCACCGGACTCAGTGACTGCAAGTTGAATCTGCACAAAACACACTAGAATTACATGTCCTGAACAACTAGAATGATACTCAGTGGAGTATGTACCTCCGCCAGGCTGAACAATTTATGTTTTCATTCCCACTGAAAGGTCAGATCTGGATCCAGACGTGAACCAAAATCAAATCGGCTTGTCCTTGTCACCCAGGTTTTGTCATAATTCGTCCATAAGTTTTTGAAATATCATGTTTTCTATCGTTTTTGGGCCACCTCTCAAAGGTGAAGAATCACCTAAAAAAAATTTTTTTTATCGTATCCCGATCCGAGTCTTCACCAAAACCGAATCAATTTGTCTTTGTCGCACACCTAATGTGTACACTCCACAGTTTCATCTCCAGTTTCTCCAGTTTCATCATTTCATCCACTCCACGGAACTCCAGTTTCATCCGAATCCATCCACAACTTTTTTGAGATACTGTGCTATATATTGTTTTGATCCTTATCTCCCAATAGTGAAGAATCACTAAAAATTCTCGGATCCAGATGCGGATCCGAGTCTTCACCAAAATCGAATCAATTCCTCCTTGTCATGCACCAAACCTGTCCACCAAGTTTCATCTGAATCCATCCACAACCTTTTGAGATATCCTGTTCATAGACAAACAAACAGACCAACACACAGGGGTAAAAACATGACTTTCACCCACCTTCGGTAGCAGAGGTAAAGATATGATCTTCCTGATGACTCCATCTTTGCTATTTACAAACTAGGGTTCCTTTTGATGACTCCAATTCAGTAACTATATCGGGCTGCCGTTTGATTGTGATCTCATGTTTTTAAATAAGGATAAACCATCGTATAAAATATTATAATACCGCTTTTGTGTAATGTATATAGATTTTTGGTATGACACAGCTACACTCGGTGTACAAAACATTAAGAACACCTTCCCAATATTGAGTTTCACCCCCTTTTGCCCTGAGAACAGCCTCAATTCATTGGGGCATGGACTATACAAGGTATCGAAAGCTTTCCACAGGGATGTTGGCCCATGTTGACTCCAATGCTTCCCACAGTTCTGTCAAGTTGGCTGGTAGTGGATCTCTACTCTGAATAGCTCATACCATCTCATCCCACAGATACTCAATTGGATTGAGAACTGGTGACTGTGCAGGCCACTGCAGTAAGCTGAATTCACTGTCATGTTTGTGGAACCATTCCTGGACAACCCTCGGCTTGTGGCATGGAGTATTATCCTGCTGAAGAAATCCATCCTGTGGAATTCAAATATTGCTCCACTTTTATCAAGGGGCCATGAAAAGACCACCCCACACCATCACACCACCACCACCAGCCTGCAATGTTGAAACACGGTATGATGGATGCATGTACTCATGTGGTTTTTCTCCATACCCTAGTCCTCCCATCAGTGTGAAACAGTAGGAACCAGGATTCATCAGATCAGGCAATGTTTTTCCAATCCTCCAGTGTCCAGTGTTTTCGTTCCTGAGCCCAATGCAACCACAGGTTCTTGTTTTTTGCTGAAAGTGGAACTCTGTATGGTCATCGGCTGTGATACCACATTCATGTCAAGGTACAACCAGTGTCGCATTCTTTTATGGTCTTCCAGCACCAATGTTTTACTGGACTGTCAGTTGACTCACTGAAGCCCATCTGCTGCTCTGCACAATTCGTGTCAACCTCCTTTGGCTTTTTTCATCATTTTTTTTTCATCACTTTCGTCATTCATCACTTTCATCAGCCATTTTCGACCACTGATCGGCCGTTGGCTGGATGTCCTTTGGGTGGTGGACCAGTCTTGATACACACAGGAAACTGTTGGGCGTGAAAAACCCAGCAGGGTTGCATTTCTTAACACACTCAAACCGGTGTACCTGACAACTACTTCCATACCCCATCCATAGGTACTTAAATCTTTTCTTTTATCTTTCCCATTCATCCACTGAATGGCATACATACACAATCCATGTCTCAATCATCTCAAGGCTTAAAAACCCCTCTTTAACCTGTCTCTCCCCCTTCATCTACCCTGATTGAAGTGGA
>NC_140970.1:22648877-22666377 GCF_056783735.1 Eptatretus burgeri
GGTCAGGGAGCGTTGAAGCTTTTCTGACGCAATTTGAGTGCATTTCCCGACTAAACGGGTGGAATGAGCGGGAACGTACAGGGAATTTGGTGGCAACGTTGCGGGGACCAGCCGCAGATGTGTTAAACGTGATCGCGGAGGGGGTGTTGACCAGCTCCCACATTTGCGAGGCGTTGAGCCGTCGGTTTGGGTTTGCAGCGAACTGTGATCTGGTGCGGGCCCAGCTCCAGCACCGCAGATTAAAGCCGGGTGAGACAGTGCAGGAGCTGGCACAGGACATTTACCAATCAGTCAGGATCGCGTATCGGGACCTTACAGTGGAGGCGTGGGACAGACTGGCACTAGAGAAATTTTTAGCTGCTCTTCCGGACCCTGAGGTCCGAGCGCTAGTGGAGCTACAGGATCCACCCACCGTTCACCGAGCGGCTGAGTGCGCAGCCAGGCTGGCCTCGTGGAGGCGGCCGGGTCGGGTGCCCGAGAAGCCATCGGTGACGATCCGACAGGCAGAGATTCAGGATCAGGGAGGGGGGCTGGGAGAAATTGGCATTACCCAAACGCTTCAGAGGATGAATCCTCCTGCTGAACCGCCAGGTCTATCCGAGATGCCCTTTCATAGGTCGGGTCCGGAGATCACTGTCGGGGGTCGGGGAAACTAGATCGGGCTGAACATATAGGGCCATGCACGGCTGGTGAGATTGTGGCGAAGTGCCTCCTTTAGTGGAAAAAAATGAATTGTGGGAAAATTGGCATGGGTTTGTAAGTTCTGCTGGGTTTTAGAGTGACAATCGGGACAGTGGGTAATTGGAAACAAAGCGGGCACGAGTGGCTGTCCAATGGCTGGTGCGTGGATCAGGTGAGAAGTGCTGTGTGAGTTGTTTTAAGTTAAGAAGTGAAATGTATGGTGCACACATTGATTTTTTTTATTGGACATGGTGTGGTAACAGGGAAGGTCATGGTCGGTGAAGTGTTAGAAATGCAGGTGTCACATGTAAGGCTGATGGGGTGGGGGAGTCATGTGGGTTTTGTGGGTGGGGATGATGTGCTTGTCCACAGGGATTGCTGAAGCTCACGGTGAGCGGGAATTGCGACCCCCTTCAAGGAGATTCACCACCTGGTGGCTAATGGTGACAGTGTCTGGAGGCAACTGGGAGAGGGTCTGGTTGGGCGACCAAGGCGGGTAGGACCTTGGCGACCCAGGAAGGCCAGAGGAGCCAGTGAGACCCCTTCCAATGTGTTGTACGGGATTAGAGCTGATGGCTACCAGGGGGGAGGGAATCAAAGGGAGCGGGGCGGAGAAGCGTCCGGGTTGGACAAAAGCTTACCTGTGGGCATGGTTGCACCTGAGATGCCCCCATCATCTTGTGGTAACCCACCCCACGGCCACGACGGGATTCAGCCTGTATGATTAAAATGAGGACCATGACCTAGAAATGTGATGATGACCATGGTGTGAGTGTTGTGAAGATGTGCGAGTCCCACCCGATCCCGCACAACTTGACAGGTGCAGCAAGGGCATGATGTCCGCATAATTTTGGGGCAAGCAAATTTGAAAATTGGCTCCCCAGGTAACGCTGGGTCTATTAGCATCCACTGGGGGAGGCGGTCAAGTGTAAATATCCTGTGAATAGTGTCGTTAAGGCTTAGAGTAGGAATGTAAAGTATAAGTGTTGTGTTTTTGTGGAACCTTTTGTTTCCCCTCCCCAGATCACTGGAAGAGTGCTGGGCAAGAGCGATGATCCGGAGGATGGAGTGCAACTTCGCTCAGTGATCTCATGTGATAAAATAAAATAAAAAATAAAAAAAAACGAATGATTGTTTAGGCGAGGATAAGGCCATAAGGGGGTAGTACATTAAGCAGGATAGGTAAGTTAGCTGCGACTCGCTGCCCATTGCCCCTCCTACTTTATTTCGTTAGGTTAATTAGGTGTGAGTCAGTAAGTGTTAAGGCTGGTACGGTAGCGCCTGTGATATACCTTGCAGGAGCTGCGGTACCAGAGGAGGGGGCAGTGTTATGTTTGAGGGGGGGGTATGCATTCAAAGGGTAATTAGGATGTTTAATTAGGTATGACATGCTGTTCGAGTTTACCAGGATCTCGATGTAATAAGTAGCAATTCAGTGGTGATAAGTTGTCTAGTAAATGTTCATTTCTTCAAGGGGGAAATGATAATTGTCACGTAATTAGATAGGGACATGGGATAGGGTAAGTGTGTCTGCGTAAACCCCTTTTGGTATTCTCTGGAGAATAGCCGTGACGTCACAGGACAGTGCAGCGGATGGCTCCGCCCGGTGATCACGATTGGCGGAAGGCGATGGCGGTGGGCCAATAAACGGCTCGATTGGAAGTGACGAGGACCAAGGATAAAAAGGTTCTGTTTGGGGTCGAAAAGGAAGAGGAAGAAGATTACAACCAAAAGGATCGTGTTTTTTTGGTGGGGAGGCTGTTGCGCGGGGAGCATCCTTGTTGTTGTGCTGATTCGATCGTGTTCTTGATCGTGTCTTGGAGCCTTGCTGAGCCTCGTGCCTCACCTTGGTTGGCTCTGGGGTTCTGCTGACTCGGAGTACGGGGTCGAACGGCGGGCGGACCTGCCTCCCTCTCCTGCTCGCAACTTGGCGCCAGAACTGGTTCCCTGCCGGCTGTGAGCGGACTTGGGCCAAGACCAGGAGGTCGACAGCACCACGGTTTCTCCTGCCCCCCCCCCCTGACGAGAGCAAGGCCAGCTCGTCCGACGCCGATCCAGGGACAGTTGCGTCCACACCACGGTCCAGCCTGACCACCAGAAATAGCTACGTTTTGTGTGTGTGTGTGTGTGTGTGTGTGTGTGTGTGTGTGTGTGTGTGTGTGTGTGTGTGTGTGTGTGTGTGTGTGTGTGTGTGTGTGTGTGTGTGTGTGTGCTTGGCGCCTTAGAAGGTTTGAGATCTCTATATTCATTGGAATTGTCTGTGTTTTTCCCCACGCCCGATCCCAAACCATTCCATCGAATCGCCCCGGATCCCTCTTCTTGCCGAGTCTTGTTATTTCTGCTTAATAGTAAAAACGAATAAACATCATCAACTCAGTGAAAAGTGACTCGTGCCACCTTCCTCGTCCCGTTTGTGGTAGAGCGATTAGAACCGCCATGTTTGGGTTATAAATAAATAAACCACCTCCATCGTTTCGGCTCATTCTCCGTTGGCGGGACTGTTCAAGTCCCGTGGACGTCACATTGGTGTCAGGGTGTTGGATGTTCGAACCCCTCTAAATTATATACCAGGATTAAAATCTCGCCACGAATTGGAATCTAAAATTACTACAGAAAAGCGGGCGAGCGCGGGAAAATTTTGGCAGGATTTTTCAAATTTAAATTAATTGGCGGCAAACGGGACTTCTGCACCATGGCGGATGTGCAGATGTTTGAGGAGGAAGGCCACGTGTCTGGCAGCGAGTCGGGGGAAGAGGGGAGAGACGGGGGTAGGGTTGGAACCTCCCCCACTCCGAGCGTGGAACGTGCTTCATTGCCCGTAACGGGGCCGGCAGTGCCGGAAACCGGTGCGATGACGATCCAGAGACTGTTGGAAGTTTAATAGGGGACATGACGGCACAGAGGGCAGAAATGACGGCACAAATGGCAAAAATGACGGCACAGGGGGCAGAAATGACAGATCAATTGGGGGTAATGGGGGTACAGTTGGGTGCACGGATTGATTTAATGAGGGATGAATTGGGGGAAAAGATGGAGAAAATGAAAACTGAGATGCAGGAGTGTGTGGATGTTAAATTGGGAGAAATACAAAGTAAATTCGAGGATAGATTGGAGGAAACAAAGGTAGAAATTACGTTGGAGGGGGAAAATATACGAAAAAAATTGGGAGATAAAATTGATGCAACGAACATTCGGGTTGATAAAGTGGATGAAAGCCTGGAACGTCATCGTGCCTGTGTGGATGCTCGTATGCAGCTGCAAGTTGAAGAGTGGGGAGAGCTGAGGAAGCAAGGGATGAATTTGGCGGAGGAGGTAAAAGGATTGGAGGCTCGTTTGGACGAACAAGATAAAATTATGAGCCAAGATGAAGTCTTGGATAAAGGCCTGGTAGAGCCGTCTTTTGTAAGTAGAGTGTCCGGGTTGGTTGAGGAGCAGCTACAAACTCGCGACGGAGCCTTGGAGGAGGTTGTGCGGGCCCAGAAGATCCTACGGGAAGAGGTGAATCGGTCCATTCAACGTTTGGAACAGGAGGCAAAATTGACCCATGAGACCCTCACCACAAAACATCTTTGGCCACAGTGGGCTCCGAAATTGGATACGCAGCCACAAGGGTGTTTGATCCCTGGGCTGGTTTCGGACAAGGGAGAAACTGAGAAGCGGGCCACCGTAAAAGTGATCCCCCTGGTAAATTTCGACGGGTCAGGGAGCGTTGAAGCTTTTCTGACGCAATTTGAGTGCATTTCCCGACTAAACGGGTGGAATGAGCGGGAACGTACAGGGAATTTGGTGGCAACGTTGCGGGGACCAGCCGCAGATGTGTTAAACGTGATCGCGGAGGGGATGTTGACCAGCTCCCACATTTGCGAGGCGTTGAGCCGTCGGTTTGGGTTTGCAGCGAACTGTGATCTGGTGCGGGCTCAGCTCCAGCACCGCAGATTAAAGCCGGGTGAGACAGTGCAGGAGCTGGCACAGGACATTTACCAATCAGTCAGGATCGCGTATCGGGACCTTACAGTGGAGGCGTGGGACAGACTGGCACTAGAGAAATTTTTAGGTGCTCTTCCGGACCCTGAGGTCCGAGCGCTAGTGGAGCTACAGGATCCACCCACCGTTCACCGAGCGGCTGAGTGCGCAGCCAGGCTGGCCTCGTGGAGGCGGCCGGGTCGGGTGCCCGAGAAGCCATCGGTGACGATCCGACAGGCAGAGATTCAGGATCAGGGAGGGGGGCTGGGAGAAATTGGCATTACCCAAATGCTTCAGAGGATGAATCCTCCTGCTGAACCGCCAGGTCTATCCGAGATGCCCTTTCATAGGTCGGGTCCGGAGATCACTGTCGGGGGTCGGGGAAACTAGATCGGGCTGAACATATGGGGCCATGCACGGCTGGTGAGATTGTGGCGAAGTGCCTCCTTCAGTGGAAAAAAATGAATTGTGGGAAAATTGGCATGGGTTTGTAAGTTCTGCTGGGTTTTCGAGTGACAATCGGGACAGTGGGTAATTGGAAACAAAGCGGGCACGAGTGGCTGTCCAATGGCTGGTGCGTGGATCAGGTGAGAAGTGCTGTGTGAGTTGTTTTAAGTTAAGAAGTGAAATGTATGGTGCACACATTGATTTTTTTATTGGACATGGTGTGGTAACAGGGAAGGTCATGGTCGGTGAAGTGTTAGAAATGCAGGTGTCACATGTAAGGCTGATGGGGTGGGGGAGTCATGTGGGTTTTGTGGGTGGGGATGATGTGCTTGTCCACAGGGATTGCTGAAGCTCACGGTGAGCGTGAATTGCGACCCCCTTCAAGGAGATTCACCACCTGGTGGCTAATGGTGACAGTGTCTGGAGGCAACTGGGAGAGGGTCTGGTTGGGCGACCAAGGCGGGTAGGACCTTGGCGACCCAGGAAGGCCAGAGGAGCCAGTGAGACCCCTTCCAATGTGTTGTACGGGATTAGAGCTGATGGCTACCAGGGGGGAGGGAATCAAAGGGAGCGGGGCGGAGAAACGTCCGGGTTGGACTAAAGCTTACCTGTGGGCATGGTTGCACCTGAGATGCCCCCATCATCTTGTGGTAACCCACCCCACGGCCATGACGGGATTCAGCCTGCATGATTAAAATGAGGACCATGACCTAGAAATGTGATGATGACCATGGTGTGAGTGTTGTGAAGATGTGTGAGTCCCACTCGATCCCGCACAACTTGACATGTGCAGCAAGGGCATGATGTCCGCATAATTTTGGGGCAAGCAAATTTGAAAATTGGCTCCCCAGGTAACGCTGGGTCTATTAACATCCACTGGGGGAGGCGGTCAAGTGTAAATATCCCATGAATAGTGTCGTTAAGGCTTAGAGTAGGAATGTAAAGTATAAGTGTTGTGTTTTTGTGGAACCTTTTGTTTCCCCTCCCCAGATCACTGGAAGAGTGCTGGGCAAGAGCGATGATCCGGAGGATGGAGTGCAACTTCGCTCAGTGCTCTCATGTGATAAAATAAAATAAAAAATAAAAAAAAACGAATGATTGTTTAGGCGAGGATAAGGCCATAAGGGGGTAGTACATTAAGCAGGATAGGTAAGTTAGCTGCGACTCGCTGCCCATTGCCCCTCCTACTTTATTTCGTTAGGTTAATTAGGTGTGAGTCAGTAAGTGTTAAGGCTGGTACGGTAGCGCCTGTGATATACCTTGCAGGAGCTGCGGTACCAGAGGAGGGGGCAGTGTTATGTTTGAGGGGGGGGTATGCATTCAAAGGGTAATTAGGATGTTTAATTAGGTATGCCATGCTGTTCGAGTTTACCAGGATCTCGATGTAATAAGTAGCAATTCAGTGGTGATAAGTTGTCGAGTAAATGTTCATTTCTTCAAGGGGGAAATGATAATTGTCACGTAATTAGATAGGGACACTGGATAGGGTAAGTGTGTCTGCGTAAACCCCTTTTGGTATTCTCTGGAGAATAGCCGTGACGTCACAGGACAGTGCAGCGGATGGCTCCGCCCCGTGATCACGATTGGCAGAAGGCGATGGCGGTGGGCCAATAAACGGCTCGATTGGAAGTGACGAGGACCAAGGATAAAAAGGTTCTGTTTGGGGTCGAAAAGGAAGAGGAAGAAGATTACAACCAAAAGGATCGTGTTTTTTTGGTGGGGAGGCTGTTGCGCGGGGAGCATCCTTGTTGTTGTGCTGATTCGATCGTGTTCTTGATCGTGTCTTGGAGCCTTGCTGAGCCTCGTGCCTCACCTTGGTTGGCTCTGGGGTTCTGCTGACTCGGAGTACGGGGACGAACGGCGGGCGGACCTGCCTCCCTCTCCTGCTCGCAACTTGGCGCCAGAACTGGTTCCCTGGCGGCTGTGAGCGGACTTGGGCCAAGACCAGGAGGTCGACAGCACCACGGTTTCTCCTGCCCCCCCCCCCCGACGAGAGCAAGGCCAGCTCGTCCGACGCCGATCCAGGGACAGTTGCGTCCACACCACGGTCCAGCCTGACCACCAGAAATAGCTACGTTGTGTGTGTGTGTGTGTGTGTGTGTGTGTGTGTGTGTGTGTGTGTGTGTGTGTGTGTGTGTGTGTGTGTGTGTGTGTGTGTGTGTGTGTGTGTGTGTGTGTGTGTGTGTGTGCTTGGCGCCTTAGAAGGTTTGAGATCTCTATATTCATTGGAATTGTCTGCGTTTTTCCCCACGCCCGATCCCACACCATTCCATCGAATCGCCCCGGATCCCTCTTCTTGCCGAGTCTTGTTATTTCTGCTTAATAGTAAAAACGAATAAACATCATCAACTCAGTGAAAAGTGACTCGTGCCACCTTCCTCGTCCCGTTTGTGGTAGAGCGATTAGAACCGCCATGTTTGGGTTATAAATAAATAAACCACTTCCATCGTTTCGGCTCATTCTACGTTGGCGGGACTGTTCAAGTCCCGTGGACGTCACAATATATATATATATATATATATATATATATATATATATATATATATATATATATATATATATATATATATATATATATATATATATATATATATATATATATATATATATATATATATATATATATATATACATACATACATACATACACATAACAAATATTTATTTATATGTATACACACAAATACATATATATTTCTACATACAAATATATATATATATATATATATATATATATATATATATATATACATATACAGTCATGCACCACATAACGACGTTTCGAGCAACGACGGATCGCATATATGACGGATCTGCCAGCTCCATTATAATCTTCTTCTTCTTCTTCTTTTGGCTGCTCCCGTTAGGGGTCGCCACAGCGGATCATCCGTATGATCCGCATAGTGATTTGGCACATGTTTTATGCCGGATGCCCTTCCTGACGCAACCCTGGTCGCCTCTTACGACACAGGGATATGGTACACCTATTTTAACCGGGGTATACACCGGCCCAGTATACTGGTACTCATTTCGCCGACCACGGAAGGATGACAGGCTGAGTCAACCCCCTGGTGTATTAATTCAGTGGCCCAACGGGGCTTGAACTCAGGACCTTTTGGATCCCAAGCTACTGCCCTAACCACTGCGCCAACACACCAGGCTCGCCAGCTCCATTATAATAGAGCTCAAAAATTCCTATCGCCGAGTGAAGTCGCCGACGTAGCACTGTCAGTCGTATAAAAATAGCACATACAATTATGTGCAGTACATAATACTTCATAATGATAATAAACGACAGTGTGACCCCGTTATAATGCGATCATTGAGGTCCATAAAATGTCATCGCGAAAAAAGCAGGGTCGTGCTAAATTGGGATTCAAGGAAATCGGCTTTCAAACCGAACCAATGTTTGCACGTTTCCCTTCGAGCAAGTAAATTACCATTGCATTGAAGAATTCCGCTAATAAATCGTTGTTGTTACAGTCGAAATTAACACACAAATTTATTTTTGGTGAAGCTTTTTATGTTGTTAAAACAATCGCACTGTTTCGAAAATATATCACAAAATTGACAGACGCTCGTTTCTTCATTTGTAAATTAGACCATCGATGCAATGATTACGTATTTGTAAAATCCAAACGCTATTTATTCATGTGGTGAATTAACGTGAATCAAGGGACATGACGCGGGATCACATGTTGTGCGTCTCGCGTATAAGGGGAGGTCTCTCTGCGGCACGAGTGGATTGTCCCCGGGGCATTGCTATTGACATCGGCTGTCCACTTGATGCTCGTTAACTGAAGGTGCTCATTGACTGGTGAGAATGGAGATTATATCGAACTCCGTGCTTACGCGGATTAGTCTGCAATGGTTAACTGCACATGTATACGTTTCTGCTTATGTACTCCTAGCTGAACCGGTATTTCCTGGTGTGCCCACAGAAGCGGCTCCAATCAAATGGAATAAAGCCTAAACTCTGAAGGTTCATCTCTCGCTCTCATTTCAATTTATTCCATTTAATTTTCTCGGCTCTCTCAACCAAAGATGGACAAGATCTACAAACCAGAGAGGTTCGACGCAGACCCAAACACGACTGACGCAGAAATGAAATGGTCACATTGGTTCTGCTCCTTCTCACACTATCTGACCATCATCGCGGAGGGAGCTGACAAATTTGCCGCTCTTGTGAATCATGTCTCGCCCGGCGTGTACAGGCTCTTCTCGGGGTGCGACACTTACGAAGCAGCGATTGACGTGCTGCAGGCGCTCTACGTGAAGCCCAAGAACGAGGTATACATACGACATCTTCTCAACACACGCAAGCAAGCAGCCGGGGAGACAATCGATCAGTTCCTGCAAGCTCTGAATCAGCTGGGAAAAGACTGCAGCTTCCGGGCGGTAAGCGCCGAGGAACACCGAAAGGAAGCCACACGGGAGGCATTCATCCAAGGACTCAGATCAGCCCACATACGGCAACGCTTACTAGAGAAAGCGCAACCCACTCTTGACAAGGTAGTCGATCAGGCTCGAGCGATGGATACGGCTCAGCAGCAATCTGAGTCATTTGGGACACCGATGCTGCTCATGAACGCTGCTACGATGGGAACCCAAGGAACCCCACTGGCACAGACACAGCCAGACATGAGGGATGGAGAAACACCCGAGGAGCCGGATACCCAGACCTCGTCAAACTCCTCAGCAACTGCTCCGGTCGGTAAATGCTTCTTTTGTGGGTACAAAAGGCATCCTCGTCAAAAATGTCCCGCCAGAGATGCCACATGCATGAATTGCGACAAGAAAGGGCATTATGCCAGGGTATGTAAATCTACTCTAAGGAGGAATAAACCCACTTCTGCGGCTCTCTACTCGCAAAATAAATTGACTGCAGCCTCCCGGGGAATCTATCCAAGGCTATCATCAACGTGCGAATTAACGGGCATATGGCTGAGGCACTGATTGATACCGGTAGCTCTGAAAGTTTCGTCAACAGCTCGCTAGTGAAGGGCAGGAAATGGGTAATCCACCCGACTGACAATACGGTATGCATGGCCGCCACCTCACTACAATCCCGCGTACGAGGGCACTGCAATGTTGAATTGGACGTAAAAGGGTACACGCATCGGGATGTAAAGGTGCTGGTGCTTCGTGATTTGTGCGCAGACGTAATTCTGGGTCATAATGTCCTCAAGCAGCACACGAGCGTCGAAATACCCTTTGGAGGAAGCAAGCCTCGTCTAATTTTAAATGCGCTGACCACCGCGGAGGTGACGTCCCCCAGCTGTTCGCTAACTTGTCGCCGGTCTGCAAACCGATAGCGATCAAATCGCGGCGATATACCACTGCTGACATGAATTTCATCACTTCAGAAACCAAGCGATTACTGGAGGAGGGAATTATAGAACCGAGCGATTCGCCATGGCGCGCACAGGTGTTAGTAACCAGCAGTCAGAACCATAAGAGACGGATGGTTGTCGATTATTCCCAAACGGTCAATCGCTTCACCCAACTCGACGCCTACCCCCTGCCGCGCATAGATGAGATGGTCGAACGCGTGGCCAATTATAAGGTATTCAGTACCATCGACTTGCGAAGCGCCTATCATCAAATTCCCATCCGAGAGGAAGACAAACCGTACACTGCATTCCAGGCAGGGCGGCGCCTCTACCAGTTCAGAAGGATACCATTCGGTGTCACGAATGGAGTAGCTTGCTTCCAACGGGTTATGGACGACATCATCTCAGATGAAAACCTCGAAGACACTTTTGTTTACGTGGATAATGTCACAGTGTGCGGTAGGGATCAGAGGGAACATGATAGGAATCTGGACAGATTCTTGAGCATTGCTGGAAAATATAATCTGACTCTCAACTACGAGAAATGCGTATTCTCGGCAAGGTCAATTGACCTTCTCGGCTACACGATAGCCGACGGCACAATTAAGCCTGATCCTGAGCGATTGCGCCCGCTCCGTGAGCTTCCACCACCTCAGGACTTGCAAACAATGCGCCGGGTGATCGGGATGTTCGCTTACTATGCAAGATGGATTTCGCAATACTCCGAGAAAATACATCCCCTAGTGCATTGCAAAAACTTTCCACCAGATGCCGCTGTCGTGAAAGCTTTCCACGATCTCAAGGATGATATCAGTAAGTCCGTGGTTTTATCGATCGACAGCTCGGTGCCCTTCGTGGTGGAGACCGACGCTTCAAATCACGCCATAGCTGCAACACTTAATCAGTCTGGGCGGCCGGTCGCTTTCTTCTCGAGAACTCTCTCTAGAAGCGAGCAGAGACACTCGGCAATAGAGAAGGAGGCGTACGCCATCGTCGAAGCGCTGCGTAAATGGAGACATTATTTACTGGGAAACCACTTCACGCTCGTTACGGACCAACGATCCGTGGCTTTCATGTTTGATGGGAAAAATAACGGGAAAATTAAGAATGAAAAAATTATGAGATGGCGGATAGACCTAGCCTGCTACAGGTACGACATTGTTTACCGGCCCGGGAAGGAAAACCCTGCTGCAGATACCTTCTCCCGGGTCTACAGTTCGGCAACAATCAGTCAGGCTTTGCAAGACCTCCATGTGTCTCTGTGCCACCCAGGGGTAACCAGGATGGCACATTTCGTACGCAGACAAAATCTTCCCTATTCTGTTGAAGATATTAAACAAATGAATGCTTCATGCCCTGTTTGTGCTGAACTAAAACCCAGATTCTTTGGCGCGGCATCTGGCAGACTGATCAAGGCTACTTCCCCCTTCGAGAGACTAAACATCGACTTCAAAGGGCCCCTACCGACCGAAACAGACAACAGATACATATTCACCGTTGTTGATGAATATTCAAGGTTCCCTTTCGCGTTTCCGTGCTCGGATATGACCTCGGGCACTGTCGTAAAATGTCTCTCTGACCTCTTCGCTATGTTTGGGAGACCTTCGTACATACATTCAGACAGAGGGCCGTGTTTCATGTCGGCCGGGCTAAAACAATTCCTATTAGAGCACGGCATAGCAACTAGTCGAACGACGGGTTACAACCCACAGGGAAACGGGCAGGTGGAAAGGTATAATGGAGTTATTTGGAAAGCCATAACTCTGGCGCTGAAATCGAGAGGACTGGGCCCCGAGCGATGGGAGGTTGCTCTTCCTGACGCAATGAATTCCATACGCTCTTTGCTCTGCACGTCCACAAATGCCACTCCTCACGAACGTATGTTTACTCACCAACGACGTCATGTTGACAGTCAAACGGTGCCCAACTGGCTGACCCACCCCGGTACAGTGTTCATGAAACGCCCGGTACGACAAAGCAAGTATGAACCGCTGGTGGAGGGGGTCGAACTCATTGACACTAATCCAGAGTATGCTCATGTCAGGCTCCCGGATGGCAGGGAGACCACTGTGTCGGTTCGCCATCTGGCTCCCGCCGGTACACCACCTCCTGGCACTCCTCCTTCTGACATTTCCCCCCCAGGAACTCCGCCAGGCGACGGGGCTGCCGCGTTCCGCCCGAGAGCGATCGAGGAGTCATCCCCGGCACAAGTCGAGGCTCACCAAGAGGATCGGGAGTCTCCCTCAAGTGAAACTGCCGTTTACTCCCGGAGAGGTCGACGAATAAGGCCCCCTCGACGACTCAATCTGTGAAGGAGATTATCGGCATTCTCGCTGCTCATGCTCCTATATGCCCATTATATCATATATCGATGCTCATTTCCATGCTCCTACAACTCAAAATAATCACTGCTTGGCATGTATGCTCCTGTAGATCTATTAGTCCGCGTTGCTTGAAATGTATACTCCTATAGTGCTAAAGCAATCATGGTGTGTAAGATGGGCCCCTAGTTACATTTTAAAGGTGGGGAGAATGTGGTGAATTAACGTGAATCAAGGGACATGACGCGGGATCACATGTTGTGCGTCTCGCGTATAAGGGGAGGTCTCTCTGCGGCACGAGTGGATTGTCCCCGGGGCATTGCTATTGACATCGGCTGTCCACTTGATGCTCGTTAACTGAAGGTGCTCATTGACTGGTGAGAATGGAGATTATATCGAACTCCGTGCTTACGCGGATTAGTCTGCAATGGTTAACTGCACATGTATACGTTTCTGCTTATGTACTCCTAGCTGAACCGGTATTTCCTGGTGTGCCCACAGAAGCGGCTCCAATCAAATGGAATAAAGCCTAAACTCTGAAGGTTCATCTCTCGCTCTCATTTCAATTCACCTTTCTATAATCGATACGAGAGGAGATTGTAAGCTTCCGCTAACAACACACATGGCCGTCATGAACAGCACAAAGGTAAAACTAATGCCTCTTCCGTCTCTCTTGGATGTGTGTTGCAATTACCGACAGTATTCAGGAGAGTAACATGCTGTACAGGTTTATAGACGAGGAGCAATTGGCTATAACATATAGCCTCGGTGTCTTGGTTTGTGGAAGTACGATGTTCGAAAATGAAAACGACAAAAAAAAAAATATGATGTTCGCACAACGACGTCGGTTAACGACGCATTTCTCAGAATGTAACCCCGTCATTAAGTGGTGCATGACTATATATATATATACATATATATATATATATATATATATATATATATTGTCATTCGCCACTTAATATATATACATGTGTGTATATATGTGTATGTATATATATATATATATATATATATATATATATATATATATATATATATATATATATATATATATATATATATATATATATTTTTTTTTTTGTCATTTGCCACTTAATATATATATATATATATATATATATATATATATATATATATATATAAACATTTATATATATTCATATATTTATGTATACACATATATACATATGTATATACAAACAAATATGTATATATATATATATATATATATATATATATATATACACACACACACACACACACACACACACACACACACACACACACACACACACACACACACACACACATAAGTAGTAGATTAATGGGGTTCTGAGACATCAATGCAAATGAATGGTTAAGCTATGAATTGAACCCTGAAAACCCCTAAACAGGAGACTAATTCCTCCCCCCCCCCCTCCTCCCCATACAAATGTCTCGACCCTATACAAATGTATAGACTCGAGACCCATCAGGACAAAAAGAGGAGAATGATTTTCTGCCATACAAGCTCATGTTAAATTGAGACTGTCTCAGGGCCCAAAAAAACTTCATACAAATTAATAGGGGAAGCTTTCTGACTCAAGGCCGATCAGGTCAAAAGAGAAGAATGATTTTCTCTCCCCCCTCTGACTCTCGGTCCAGGGGGTCAAAAGAAGAGATCGATCTCTGCCCCATTACTTTCTGATTTACTTTTATATTATCATTCCATTCAAAGAGTGAGCCAATGAATATTTGTCCATGTTCTATTTCAGGTAATAAATTAATTTTCCTATTACATTCATCACCATCGAGTATGTTCACAAATATTATTTTGGAACTTAGTTCTTGGTCTAAATATCTTTGTTGAGCAGAGATAAAATGATAAACTTCTCTTAATGCTCTTGTTTGACCACCTTCTGAGCCACAGATTATTTTTGCATAAGCCACGCCCACTTTTCATAAGCCCCACCCACTTTATCTTACGCCACGCCCGCTTTTCATAAGCCATGCCCACTTTTCATGAACCATGCCAACTTTTCCTGAGCTCCACCCACTTTTCCTAAGCTCTGCCCTCTTTTGTGATGATGACCTTCTCTTACATCATTTCCAGTTAATCTCTTTTCCAAAGAATTCACTAGTAAATTCTAGAATTTTTTTTTGTTATGTTTTTTTGTATTTATGTTTTAGAAAATTTCTGGATGAAGGCCTGGGGCTTGTTCAGAGAATTTCCAAAGGAAACCACACCTCCCAGGCTTTCTATATAAAGGCTTGAAACCCAGACTGAATTTAAACATATTTTTACTTTTACTGAGAATGGACTGCTGTGCTGAGCTTGAGTGGGATGACTTTGGAGTTCCTTGGAGTTCTACTACTTGTATGAAACTAAACCTTCAAGTTGATGAACTGGATTCAAACCTCTTATCTATTGAGGTAAGATTTTATTTTCCTATTTACAGAGTTTGATTTAAGCATATAATCATTTAATAATTAAATCAATTAATACATTATTATTTTCTCTCACAGGAAATTGTATCTGAAATACAAAATGAAAATACTGCTTTTGCTACAACTTGGGGCAAAATTGTCAGTTTGGTTGAAGACCTTGTGAGCGACCAAGACCCACAGAACGAGCTCGACCTTGATGACCCAACCAAAGAGTTATACCTTGGAGACCTGCCAAATCCTGAAAAAGAGTTTTCATCGATGGTACTCATTGTGAGTTATCAAGACAATACCCACTGAACAAGTTATACCTTGATGAACCAGAATATAAGTTTTACCTCAGAGACCTCACAAATTTTGAAAAAATCAGTAAATGAATTCTGCCTTGATAGTTTAAATAACTACTTTGGAGACTTGGGAAAAGGGTTCTGCCAAGATGGTTCTAAATATGGAGCCTACCTTGGAGACTCATAAATTTTGAAAAAATCAGGAAATGAGTTATCCCTTGGAGACTTTGTAAGTTAGTTTTATTTTGGAGACTTGCAATGTGGGTTCTCGCTTGATAACTCACAATGTGATACATATCTTGGAAACTCAACAGGAATGTGGTTATACCTTGGAGACTTGGAAAGTTGGGTTTATTTTGGAGATTTGAAATGTGGTTTCCACCAAGAAGACTCTTGGGGATCTAAACCTATCGATGTAGTTCTTTGTTGGATGGTGCTTGATGAGAGCAATATCAAGAAAGTTCTGGGAAGAAAGTGCAGGAAAGTTCTTACTCCCCCTTTCTACTTCATCAAACTTGAAAGCCTTAAAAGATAGAATTGGAAGAAGAGAAAAAAACATAAAAAATATATTGTTAGTTCTGGGAAGAAGATGCAGGAAGGTTCTTACTCCCCCTTTCTACTTCATCAAACTTGAAAGCCTTAAAAAACAGAATTGGAAGAAGAGAAAAAAAAACATAAAAAATATATATTGTTGAAATAGGTATTTAAATAAAAGATATTAAGTTGGGCGAGGGTTGGGTTTGGGTTGAGATTTTGAATGTGAGGGTTAGGGTGGGTTTGGGTTGGGGTTGTGATTTTGAATGTGAGGGTTAGGGTGGGTTTGGGTTGGGCTTGTGATTTTGAATGTGAGGGTTAGGCTGGGTTTGGGTTGGGGTTGAGATTTTGAATATGAGGGTAAGGGTGGGTTAGGGTTGATTATGCTCCCTGTTATATTATCACACACACACACACACACACACACACACACACACACACACACACACACACACACACACACACACACACACACACACACACACACACACACCAACAAACAAAAGTTAGGCCTTGACGATTCAGTTGAGGATTCTGTGTTTGGGGTTCCCAGATCTAAGAACATCCCCCATTGCACACACACCAACAAACGAAAGTTAAGCCTTGACTATTCAGTTGAGGATTCTGTGTTTGGGGTTCACAGATCTAAGAACTTCCCCCTTGACACAGATTATATATATATTTTATAATTTAACTCTCGGCAGATGCCACCTGTTATACTTCTCGGACTTGATCCTCGAGTGTCCATAAAGGTGTATAGTAGAGGGGAGTGAAGCGCCAACCTATTGCTCCCATGAGTATTATTTGCTTTGTTTTGTCTTTTGTAATTCCTGTGAATAAAATGAACCTCAAATCTCTTCCCCTTCTAAATCATATACCTTATAAGTCCAAGGAACTGCATCTATTACATCAACAATTTGAAAAAGTTCATTTGTCCATCACTTTGTATAACCTTTTTCAAAATGAGATTTCCACCTATATATTGTTACGATATTACCAACTTTGAACTTATATTTTCTGACAATCTCTTTCATATTCTAATTTTGTAAATGTTTCTGATGGTTTCATATTCGTTGACGTGTGAATCGTGTCATTATACTTATCTGCAATATCCTGAATAAAAGATGACCATTCTTGTGAAGCGAGTTGTGTGAATTTTTTTTTTATATAGTCTCTCTTTTAAAGTTAGCTTTAAAAGTTTAAACTCTTTTAAAGTTTAAAGATTAAAGCGCTCAATAACAATGACTTTTCCTTCATTAAAGGTACTGTATAATGTAATGCTGTTATTTTTTAGGAAATTCATAAATGTCTTGTTATAAAACTCTATACCCTCATCAGTCCACAATTTTTTAGGTTTTCTCTTACTTTTATTAAATATCTGTTGAAAGGCTAACATAAGACTATTACCTGTTTTGTTTTGTAAAGGGACAACCCACGCATATCGACTCCTCAAATCAATAACGGTTAAAGCATACTTGTATCCCTTATCATTATTGAGTTCAATCAA